>NC_133652.1:97404960-97718887 GCF_009905375.1 Apium graveolens
TCAAGCACTCAAACTACTTGCTCTTCTTAGTTATGAATTATAGGATCCAAAAAAACAAACCTTATAATTTTCCAAGGAGTATAGCTTGTGTTTTGAATTTCTAATTCACCATTTTGGTGAAAAATTCGAAATGAAGAAGATGAAAAGGGGGGGAGAGAAGCTTTCTTTGTTTTATTGATCTTTGTGCATAAAAGGCTTGGTTGATATCCTTTTAACCATGGTAAAATTTGTGTGGCTTGAAATCAACCAACAATACCTTCCCTTTGGTCATGCTTATGTCATCCTCCTATGTCATCTTCCCACACTTGTCATCTTCTTGTTGGTGTGGTGACATCATCATCACTAACCTCTTTGATTAGCTCTTAATTACTTGGCTAATGACCGCTGATCTGTTATACGGTTCGCTTAACTTTCGTTCTCGTTTATCGTTTGAGGGATCATACCCGGGATCTTATTACTTGGGTTTCCTTACACTACAAGAAAAAAGTCCATAGACATCGCTTTTTGGCTGATGTCTATGCTGTTTCCCAACCGATGTTGATGTCGGTGATGTCTATTCTAGACATCGGTGAATACCCGATGTCTATACTGGATTAGACATCGATTTTAGTTAAAAAAACAGATGTCTATGTGTTGATTATTAAAACAAAATGCTATAAGTAAATTATTTAATAACTAAATTACACCTAATTAAACATGTTAAACATATCATGAGCTATGTTTTTTGTCACAAAAACATCGATTTTAGTGAAAAACACTGATGTCTATGTGATGATTTTTCACAAAAAATGCTATAACAAAATTATTTAATAACTAAATTACACCTATTAAAACATATTAAACATATATTGAGCTATGTTTTTTGTCACAAAAACATCGATAATTTTGACAGAGGTGATGTAAAATGGCATATTAAACATCTGTTTCTTTAATAAAAGGTGATGTCTAATTAAGCGTATAAACATCAGTTTTTTCTAGAATGAAGTGATGTCTATGTATCCTTTAGACTTGAACATATTAGTTTTTCACATCAGTTATTTCCCTTAAACTGATGTACATTGCGTTTTTTGACATCAGTTTTGTTTGGTTAAAAGTGATGTACATTATCTTTTTTGACATCAGCTTTTCTTAATTAAAAGTGATGTGTAAGAAATTTATAGACCAAATTGTGTAAAGTTTTACATCACTAATTTTCTAAAAAAGCGATGTACTCGTTACTAATAGACATTTGTTATAAATAAAACCGATGTCCTTTACTACATAACCAAAACTAAAACATTGGAATAACACGCATCCATACAAATCTAACCAGTCAATCATTCATACATTTAACCATTCAATCATCCGAAAACCACCCAGACCAACCCCATCATCTGCATCAATCATCCAAAAATCACCAACACCAACCCCATCATCTGCATCAATCATTCAAAAACTACAGAATCTACATTACCAAATGTACAACCCCCAGCATTTGCAAACCTATACAGCAACCCCAGTATTTATACACTTACATTCTTACTACACAGAACCGTCTAAATTACCAAATGTACGACTACGCAAAAGAAAAGACCTTGAGTACAAGAATTGATCAGATATGCTCTTGGATGAACTGCAGAGCCTCAATGCGAACTTCATCTAGCTGTTCAATGCTGTAACATGATGGAGTCTTGGCCAACCACTACAAATTCGAAACAAACAAAATTCAGTACATGAATGAAAAGAAACCATATCGAAAAGTAACCATATCTCAGTATATAGCAAACTGGAAGCGTCAAGGTAATACCTTTTTAGCAAAATTCAACTTGTCATCATCGATAATTTCTTTCATGTATCGCATTATTACATACGCACATTCAATCCCACCGGGTTGTTTGGGAGATCCCTATTTCATTAATTAAAAGACAAATCAGGCATGTCAAATAAATCATATATATTAAGCACAAATATTAGGTACTCGATCTATTGTACTTACACTAAGAAACTTTGCCTTGGCCATCTTGTTGCCCCTGCCGGTTTCAGAGTTGTAACTTTTCAAAGCCCTGCATAAAAAACATAAAATCTCATATAATGTACAGAAATGAACATGCAATTATACCAAACTGTTACGTTAATAAAAATTTACCTTGATAACGCCTTTTCTAGTTCTGAAAATTGTGTCGGGTGAGGTAGTGGATTCAGAATATATATTTCCCCTTCCCAGATAACGACCAAAATCCAATGCATACTATTTTCATAAAAAAACAAAGACAGATAGGACATATCACATAGAAATTTGTATTGTACTATCCATGTTTTTAATTTTCAGTATTATAATAAGTACTTACTTCTGATTATGCGGAAGAAAGAATAGGCGATCTGGGTTACCCTCTCTCAACCGGTTTAAAATGTATGCTTCAAAATCAGCATTCACGTGATATGTGGATCCGGGGTCAATAAAAGCAAATGTCTCCGCCAGTTCTGGTATTTCACTAATCTCAGAATGCAAGTGCCTATCGAAAGAGTGCTGATGTTAAAATGCAAGTTCTGGAAAATTACAAACATTAAAAAAAATGATCATTAAAAAGAAAAAAAAGGTAACTTACGCCATGTAACTTGCAACTACTGCTTGGCCCAACATTTCAAACTCCAATAAAGACACAACATTCTCATGCAATAAATAAATTGTTTTTTCATGTCCAAACACATTCGGCTCACATCGAACCTGGATACTGACCCCGGTAGTTTTCATCCAAGTTGTTGCATGTTTATACAACAGCTTAAAGCCCTTTGGCACTTTCGCACCTGGCTTTGCTTGAAGAAATTGTGCCTTCAAATCCTGCAACCCGTCATTCTTTTTTATTTTTTCAGCACTTGTTCGGGGCCTTTCTTTTTTCTGCACCTGATGATAATATAAAACCAAAATAAAATGTACATACCACTTAATTTTTAATATCTTGAAATGAACAATTTAATTTCAAAATTCAGACAATATTATACATATATATATTATTCATTATACCGCAACATTTGTGTAGCTAATTAATTCCTCAGGCCATGCCAAAAAAGATCCTAGAGCATCGCGGACAGTCATCATGTCATCACCACGTGTCTCAGCTGGATGCAAGGCATCTGGTTTTATGAGGCCATCAACGGAGACACATTGATGTCCAATTGGTATATCAACTCCATGTACCAAATCAGTTAAATTATCCTCGCGGGGATATACCATACCAAATGCAACCTTATTCTCAAGTCTCTCAACAGATAGCTCACAAGATCGTTGGGCCTATAATATTTAAATAAACAAAATTAAAAAATTAAGGTAACAATGATTTACCTTAGTAAGATAAATGACAAGGTTGCTCACAAAATTAAAATAACTTACGTGACTTCCAGGAGGTGAAGGCCTAGTTGGGCCATCTGTAAAAACACAGTCATCATCTTCATATACCAACACAACTCCTCTTGCAGGTGGTGGATTTGACTTCATTTCTTTATCCTTTTCCGGATCGAAACTTGCCTTTTCAGATGGCATTGGAGAGTGAAAAGTACCTCCACTTTCGATCACTGACTTCAAGCGATCAATCTCTGCCTCGAGAGCTTGCGTTTTTTTTTCAAGCAGTTCATCCCTTTGTCGATCACGGGCCATCAACTCTGCCTTTGTGATTCGAAGCTTTGGCTCTCTTGGCAAATTAAAGTATTGTTTTAGAGTGATGTACCCTCCAACAGCCCGAACCCTCCCAGAATGCTCACGACTCTCCAAAGCCGTTGTCAGAACATCTTCAGCACCAGAAAACTGAATCTCACCCTTCTTCTTTTTTTCCAACAATGTGTTCTGTTAACAAGAAAATAAATTAACCAAAATGGAGTTAACTAGTTTTCAATAAAAGATAAATAATAATTATTTCGCATAATTGTAATCAGTATAATTAAAGACCAATTAACTAAAACATTGACAGGGGTCCTATTTATACTGATTCGCCTACTTTACTGATTTATGTCGTCCTAATTTTACTGATTCGCCTACTTTAATGTAATTTAACCAAAATTAAAACTTACAATTTTATCGCATACAACAGCCAAATCTTCATCGACCTCTTCGACCTCTTGTCCGTTTTTCCGCTTACGAGCCTTTTGCCAAAAAATCGCTCTATCCGGTTCTTCTCCCGGATTCAACCTTCCTTTTTTTATCTGTTACAAATAAAATAAAATACAGTAATACAAATAACTCCAGGGCTAAAAAATGTAGGACTCTAATTTATTATGGACTGACCTATTATAAATTAAATACAGTTATACAATTAAATGAACTTTTCTTACCTCATCTTCTTTTAAACCGATGTACCCCTTTCTTGACAACCGGTGATGATATTTTCTCTTAGACACTCTTTCACTTTGTGTGTCATGAATTTCCTAAAAACATGTCACAAGATTACAAAAATTACAACAGACGATGCAAAAAAATCACCAAATCATATATTACAGAATTAAAACATACCTTCCACTTAGAATCAGTCCTCTGTCTCACAAACCTTTTCCAGGTTGCCTTACTAACATAGCCATAGCCTCTTGGCGGCTTACTCAGCTTCTTCTTTTCTCCAATAAATGGTAGCACATACTTTCTCATCAAATCAGTCTTAAACTGTCGCCATTTAGAGCCTGCTGACTTTAGGACCATGTTTTCAATTTCTGGTTTAACTTTGAAGGTAGCCTGAAAAAACACAAGTTCACAAAATCATAACAGGAAAAACTTATATTCAAGATCTATATTTGATAATATTTTTTTACAATTGATCTAGTACCTGGAGATCTAACCAAAGCTTTGATTTTAATTCAGGGTCTACATTTGGCCACGTAGGAATGTCGATTGGAATCATAGTCCTAGCCAACATACCAATGTAAGACTGCAAACGGGCTCTAGTTTCCCCATTAGGAATTCCCCATTCATTGGCAGTGACTTTAACTTTCTTCCCGCGAGCTTTCTTGACAATCACTTTGTACATTGCGCATACGCCTCGCTTACCCCCAGACTTCCTTGTAGCAGTATTAGTTGTAGTATTTGTCTGTTCTGAGTTAGTCGGTTGAGATTCTGATGCATGCCCTTCATTGTTTTCATCATTGTTCGGAACATCCTCCAGCCGCTTGGGGCTTCCACCGCTAAGATTCTGTGATGCAGTCTTTTCTGATTGCTTTCGCATTTGCTTTTTTGGTGCCATTCTTTCCTCTTCCTCTAATCTAAAAAATTAACTAATATTTAACAGATTAGAACAACTACACAGTTCATGGTATAATGTCTAACAGATATGCAGAAAATTAAACAAAATTCTCATTTAATTGTCAAGAAAAATTATAGATAGACTTCTATAACTACATTGAAAAATTACAAGAAAACAGAGATCACAAGCTACATTACAAATAACAAGAAAAATTACAAATAACAAGAAAAATTACAAATAAGGAGAATATATAGCTAGACTCCTATAACTTTTTGACCCATATACCCTCAACATTTTATCTTCTATTACAAACACTTGCATCATCAATTTTAGCAGGGTCACATATAGGGATATTAGAACAGAATGGGGGAGGGTTCCAGGAGGTGTCTTCAGGAGCATCTTCATTGTAAACATCATGATAGTCTCGAGTTGTCGCCGATAACACAACGGACCAATTAGCATCAACTGGATCCTCAATATAAAATACTTGGTTGACTTGGTCAACAGAGACATATTTGTCCTTTTTGTGACCTGGTCGATTGAAGTTGACAAGGGTGAAACCAAGATCATCGGACTTGACACCTTTGTTACTTGCTGCCCATGTACATAAAAACAGAGGGGCCTTGAATGCGTGGTAGTCTAATTCCCATATTTCCCTGATCACCCCATAAAATTTTAAATCACTCTCTATAGGATTCATGTCCTTAGCACTAGAGACTTGGACTGTCCTTGCAACTAATGACATACCACTATTCTGAACTACCCTTGCATTATCTCGATCCTTTGTGTGGTATCGGACCCCTTCAACAACATAACTTTCGTAAGTCAAAACTGAAAATGAAGGTTTCCCAGCAAACCATCTTATAGTTTCAGATACGGCTTCCGCATTCTCCCTCATTTCTGTACTGACCTACATATAATTTATTGATGCATATAAGTGGCTACAAATTTAAAAACACGACATATAAAAATAAAAAAGAAGGAAAAATAATGTAAACCAACTTTTTGTTCAAACCAATCGGCAAATTGTCGATTGTCCTCTCCCAATAACCACTGTACACTCTTCTTTTTCCCTCGATAAATCTCTTCCAAATATTTTTTATGCAACCTGAAATTACTTACATCAAATTCGACTAAACTATACCAAATACAACTTTAACAATTATATATATACTTTTTATGTTTTACTTACATAACATATGGTTCCACTTCCGAATTATTACGAAGAACTGAAAGATGAGCCTCATCTCGTTCTTTTTCCGCAACTGACTTCATAGTCACACCACCGATTGGACCGGAAATTTTTTCTTCATCTTTCGGAAGACCGGTTGTTCTACTACTCCCGCTATAGAACTCACTGCAAAATTCTATTGACTCTTCTTTGAGGTAACCTTCAGCTATAGAACCTTCTGGATATAATCGGTTTCTTACATAACTCTTCAATATTTTATTAAAGCGTTCATATGGAAACATCCATCTATAAAAAACCGGTCCACATAATCGCAGTTCCCTTACTAGGTGGACCATAAGATGTATCATAACATCAAAAAATGACGGAGGGAATATCTTCTCTAACTCACACAGGGTCAATATCACATCTGCTTGTAATTTATTCAACTTTGACACATCTACAACTTTGTTGCACAGAGAGTTGAAGAAAAAACACAATCTTATGATACTAACCCTAACATTTTTCGGAAGCACTGAACGAATGCAAACAGGTAGTAGTTGTTGGAGAAGGATATGGCAGTCATGGGACTTTAAACCATACAACTTCATATCAATCATCGATACACAATTTCTTATATTTGAAGCATGTCCGTATGGAAGTTTCATGTCGTACAATGATGCCAATATTATTTGTTTTTCTTTCCGGGAGAGAGTATAAGGGGCAGGAGGTAGGTATGTTCTTTTCTCACCTACTTCTGGAGCTAAATCAGGCCGTATTCCCATGTCAACCAAATCAAGACGCGAGGCAAGGCTGTCTTTACTCTTGAATTTCATGTGTAGAAGTGTCCCAATTATATTATCACACACGTTCTTTTCGACGTGCATGACATCTAAACAATGTCGAACATGGTGAAACTTCCAATACTCTAACTCAAAAAAAACTGACTGTTTTTTCCATGGAGACTCCACCTTTTTTGGCTTCCCCCCTTTCCAAAACTGAACCTAAGTTGCTGTTGTTGCCCCAACACTTCCTCTCCGCTAAGTGGTTCAGGTGCACAACCAAATTCTTGTTCTCCATTAAAAGCTGTCCTTTGTCTCCTATACGGATGATAAAGATCTAAATACCGACGATGTCCTTGGTAGCTCATTTTTCTACTACGACTTAGATATTTAGCCACGGTCTGATCACCACATACTGGACATGCCCTATAACCCTTATTAACGTACCCCGACAAATTTCCATATCCCGGAAAGTCATTTATTGTCCACATCAAGATTGCCTTTAGAGTGAAAAAGGATTTGGTATGGGCATCGTACACGTTTGGTTCACCTTCCTCCCACAATTTTTTTAAATCGTCGATCAGTGGCTGGAGATATACGTCAATATCATTACCAGGCTCTTGTGGGCCTGAAATTAATGTTGTTAACATCATAAACTTCCTCTTCATGCATAACCATGGAGGAAGATTATATGTTACTAACATAACTGGCCAGCAGCTGTACCGATTATTTAATCCATTGTTGTGTGGATTTATACCATCGGCCGCTAATCCTAAACGTATATTTCTTGCCTCGCTACCAAACTCAGGCCACCTACAATCTACATTTCTCCAAGAAGGAGAATCAGAGGGGTGACGCATCTTTCCATCTTTGGATCGATTATTTGCATGCCAACTCATTAATTCAGCAGTAGATGAAGATTTAAACATTCTTTTAAATCTGGGGATTATCGGAAAATACCACATAACCTTAGCTGGCACATTTACCCTAACTTGACCATCTTTCCCAACTTTCCAGCGAGAGAGATGGCATTTGGGACACTCGGAAGAAGACTCGAGAATTGGACCCCTGTATAATACGCAGTCATTTGGACAAGCGTGGAATTTAATATACTCGAGGCCTAAATCAGTCAATGTTTTCTTGGCTTCATACATATTAGACGGAAGCAGATTATCTTTAGGAAGAATTGATCCAATTGATTGAAGCAGATCAGTAAAAGCTTTATCGGAAACTCCAAACCTAGCCTTCCAATTATGTAATTTTAAGACCGACTCCAGTTTAGTACACTCACTTCCCTCAAACAGAGGTTGTTCTGCATCGGCAACAAACCTCTTAAAGTTATCTGACTCTTTATCGCAATCTTCCCTACTATAGGCTGCTTCACACACGTTAAATGTTTCTGAAATTGGTATGGGCTTCGAGGGAGGACAAGTACTACCAACAGATGACCTAGTACTATTATCATGGTTTTCTCCATGCCAAATCCAATCAGAATATCCTAAACTAAACCCTGATTCATAAAGATGACCTCTGATTATATTCACAGAAAACTTTTTGAAGTTAGAGCAGTGTGCACAAGGACAAGGAATTTTCTTGGGGTTTTTAGCATTTTCCTCGGCAAATATCAAGAAGTTTTCAACACCAATTTCATACTGTAGAGAATCCCTATCGGCTTTTATCCAAGACCTATCCATTTAAAACCACCTGGTATGTCACTAAAAAATTCAGTATAAGGCTTATATTTATTTTATAAGCCTAATATTTATTTTAGAAGTCTAACTTGATTTTAAGTATGACATCCACACATAGGGCAGACTATAAACGACATAAGAAAACTGAGAATTCATATTATACATAATGCATATTATACATTTTAATGTTATATATTTTATTATAATATGATATGAATCGATTTGTAATGCATTACGTAATTCATATTATACATTTAATTATAGTACTAGTACTATATATTAACTAGTCATTCGGTACTTAATGTATAATCACTATATAATTAACCATAGTATAATAGTCAGATCACGGATGCAGATTATCAAATTATAAATGTACTATTTTCAACTAAACACTTGCATACACAATCACTAAATTAACCACACACTTACATCCAAAATTCAGAACACGACTACATTTAAATATAACATACTAATACCAAAATGAATTCTCCTGCACATAATTGCAAATAAAACAAAACTGAGATTTCATATAATACATAATGCATATTATACACAACACATAGATCAATATAAGAACCAACTGCATAGCACATAGACAAAAAACACACTATCAAAACTAACAAAACAAATCAAATGTATAAGCGTACAAAACAGAGTTGGAGAAGAAAACTCACCGAAGATCGAAAAATCAAACAACACTAATGTCCTGCAAAAACAAATCACAACATTACAAACAAATGAAAACCTAATTTACAAAAATAAAAAAAATAAAAAAATATATAAATGTACAACTAAAAAATCCAAATTACCTAAAGCTTTAAATCTTTTTCTCAGATTAGGTCCTGTATACAACAAGAAGAAAAGTATTAGCAACAAGATTTGACACTAAATTAATAAAAAAAATAAGGGTTTCGAATTAGAAAAAACCCCAATTTACAAAATTAGGGTTTTGAATTCAAAATTCCTCAACTTTTAAAACTGGTCTTCATGCAGAGAAGACCAGTTCGATTCAAGAAGATACAACACTTACCGAAGTAGAGAGGTTAAACGAAAGAGGCTTAACGGAGAGATTCAGAGCGGAGAGAGGTTCAGAGAGAGAGAGAGAGAGAGAGGTTCCAGAGACAGGTTCAAGAGAGAGAGAGAGAGAGGTTCGAGAGAGAGAGAGAGGTTCGAGAGATTATGATGGTGAGATGATGGCCGGAGTTCAGAGAGATTATGAGGGGAGAGAGGTGAGAGAGAGAGAGGGGTTCGAGAGAGAGAGACAGGTTTGAGAGAGAGAGAACAGTTTTCTGTTTTTTAGTTTTTATTTTTTTTGTTTTGATTTTGTGTCTGAAGATTGATTTTTGGGGGGAACCAAAATTTGGTTAAGGGGGGAGAATTTTGGGATTGGGGGAATGTAGAACTAAACTGAATGAAATTTCACTAACGGGGGAAGAAATGGTGGGCGCGAATTTTGTTTTTTTTTGGTGAATTTTAGACATCGGTTTAATTATAACCGATGTCTACAAAGAACAAAGACATCACAAAAACACGGGGTGATGTCAATACTCTTTTTAACATCAGTGGCAAAGTTAACCGATGTCTAATGTGTGATGTCTATTGACATTATTCTTGTAGTGTTAACCTTTCTCAATACATCATATTCCTTTTATGATCCTCTCTTATAATCCTTGAATTTAAATCCTTTTTATCCTGTTACCTTATACTCAATTCTTTCGGTATCTGGTGGATTTTTGAGAAAAATCAAAGTGTTCGAATTTGGATTCTGACGATCTTTACATACACTTATATACCATATAGAGTACTAATAAGATCTCAGAATATCAATAAAAGAACCCCTACATAGTGTGGCATGAAAAGTTTTCTCATTCAGTATAATCAGCAAAATCACTATTCATAAGGGTTACAAAAAGTCCAAAATTTTGGGGTTATTACAGTCTCCCCTCCTTAAAAGGATTCTGTCCCGGAATCAGATAGAAAATGAATAGGGATACTCTCTTAGCATTGCACTTTCTAACTCTCGAGTAAATTTTCCTACATTGTGGCCCTACCACCAAACTCTGCCTAGTTTGATAATCCTTCTCCCAAGCACTTGTTCCTTTTCACTCTATAACCCTTCCTGGTTGCTCCATATAGGTTATGTCGGGTTGCATGTCTATGCGCTCATATGCCCCTATTGATCTGGCATCCGAATTACACTTCCTTAACATTGATACGTGAAACACGTTATGAACTTGCTACAGGTTCGGGGGTAGGGCTAGCTCATATGCTAACTTCCCAATATGTCTTAATATCTCCAAGGGTCCAACAATTTGTGGACTTAGCTTTCCTTTCTTTCCGAACCTCATCAATCCTTTCCAAGGGATACCTTTAACATTACTAGGTCCCCTATTTCATACTCTTTGTCCTTTCGAGTCAAATCAGCATACCTCTTATGTCCATCTTGGGTTACTACCAGCCGTCCTCTGATTAGATCTATTATATCCCTGGTCCTTTGGACTACTGCGGGTCCGAGCATCTTGCGCTCTACAACTTCATCCTAACATAAGGGAGATCGACATTGTCTTCCCTCAAGGATCTCATAAGGCGACAACTCGATAATGACATATGATCTATTGTCGTAAGAAAACTCAATACGGTATAAGTGATCATTCCAATTTCTTTCAAGTCTATTGCATAGACTCTCATTATAGCTTTTAGCATTAGAGCTTTTGCTTCTCAATACCCATTCTTTTCCAGTTCGTAGTCATTACTATCTTCCGTACATAATACTATACTGGTTACACTTTTGCTCGTTAGCATTCTATAACCTTTTAAAAATTGCGTCAACCTTAGTATCACGAACGCGTTAGATTCGGAATACCACCGCACTGATACTACTCCTTTCTAGCTGCTTCTATCTTTGAAAGCTTGATCCATCGTATAGAAGTAAAAAAATTTATTGAGAGATCACTATAATCATGAACACTTGTTACATTGCATAGTTAGTACAGAAGGTGGCCAGCCTTTAGTACTTGACAAGCAATTAAACAACATGTGGTATCCTACTAGGCTTCTATCACACAGATAGATAGTCATTCGGCAATACCTCCCCTTCTGGAAGGGTTGTTCTTCTCACCTTATGTGAAATGAAAAGAAGAGAAAAGAACGAATTGAAGAGAATTGTATATGTGAAAAAAAATATACTGCCACAAAATATCTGGCTTGGAACCTACCTCTGAACTATAGAGGTTTGATATAGGAGAACAAAACATATGTGTATTTATATCAACATCAAGTATTATAGCATCGTATTTCACATGCCTAAATATTTTTGCTATTCCGTCCATCATTCTATGGACCCATGCTCTTCCTCGAGCTTATACACAATCACCTTTGAAACTCCCTCGATATCAAAAATTGAATCTGGGATCTCATTCTAGACATCATCGGTACTAGAATTCTATGCTTGCACCGCAACCTTCCTCATATAGTAATACGACTCTCTTTTCATAAGAGGGAATAAATATTCAATAGGTAGATACTCTACTTAATTAGTCTATCAATGATAACTTATACACTACCATGACCCGATTAGTGGTACTCAATCTCAATATCCATTCCACTACAACTCTCACGGTTGTAATCAGCTCATTACTAGCAGAATCA
This sequence comes from Apium graveolens, assembly GCF_009905375.1. Classification (NCBI taxonomy): domain Eukaryota; kingdom Viridiplantae; phylum Streptophyta; class Magnoliopsida; order Apiales; family Apiaceae; genus Apium; species Apium graveolens. The sequence goes on from NC_133652.1 coordinate 97,417,448, forward strand.
TTGCTGCATTACTATGGTCCACCACTGACCTACTGTAGTCATTCACTTTCCATGAAATCTTAATATCTAACCATACGGAGTCCATACATGTCGTATAGAATACTTCTAAGGAGTTAACATAATCACCAATCATAATTCATGAAGAACACTCCAAACTCTGACGTACTTTCATGACATGAAGTAGATAAAATTGCAGAAGAGTTTCAGTCAAAGCAACGATAGCAGGTTAATACCATTCTTAATCGTATGCCCTAAATAGAAGACTTAACTCAAGGGTTCATTTAGTCCTTTTTGAAACATGGTCCTGGCTTATCTCAAGATAGTATCTTCTGAGATAGATAGCCCGCTCATGGCGATTACACGAATTAAACCTTTACAAACTACTATTACGGTTGGGTGTTGCACAGTCATCAAAAGATATATCAATCTTCCAAACCATAATACAACCTTCATAGCTTTAACCATCATCACTGTATTCCTTTGGCACAAGCGCCTATAATTATCCTCTTACCTTTAAAGTGTCGGCCACCTCTTTGGCCTTTCCTGATAGTAAAATTTCCTTATAGTCAATGTCATTTTAACCACCTCCAAATAAATTTTCTACCTCATTTCAATCACAGCTTATGTGAAGATGTTTTCCTTAAAATCTGATGAGTAAAAAAATATCACCATTTTTCCATAAGTTATTGCCTCAGTCTTTAGAGGTTAATCACTGTCACGACTGACTCTCAATCATACTTAGAACATCTTTTATCTTAAGTCCTAATTGCCCTGAACAATTTCGACCATTACTGGTTCGATCCATACTTTCTCGTGGTTTAACACGTGCCCCACTTGGCATCGTTATAATTACGTCACATTTCCTTTATCAACATTTTTATTCTTGAGAATTTTGAATATTACCTTTCTCCTTGTAAAACCTCTAAGGTTATCCTTGAATCGTTCCTCCTGTATTCCCTAGATACAGGGCATATCAAGATACCATTTATTAATACCAGAATCATTGTCTATATACTTCTGAAAAAAAATTCTCCACTGATTCTTAAAGGTTGTTATTACCTTAATCCTTTCCAATTCATACTGTCAAAACTCATACTATCCCTATTAAGGGTGAAATGCCAACCTTTATGCATCCCCCTAGGATTCGTTTTAAGTTATCGATGTTCTATCCTTAATTCCACCTTTAAAAAGGTACATGCATCCTTCCATGGATAAATCAAGTCATATATCCTTGATGAGGGTGTCTTTATTCAATCATTCCCACCTCGATAGTATATGCCTAATTTCATAATAATATCCTTATCCAAAATGAGGTCAATCCATATGGCCTCCAAAAGACAATAACGGTTATCCACTTTTCTTGCCTGATTCGGTAATGATAACAAGGATGTTCTGGAAGATATTGGTCGTGTTCAACATGAACTTCTTCTTAATAATTCCGTATTTACTTTTGTTATTTATCTCAACAGTCATCTCAATGTTGGGATATCTCTCATTCCTGGCGTCTCCCTTCCTGGGTATCAAGCCACCGGTCTTACACTCCACATTCTTGAAGGTCACTTCCTTCATCCAATTTTCCTAATTTCTTACTTCCTTGTCTCCTCAGTCTATCCGCGTCTCATTATTTATCCTTCGAACTATCTCAAGGTTTCCTCGAATTCTCCCAACTTAAAGGGGGTACAATATGTACATCTCTTATGCCTTCAACCATCAACTTTAACTCATAGTGAATCATCCTCATCCTGACGATCACAACTTTTCTATTTCTATTACTATGATTCTTTAGGGTTTCCTCACACCCCACTCCCTTATCATTCCTCAAACTCTATCGCCTTTATATTCCTTTCCACTTCAGTTTCTTTTTATTTTCCTTTCTTTTACAATCATTTCATGAACCCACTAATTATTTACTTCAAACATCACATCGTTCTGGGATTCTTGTCCTCGGAATGAATCTTTACAACTTTTACAACTTAGATTCTTAATTCATCATACTCGTCCGCTTTTGTTCTGGCTCTAAAGCTTTTACACTACCTCCATAGCCTTGGGAAGTACTTTCCCGAAAATAATTGTCTGAACTTTAATCAGTTTATTGAAGTCTTATTCAATCATTCCCACCTGGATAGTATATGCCTAATTTCACAATAACATCTGTATTCAAAATGAGGTTAATCATTATGGCCTCCAAAAGATAACAACGGTTATCCGCTTTTCTTGCCTAATTTGGTAACGATAACAAGGATGTTCTGGAAGATATTGGTCGTGTTCAACGTGAACCTCTTCTTAATAATTCCTTATTTACTTTTGTTGTTTATCTCAACAGTCACCTCAATGTTGGGATATCTTTCATACCTGGCGTCTCCCTTTCTGGGTATCGAGCCACCTGTCTTACACTTCACATTCTTGAAGGTCACTTCCTTCATCCAATTTTCCTAATTTCTTACTTCCTTGTCTTCTCAGTCTATCCGCGTCTCATTATTTATCCTTCGAGTTATCTCAAGGTTTCCTCGAATCCTCCCAACTTACAGGGGATAAAATATATGTATCTCTTATGCCTTCAACCATCAATTTTAACTCATGGTGAATCACCCTCATCCTGACGAATGCATACTTTTCTATTTCTATTGCTACGAGTCTTTAGGGTTTCCTCATACCCAACTCCCTAATCATACCTCAAACTCTATTGCCTTTATATTCCTTTCCACTTCAGTTTCTTTTTATTTTCCTTTCTCTTATCATTATTTCATGAACTAACACAACATAAGCATTGATTTCAAACATCCCGTCATTCTGGATTCGTGTCCTCAGAACGAATCTTGATAACTTTTACAACTTAGATTCATAATTCATCATACTCGTCTGCCTTTGTTCTGGCTCTAAAGCTTTTACACTATCTCCATAACCTTGGGAAGTACTTTCCTGAAAACAATTGACTAAACTTTAGTCAGTTTATTATAATCTCTTGCTCCGTGCCTTCCTTGGCCTTTCACTGGCGGGTGGCCTCTCTCTTAGGAGGGTAAGTGACAAAAATAGTCTTTTGTGATTCGTCAATCATTTAGAATCTCAAATGATTCCTATATTTCCTTTAGCCAGGCTCTTGCCTCGACTGGGTCAGCTTGTTCCTTGGAACTCTGAGAGCTTAGCGACTTAAAGAACCTGAAAGAATTTCTCACCGCATTGTTTCCTCAGGGTGGTGGTTGGGGATAATAGTCTAAGTTCTTTTTTTTTTAGACAGGTCCATGAATTGCCGTATAGGAGTACCGTTTCGGGTCTCCTTTCCTTACTCGACTTTCTGTTTCCTTAGTATGAAATGTTTCATCCTTCTCCCATACTTGGGGTTATCTTATACGTTAAAATCCTCATTTTCCACTCCATTATGTTATGGGCTCCTTCTATCTTGATGGCGACCTCCCTGACTATCACGTTCAGGGTTTGCTCTAAATCTTATTCCTCAAACTAGCTTTCATCTAAGATCTCATCTTTAAGTTCTTGAACATTTGGAACCCAAATTCTGTAGGAATGCCTCATTATTCCCTTACCATCTTTCTCGGTATTAATCTCTTATCTATTTGTTGGCTTTCTGCCTTCATTCATCATTTTTCTGGCATAATATGTTCTTTTCCAATAATTCGGGCTGTATTGCAATCTCAAACAGCTTTTCGGTACCGGTTTCGGTTACTTTCACTTCTATTTCCATTTACTCAAAATCTCTTATAACTCTCCCAAAGACATTATAATCTTGAGTCTCTCCTTTTTACTAAGGGCATCAGCCACCACATTGGCTTTCCTCGAATGATAAAGAATCTCCCAATCATAATTCTTGATTAGCTCTAACCGCCTCCTCTGGCGTATGTTGAGCTCTTTCTACGTGAAAATGCACTAGAGCACTTATGGCTTGTGTAAATCTCGCACTTCTCTCCATACAAGTAGTGCCTCCAATATTTAGGGCAAAACTATTGCCACGAGCCCAAGCTCATGGGTGGGGATATCGAATTTTATATTCCCTTAATTCTCTTGACGCGTACGCGATTACCTTGTTGTGTTGTATAAGAAGCACCCTAATTCCTTATGCGAAGCATCAATACAAATAACAAAATCTCCTTTTTCCATCCGGCAATGCCAACATAGGGGCCATCACCAATCTTTGCTTCAGTTCTTGAAAGCTATTCTCGCGTTTCTCTGTCCATTCAAACTTCTCAGCCTTACGAGTAAGCCGCGTTAAAGGGGCTACTATCTTTACAAACTTGAACGAACCTCTGGTAGTGACCGGCCAATCCTACCTCTGGGAGTTGCCCTAACCATGGTCATCAATTCCTCAGTGGTCCTTTATTCATTCTTGTCAGGATCCTTCACGGGATCCTCCTCAGCAACAATCCCTTCTAGGACAACATCCTCAACCGCTACATCCTCAATATCAACATCCTCTGGTCCTGCGTTAAGACGCTCTATCGGATCCACAATCCGGACTCCAATTAGTAATAAAACATCATCGCATTGTTACTCCTCAACCTCAGGGTTCGGAGTCCCGCTACCATATACGATAACGAACTACACTTCTATCGCTACTTTTATAAGGGTTCCCATAAGGGTTTTAACTGTCGGTCCTACGTTAGGTAGCCCGACTATGAACTTGGCAAGAGTTCTTATCATCCTAGTGAACTTATTATCCTAACGTCACATCATCTCTGAGGTTTATAACGCTTAGCTCTGATACCATTTCTGTAACACCCCCAAATCTGGGGTCGGGGATCCGGGTTGTCACGAGTTCCATTTCCCTTAATAACACCCAATCTTAATAAACAATCAACTACTCTGTACTGTGACCCCACAATAAACACACACACCACAAGTTATAGTCTCAGAGATGAATATCCAAAAATAACGCGAGTCATTTTATTCCAAAATTATATGCCATTACACCTTAAAAGGGTTTCTGAATAGATTTACATTTCTTTGCCATTATTATAATTCATACATATACATAAATCTGGTACATCAAAAGTTGAAGCCTAGCCTATTGGTAGTTCCTACCTCAGCTACAGCGACATCAATGCCTATAGGAAACTGCGGAATGTTTCCTATCCGCTCGCGAATTGGGAGCTTGGTCCTGTTCATCTTTTCTATCTGTTGTTGTGTGATGAAAGAAGAAAGCAAGGGTGAGTAGCAACCCACCAAAATAATATGTATAATGATTTACAATATATGAGCCTTCTCATAGTACTCATGAAAGTCTTGGTCAAAAGAAATGGACCAAGTTTGATATCTTACCGTGACCAAGTCACAAAATATTCAGTATATATGTACATATATACTTTTCACAATCTTTGAAATCCTCTGACATGTATAGTATACACAGAGTTCCCGTTTATAACTGTATAAAATATCATTGCAAGGTGATCTCATATATCTAACCTTGTCTCAACGTTTTTCCGAAAATCTTTGACATGCACAAGATAATCATTTACTAGATATAAGTTTAAAAGATGAAGTTACAAGATACTCCAATATACTTATATCCGAATACTACTTGAACTACCACCGTTCAAGTTATAATCAGTTTCAAAAGTTCATCATCCAGATGAGACTACAAGATAAGACTTGAATAGATTCAATCCTTAAAATATCATTGTAAATAATGAAGTTACGAGATGCTTCATTAAGTCCCGATATATAAATATATTCATATATATATCTCCCATACATTTCCTGAAAACCTCTGTCATGTAAAGTATGAACAGAGTTGCAATATCCAATAAATTTGGAAAGGAAAGAATTTTGGCATAAACCCGATATCTTGCTGATCAGGCAAATATACCAATAAGTAACCTTTTCTACTAGGAGATGGATGAATCCCCCACCGGTCATCACCCTGGCCACATAAGGACCTTGTGCTGGACCGCCACCCGGCCTCTTACGCGTTGATGGACTGCCACCCAGACTTACACTTTGATAGACCGTACCCCGGCCTGTCGCTTATGCCGACTCAATTAGATGGACTTACTTCCCGAACGTTGGGCAAGTAATCAAATTGTTTTCTCAAAACAGCAACCATGTTGCGAATGTAAAATACACCACAGAGCCGGATTCCCCAGGTTTTGAGCGAGTATTTAAATCCCCTTTAAAAAGGAAGATCTTAAATATATAAAAATGAGTTTTGGGATCCGCTCTAACTTTTAAAAATCATTTTAAAGACTCGAAAACACTTTAAAGAGTGTTTGGAGTAATGCTGATTTAATAAAGTAAATCAGTCCCGATATATTAGAAAATATCTGAATATTATTAAATAATATTCCCATAAGGATAATCTCTATATAAATAACTTGAAGTAGAAGTTGTAAAACTTATACTTGAAATGAGTATTAAATAACCAAAGATATACTTATACGAAATTACTATCTTTATTTGAATAATCAAAAATAAGTTTGATTATCGACACCCCATTCTTTAATAAAATAAAGAATATATTTCACTAAATAATCGGAGTCATAGATCCTCAAATGAATATTCAAATAATATTCATTAAATAATATAAACTGAGTCATAAGCCCTCGAATGAATATTCAAAATAATATTCAATTAATAAAATAAAAGGAGTCATAAGTCCTCGAATGAATATTCGAAATAATATTTATTAAATAAAATAAAAGGAGTCATAAGTCCTCGGATGAATATTCAAGTAATATTCATTAAATAAAATAAAAGTTATCGAATAAACCTTATTCGATTAATAGTTTTAAAAACTATAACAATATGTATATATATATATTTAAATATATATATATAATATACTCGGGAACATCGACTCCCGGTTTTAGAAAATGTTCACCTTTGGGTCCCCTATACTAAGGGTATACACAACTACTGCTTATCTCTAGCATAGGTATTATGCAACTAACAAGCATTTGAACCAACATATATATAAATCATGAATACAGAACAGGCATGCATATATACCATATCACATGCTACAATATATCGCAAGAATTTGCTAATAACAAATATGCATTTATCACAAGATCATGCATATACATATATACATCACAACAACAGTTATACGGGTAGAAAACTTGCCTGAGTGCTCTCGGATAGACTTAAGCTTAGAGTGGGTCCGATAACCTATGAACAATAACATAAGTCAGAATTAAACCCCGGTCGCTTAAGAAACTAGACTTTAACCATTTAGAGTCCTAACGTTCGCTTTCGCGCTTAACGATTTACTTAAGTCGCTCGAGTACCCTCGGCTCCACCATTTTTAATAAATTAACCAATAAGGGTTTTAAGGCGATTCTTTCGCGAGTACCTTACCAACTGCCTAATCCACTTTACATAATTGTTTCATACCCCAATTAGTCATTTAAGTCCTTAACCAAGGTTTCAACGTAAGGCGAGGGGTAATGGTTCGGTCGCGAAATGCCGTTACTTAAACGGTCGTTTCTCCTAACATCGGATTCAAGCGTACCACATATCAAAACGAAGCTCGTAACATGAACTATCTAAACATGGAAATGGTCAAAACCTAACAGTGATTTCACGGGTCCTGAAGTTAGGAACAAAAACAGTCTAACGAAAATTGGGCATTACGACGGCTATAACTTAGCGATTCCCAAAATTTTATCAAATCCATTCAACACCAAACCACCATCAATCAATCCCAATACAACCATATGACAATATCACTCATCCACCACTTTAAACCATTTAAACAAAGCCCAAATCATACCATGAACCATCAAGAACAACTAGTGCTACTCTTAACTCCCAAAATCAACAAAAGCACTTAACAACTAAGATCTCAACATGACAAAACAACTACTACACTTAATCTATCATTCCATCATCATAATCATTTATATCAAACAATCTTAATACTAAGATCATGAAGAGTTATACCTTCCTTGAAGCTTTTAATCAATGAAAGATCCTTGGAATGTCCATGGAAGCCTTAGTATATGCTTAAGCTACCTTGACCTTGCAAATAAAATCAAGAATCAAAAATTTGTTCTTGAAAGTTACTATTCACCCTAAACTAAAATGATTTGTTTGAGATAGAAAACCTTTGATTCAAGCACTCAAACTACTTGCTCTTCTTAGTTATGAAATATAGGATCCAAAGAAATAAACCTTATAATTTTCCATGGAGTATAGCTTGTGTTTTGAATTTCTAATTCACCATTTTGGTGAAAATTCGAAATGAAGAACATGAAAAGGGGGGGAGAGAAGCTTGCTTTGTTTTATTGATCTTTGTGCATAAAAGGCTTGGTTGATATCCTTTTGTTTTTTTAATTACCTTTTAACCATGGTAAAATTTGTGTGGCTTGAAATCAACCAACAATACCTTCCATTTGGTCATGCTTATGTCATCCTCCTATGTCATCTTCCCACACTTGTCATCTTCTTGTTGGTGTGGTGACATCATCATCACTAACCTCTTTGATTAGCTCTTAATTACTTGGCTAATGACCGCCGATCTGTTATACGGTTCGCTTAACTTTCGTTCTCGTTTATCGTTTGAGGGATCATACCCGGGATCTTATTACTTGGGTTTCCTTAACCTTTCTCAATACATCATATTCCTTTTATGATCCTCTCTTATAATCCTTGAATTTAAATCCTTTTTATCCTGTTACCTTATACTCAATTCTTTCGGTATCTGGTGGATTTTCGGGAAAAATCAAAGTGTTCGAATTTGGATTCTGACGATCTTTACATACACTTATATACCATATAGAGTACTAATAAGATCTCAGAATATCAATAAAAGAACCACTACATAGTGTGGCATGAAAAGTTTTCTCATTCAGTATAATCAGCAAAATCACTATTCATAAGGGTTACAAAAAGTCCAAAATTTTGGGGTTATTACAGATAATCAATAGCTCCAACCTAATCATGCTAATTCTTATATTTGACTGATCATGTTAGATATATTTGAGATGTCATGTCTAATATGATTTATTTTTAGTTTTCAGATCTTAACAAACAAGTCATATCTGGACTTACTGAAATCAGGACTTACTGGAAGTCAGAACTTAATATCAGAACTTAAGGTCATATCAGAACTTAAGTGCGGGAAGACTTTCATATAAGGAAGGAAGCAGATTTATAGTAGAAGATCGAGACTTAAATAAAAGAAGATATGCATGGAAAGAGTTAGAAGACTGGAAGACTTGTAGAAGATATCTGATTGATATATTTTAGGAGACAGAATTATATTTCATATCAATTAGAAGTTATCTTGTAACTGTGTACTATATAAACACAGACTTAGGGTTTACACTATATGTGTTATCATTATCGAGAAGGTTATACATTGTAACCTAGCAGCTCTTAGTGATATTTGTTCATCACTGAGAGAGAACAGTTCCATTGTAACAGAGTTTATCATATTGAATATATCTGTTTACTGTTACTTGTGTTCAAAATTGATTTGATTATAATAACACTGTATTCAACCCCCTTCTACAGTGTTGCGTGACCTAACAATTGGTATCAGAGATTATCTGTTAACACACATACAGTAAAGATCTAAACAATCATGTCTGAAGAAGCACAAACTCCAACCAAGCCCACCAAAACTGAAGAAAATCAAAAGACTCAAACCCACAGTCAATATGAGACTATTAGGGTTCCATATTGAGACCTTCTGAGTATCCCATATGGAAATTGAAGATGGCTATGTTTCTGGAAGCTACAGATCCAGAATACCTTGACAGAATTAATGAAGGACCACATAAGCCTACCAAGCTCTCTGTTGTAGTTGCTGATCAACCAACAAAGACCATACCAAAGGAGAAAGGTGAGTACACAGCTGAAAACATCTCATCTATTGCCAAGGATGCAAAGGTAAGGCATTTGCTGCATAGTGTCATTGATAATGTCATGTCAAACAGGGTAATACATTGCAAGACTGCAAAGGAGATATGGGAAGCTCTGGAGAAAAGATGCCAGGGAACTGATGCAATCAAGGAGAACATAAGGACTATACTCACTCAAGAGTATGAGCACTTTGACTCAAAAGCTGATGAGTCATTAACTGACTTATATGACAGGTTTGTCAAAGTCTTGAATGATATGTCACTGGTGGACAAGGAATATGATCTTGAAGATTCAAATCTAAAATTCCTTTTAGCCCTTCCTAAAAATTGGGATTTGAAGTCTACTACCATAAGAGACAACTATGACCTAACTGAAACTACTCTTAATGAAATTTATGGTATGCTCAAGACTTATGAACTTGAGATGGATCAAAGGAGCAAGAGGCATGGAAGAAAGTCAAAGACAGTTGCTCTTAAGGCTGAGGAGGAATCTCCTAAAGTTGTTGCCTCATAGAGGGGCAAAGGAAAGGCTCTCATCATAAAGTCTGATTCACAGTAATCGTATTCTGATAATGATGATTCAGAAACTGAAAGCTTATCTGAAATGGATGCTGATGAAGAGATGATGAAATTGTGTGCTCTTATGGTAAAGGGTATCACAAAGATAGCCTACAGGAAATTCATAAAAGGAAAGAAGTTTTCCAGGAAAGGTGTAAGTTCTTATAGGAAAGGGTTCAGAAAGTCTGAAGGCAAAGGTGCAAAGTCTAACAGAGGAGACAACTCAAATTTGAAATGCTACAATTATGGTGAAAGAGGCCACATATCTCCTGACTGCAAGAAAGGAAAAAGTGACAAAGGCGAGACACTTGTCACAAAAAAAAAGCTGGACAGACACTTCAGATTCTGAAAGTGAGGTGAACTATTCCTTGATGGAAAATGCTGATAGCAACCCTGAAACTGCTGAATTGAAGGTACCTCAAACAACTTATGCTTTTCATACTGATGATATTAGTGAGTTGAGATTATATCTTAAAACCTTGTTTATTAGTTATAGAGATCAGACTTTAACATGTGAAAGATTAACATCTGAAAATTCTGCTTATAAAAAGAGAAATGATTATTTAGAAAAAAAGTTAGTTGTTCTTCATCAAACTAAGAAAGAAAAAGATGATGATTTATATGTTGGAGATGAAGTTGGAGATGAAGTGTTAAAATTGAATGAATCTCTAAAAGCTGATTTAGAAAAGGAAAGAGAGATTATCAGAACTTGGACTAACTCTGGCAGATCAACTCAGAATTTATTAAGTAGTGGAAACTGGAAAGAGGGGTTAGGTTATGGAGATGACAAAAGTGAAAAAGGAACTAAACAAATTGAGCCTATTGTTGTTAAACAGACTGCTAAGCCAAAGGTAAATCATGTTAAGTTTGTACCAAAAACTGTAAAGTCTGATTCTGAAAAGATAAAAGAGTCTGTGACAGAAGTTAAGGAAAAGTCAACTTCTGACAAATTAGAACAGGATAAACCAACTCAAGTAAACATAGGCTTAATGACAAAGAAGCAACTTAAGTATAAGCTGAAAAAGATTAGGAATGTCAACAAGGTAAAGGAAGCTAGGAAAAATAGGAATGGAAAGGAGGGTGTGAATAAAAGAAATAATTATATGCCTGTTCCTAATGCTCCTAGAAAGAAATGCTTATAAGTATGGAAACACTAACCATCTTGCTTCTTTTTGCAGGAAGAATACGAATATAAACTCTTTACCTCCTAGATCAGGAGTTAAGAGTCAGCATGTTAGGTTTAAGCCACAAAATCCTTGTTTTCATTGTGGTAGTTTATGGAATTCCATTTATACTTATAAGTAATATCATAGTTTGTACTATGATTATTATCAAATAAAACCTTCTTTGAAGAAAGTTATTTTAATTCCTTCTAGTGTAAAGTCTGATGCAAAGTTTGATATAAGTTCTAATAAACAGCATGTTAGCATAAACTCTGAAATTAAATCCGCTGCAAATGCTAACAAACTTAAAAAGGCCAAAGGATCCAAGCAAGTCTGGGTCCTTAAAACTAACCATTAGTGGTCTTTGTGACTGCAGGGCAACAGGAAAGATATCCTAGTGCTGGACAGTGGATGTTCAAGACATATGACTGGAAATAAAGCCCTGCTATCAGACTTTGTGGAGAAAGCTGGCCCAGGAGTTTCTTATGGAGATGACAACATGGGAAAAACTCTGGGATATGGCAATATCAATCTTGGGAATGTCATCATTGAAACAGTAGCTCTTGTATCGGGACTTAAACACAATCTCCTAAGTGTGAGTCAAATCTGTGACAAAGGTTATCATGTGGATTTCTTTGAAGAACACTGTGAAGTTGTAAGCAATTCTACAGGCAAAGTGGTTCTGAAAGGTTACAGGCATTGTAACATTTATGAAGCCAGAATTTCAACAAGTTCTAATGGTTCTGCAATCTGTCTATTGAGTAGAGCATCAATTGAAGAAAGTTGGAATTGGCACAAAAGACTCTCTCATTTAAATTTTAACAACATAAATGAGCTTGTAAAGAAAGATCTTGTGAGAGGACTTCCAAAATTAGTATTTGCTCCTGATGGCCTTTGTGATTCATGTCAAAAGGCAAAACAAAGAAAATATTCTTTCAAGAGCAAAACTGAATCTTCAATTATTGAGCCTTATCACCTACTGCATGTTGATTTATTTGGTCCAGTCAATGTCATGTTTATTCCAAAGAAGAAATATGTTATGGTTCTAGTGGATGAGTTCACAAGGTACACTTGGGTGTATTTCTTGTATAAGAAGAATGAAACTGCATCTACTCTAACTGATCATGTCACACAGCTGGATAAGTTGGTCAAAGATTCTGTTAAAATTATAAGAAGTGATAATGACATTGAGTTCAAGAATTCAATCATGGAAGAGTTCTGCAAAGAGCATAAAATCAAACAGGAATTTTCTACACCTGGAACTCTACAGAAAAATGGAGTTATGATAAGAAGATTACAGCACTCTCATTGAAGCTGCACGAACTATGCTTGATGAAGCAAAGCTACCAACCTACTTTTGGGTGGAAGCTGTGCAGACTGCTTGTTTTACACAGAATGCTACACTCATCAAAAAGCATGGAAAAATACCATATAAGATGGTGAAGAAAAAGAAGCTCTTCAAGATGTTGATTGGGTGCAAGCAATGCAAGAAGAGTTAAATGAATTTGAAAGAAATAAAGTCTAGACCCTAGTGCCAAGACCAAAGAACAGATCAGTTGTTTGCACAAAGTGGGTGTTCAGGAACAAAACTGATAGTGATGCCATAATTACAAGAAACACAGCAAGGCTGGTTGCTAAAGGCTACTCTCAATAGGAGGGTATTGATTATGATAAAACATTTGCACCAGTTGCTAAATTGGAAGCCATAAGAATCTTTTTGGCTTATGCTGCTCACAAAAAGTTTAAAGTCTTTCAAATGGATGTAAAAAGTGCTTTTCTCAATGGAGAATTGGAAGAAGAGGTTTATGTGGAACAACCTCCAGGCTTTGTAGATTCAAAAATTTCCAAATCATGTCTACAGGCTTGACAAAGCACTTTATGGCCTTAAGAAAGCTCCAAGAGCATGGTATGAGACTTTAGCTCAATTTCTTTTAGAAAGTGGATTCCACAGAGGTACAATTGATAAAACACTGTTCTACCTCAACCATGGAAAGGACTTACTTTTGGTATAGATATATGTTGATGATATCATATTTGGTTATACAAATGCCAAACTCTGTGAAAGGTTTACAAAAATAATGCAGACAAGATATCAAATGAGTATGATGGGAGAACTTAGTTATTTTCTGGGACTTCAAGTCAAGCAAAATGAAGAAGGTACTTTTATCTGTCAATCCAAGTACACCAGAAATTTACTGAAGAAATTTGGAATGCAGGACTCTTCAACTGCATCCACTCCCATGGCCAATGCAACCAAGTTAGATAAAAGATACTGGTTCATCAGTAGATATTACTAACTACAGAGGTATGATTGGCTCTTTACTCTATTTAACTGCAAGTAGACCTGATATCATGTATGCTACCTGTCTTTGTGCAAAATTTTAGGCTGATCCAAGAGAACCTCATCTAATATCTGTGAAGAGAATTTTCAAGTACCTGAAGGGTACAGCTGATCTAGGATTGTGGTATCCTAGAGAATCATATTTTAAGTTAATAGGTTACTCAGATGCAGATTTTGCAGGATGCAAAATAGACAGGAAAAGCACAAGTGGAAGCTGCCAATTTCTTGGAGGCAGATTGGTTTCTTGGTTTAGCAAGAAACAGAAATCAATTTCCACATCAACTGCAGAAGCAGAATATATTGCTGCAGGAAGCTGTTGTGCACAGATTCTTTGGATGAAGAATCAGTTACTGGATTATAGGTTAGAATTCTCTAAAATCCCTACTTACTGTGATAATCAAAGTGCTATTTCTATGACAGGTGATCTAGTTCAACACTCAATAACAAAGCATATCAGCGTTAGGTACCATTTCATAAGGGAACATGTAATGGAAGGTACAGTGGAATTGCATTTTGTTCCAACAGATCAACAACTAGTAGATTTCTTCACAAAACCACTATGTGAAGCTACTTTTACAAGACTGGTAAATGAACTTGGAATGGTTTCAGGTTCTTTCTCTAAATCTGCTTAGTTTTTGTTCTCATGCACCAGACTTTATGATCAGTGTTTACAGATTGTCTTATCTTCATGTTATCTGTGCTTAAATTGAAGTAAATTAAATGATGATTGTTATCTGATGTAGATTATATACTCTGATAGTGATTTGAATTATCTGTGACTATTCAATCCAATGAGGATTACTGTACTACATGCTGACCTAGTAATCTTTAACATACTAGAAATCACATGTTTGAATTAGTTGTTTATGTGGAAACTCATTAACACAAGCAAATTCTGATTTTGAGCTTAGTCAAATTTACTTTGTGTATCTTATTACTAAGTCACAAACTAGATTCTTGCTTCTTATCTGTCAAATTCTGATGTCAGTAAATCTTAAGGATGAACCTAAATGCCGATAAGCCTCACTTATCTGAAGAAAAGAAAAGAAAAGAAAATTAAAGTCAGGTACTCCTTTGAGATCTAGAGTAAAAATGTGGAAGGGAAAGACCCAAGTGCATTGCTGGTATTAAGTTATATGCATTAGAAAAGCAAATGAATTTTTCTTGGTGACTTTTCACATTCTCCGATTACTGAAGAAATACTCTAATAATAGCATAAATTTTGATAAGCAGTTGTGATTCACTTACACTGAAAAGCCACTGTGAAAAAGAATTCTAAAAGATGCATAAAATGAGCACAAACAGTTGAGGTGGACTCATGCACAAATTTATCCTATAGTAGACTTCATTATTAATGATAGATTTTAAGCACTTTTCTTAGTTATGCCTTATTTCTAAGATGTACTAAAGTTTATCAGACTTTAATCTTTATCTGATATTT
This sequence comes from Apium graveolens, assembly GCF_009905375.1. NCBI lineage: Eukaryota > Viridiplantae > Streptophyta > Magnoliopsida > Apiales > Apiaceae > Apium > Apium graveolens. The sequence continues at coordinate 97,432,766 of NC_133652.1, forward strand.
TGCTAATGCACACACTCTCACTCCATATGAATGATGAAAATTATTGCGGTGATTAAGTTGTTTTTAACAAACAGTTGAGTGTCATATGCATAAATTCTGAGGACAAGTTCTGATGGAAGTTCTGATGTTTAAACTCTGAAGAAACAAGTCAGTATTTGTATGAAGAATCACAGATACAAGACATTCACTTTTTGAGTACAGAAGCCATGTTCTGACGTTTGTTAAAATCTGATAATAGTCAAGTTCTGATATTAAATTCTGATGGAAACTCTGATGCTTACGTGGCATTATTCTTTACTTGACTTATTTGTGGTAAATACTGAAACAGTCATATCTAATCAGAATATAATTGGGTGAGATAAAAACATTCATAATCATTTTGGTTAGTGGTAAACGTGTTTGGCTTGAAAAACTGCATGTGCACAGTAATTGTTACTTATTTCTTGTGCCCATTAACTCCTGCTTTAACTTTTTACTGAATATTATTATTACACATCGGTCTAGGGAGACGAGGCATCATTAACTCTACACTTAATCATTAATCAGTCCTCTAGTCCCTTGATATTCCATTGGCTATTTAACCAACATTTCATCTCAGACAAATCATCTTCTATTCTCACACAAAATCATTCTCTCTTTTAATTCTCACCATTTTCATTCTTCATAAAAATGGTTCTTGTAAACATGTTTATGAATTATGAAAACTTCAACGTCGAGTTCAGTTGTGGTGACTGGGAACAGGAATGGCACGTCACTGCCATTCCTGATGAGATATGGAACTTGGTTCCACAAGAGGTTTAGACAAATCTCTTGTTCTTTAAGATGAACTATCAACTCCATCTTGATCGCTTGGAATAAGAACGGGGATAGGCTCTTCTTCAGCAAGAACGAATCATCCATCTTGCAGTGCTATTTGTTGGCAGCAGGAGGAACTAATCGATAGCTTTCCTTCTTAGACCAAGGCTGTTGATGTTCACCATCTTAGACTAGGATTATCTTGTAATCTTTTGCATGTAATCTACAAATTTCATAAGATGTACTCTTTGGATATTTTAATGAAATTTCTTTTTATTGCAAGATTTTGTCTTTGTTTATCTCATATTATGTGAATGTGAATGTTGTCATTGCAGCCTGTTATTCTTTATTTCATCTACTTGAACTGTATTTCTTGATGAATGTTTTGATTAAAATTGTGGTTACTAATAATTTGTGTTGATTTGACAAACAAATGTTGAATTTGAATTGACATATCCTGAGTTACACTTGAAAAGGTAGAAGCAATTGAGAAAGCTCAAGAGAAGCAACAGGCCAAAATCTCTGAGGTCCTGGCTAATCAAGCTTCTCAACAAGCTCAATTAAATGATATTCAATCTTTAGTAGAACTTCTTCTCTCACTCCTACTATCAGATGATGCCAAAAAGGGGGAGAAGATAGTTAAGTCCAAATGATCTAATGATCAATTACTAAAGAAGAAAGATGATGAAGCTGATGACCAGGGAAACCCTAACAAGGGCAAAGGTCAAGTTCAAGGAAAAGAGCAGAGCAACAAGGTTTCTTCAAGGAAACTAATTACTGATACAAGCAGATCTTCTACTCAAAAGAAGACAAGTTCTGAAGCTGCTCAAACTCAATATCTGATAGCAAGTACTGATACTCAAAATCTGATATCAAGTTCTGATGAGCAAAGTATGACAAAGCCTGATGTTCTGATACAAGGTGAAAGTCAAGATTCTCAAAGGTTTATGCAAACTCTGAAGCTCAAGGGAAAGCAGACTATAGTCTACTACAAGGATCCCAAGCTTCAGACACTTGATGAGGAAATTGCTAGAAGATTATTTCTGAAGCATAATCCAGGAATGGATTTAGAAAATCTCAAGGAGGAATAAGCTAGATTTAAAGCTGAAAAGAAAAATCTAAAGCCAAAAGGTTCTGTTGCAAAGAAACCTCCAAGGCCTAAGGAGAAAGGCATTGTGATCAAAGAGAAGTCAATGTCTGAGGCATCTAAAGCCAAGACTAGATCACAAACTGAGATTGATCCCAAAGACAAAGGGAAAGGAAAAGTTGATGAACCAACCAAGCCACTGGAGATGAAAATTCCTCAAATTCTGATAAAGCCAGTGTGCAAAATGGTTCAAGTTACTGATGATATTCTTGCTGAAGATAAAGATGTTCAAACTCTGAAAAGAAAGAAGATTTCTCAAGAATCAAAGAGAACCTCTTACAACGCTCAAGTTGTTCAGAGTCAAGAACAGCAAGCTATAACTGAAACAGCAAGTTCTGATAAAGTCATCAAGTCAACCTCTAACAGTGCTCAAGTTAATTTAGATAAGATGGAAGTAGCTGATAAAAAAAACTTCTGTGGAAAAATGTCAAACCATCAGATCCAAAGAAAAGCCAATTACTTTCTACATTCATGACTATTGTGTTAAATGCTAGAGAACCAAGAGACAGGGCTGGGCTAGGTTCTGATGAAGCTAAGATCAAAATAAGAGTTGAAGTTGCTACTAGAGATCCATTTCTATTGACTGACAAACCGCTTGAAGATGTTACACAGAAACACCTTGATAAGGTTATCTCTGTTCAATTGGTACTGGATGCTCATGACAAGCACAATGTCAAGAAAAATCTGATTTTATTTCTTGAAGATGGAAGGACATATCAAATATCATAATCAGATATGTTAAACAAATCACTGAAAGAACTTCAATTCTTTCATTACCTTTTAGAGGTAAAGTCTGATATTACCAGGAGATGGTCAAACTTCATATTGAAGACCATCAGAGATAAAACAAGAATTTCTGGTTCAAGAATTACAGAATTCATTCCTAATATTGTTGAAGATGATGGAAGTGAAACTCCTATGAGGAAGGATTCTGCTAAGCTTGAAGTGTTACTGACTGAGAAATGTCTATGCTACAATGAAGATTCATCTCATCCTAGGGTAATAAGACTGAATGATGGCTTAGAAAGAAACCATATCTCTGCTTTAAGGACTGTAATCTACCAGATTGGAAGTCAGAATGAAGAGATGAAGCAAGTCAAGACTACAATCTCTCAAGTCCTGAGGATTAAAGAAGAAAAGCTGATATCAAGCTTTGTCAAGAATCATTATGGATTTAGATTGACTCAGTAAGATTGGTAAAAGCTACAAGGACTATAAGTTGTAGTTAGTTATCTAGTTAAACTCTTATTTGCATTTGTACTTAAATGTTTTTGACATCATCAAATCTATTAACTTGTATATTTTGCATAATTTACAAGTTGGGGGAGATTGTTAGATATATTTGAGATGTCATGTCTAATATGATTCATGTTTAGTTTTCAGATCTTAACAAACAGGTCATATGAGGACTTACTGAAATCAGGACTTACTGGAAGTCAGAACTTAATATCAGAACTTAAGTGCGTGAAGACTTTCATATAAGGAAGGAAGCTGATTTACAGTAGAAGATCGAGACTTAAACAAAAGAAGATATGTATGGAAAGAGTTATAAGAGTGGAAGACTTGTAGAAGATATCTGATTGATATCTTTTAGGAGACAGAATTATATTCCATATCAATTAGAGGTTATCTTGTAACTGTGTACTATATAAACACAGACTTAGGGTTTACACAATATGTGTTATCATTATCGAGAAGGTTATACATTGTAACCTAGCAGCTCTTAGTGATATTTGTTCATCACTGAGAGAGAACAGTTCCATTGTAACAGAGTTTATCATATTGAATATATCTGTTTACTGTTACTTGTGTTCAAAATCAATTTGATTGTAATAATACTGTATTCAACCCCCTTCTACATTGTTGTGTGACCTAACAGATCATTTTCTCCATTTTAATACCATTGACAAAATTATCTCTAAGTTAGGAGAAAAATGATTCCAACCTTACATAAGGAGGACTAGCAGTCTTTTCCCTATTGTATTTCTAAACATGCTTTTTCTACAATTAATGCAAGTACTAAGAGATACATTCATGGCATAAAATTAAGAAAGCATTGTATTAAGAATACATGGCATTCATTCAGAAATATTACACATAAGAATTAAGCAATATAGGCATGATATGGAACAAACAGAATTAAGCAATAATCTAGCGAACTAGTTCAGCATTATCTATGTGTGATGCCATCATGCTTGTGAGAGTGTTAAATATTTAAACACCAAGATCTTATCATGCATTGAATATTGAGAGCAAAATATTGCAATGGTTCAAGAAATTGAAAGCTGAGATATGTGAGTTGGACCATCTTCAGAGACTGCCATGAAAGCAAGATATTCATTATTCTCGTCATCTGATCCATCCCAACTCTTTCCCGTGCACTATAAGTTTTGATTGGCTGCTTCCCTAAGAAAATATTCCACCTTTGTCTCAACTCTTCAACTGAATCTCTACTCATCCTTGTTTGTCAAGCTTCTTGTTCTGTTGTAGCAAAACCCCTGATAGTTACTTGACATATATTGCTTGTCATACATGTAGCTATCAAATCTTGTTTATGTCCCAATCTCGGTATTGTAATCACCTCTTGAACTGAATCGGTAAAAGTCTCTGCTTCAGAATAGATAGGGTTGATCCTTGGATATAGCTTATGTACTCCTTGTGAATCTGATTCGACTAAACTTCCTTGACATGTGAAACACTGCCTTGACGTCCAGTCCCTCAAGTGTTTCTACCTGAGCTTCCTCTGATTCAACTATCAGTAACTCTTACATTCTATCCCGAGATTCCAACTTTACTGCATGTAAATGAGATGTTTGTAAGTCCCCACTATTCTCTCTGACCTCCACAATTCCTGCCTTTTTAATCTCTATGATTCCCAGATAAATGTAGCATTGGTACAAACCACTGTGTGACTGTATAATATGGAATCATAGAATTGTCTTTAAAATCTTCGAGAAAAATTATACCCGTAGAAATTTCATTCCTTTCATGCGTCTGAAAACCCAGTGGTATCCAATGGAGTAAGCCTTTGAGGAAGTTCCATAATTTTCTTCTGTAGATCTTGAATTTATTTTCATTGGAGTGAGAAAACCATTATCTTCAAAATCCGTGTTCGGGAATTTTCCGTCTGAATAGCACATGGTCTTCACTTTCTTCGAAAGATTAAAATCAACTTTAAAAGCCTGGAGGAATCTTGAGTCTATCAATACTTTCAGTACCCTTAATTTAATATTTAAGAAAAAATTAAATTTCCAAAATTTTAAATTTTTTAGAAAATAAATTAATTAAAAATAAATATTTACGGAATATTTAATTTTCAAGAATTTCGAATTTTCTTAAAAATTAAATAAAACGTAAATTATTATCTAAGAAAAATTTGAATATAAGAATTTTGAATTTTCTGAAAAAATAAATAAATAAGAAATAAAAATTAATGGGGCTACAAAAATTGTACAAGTGCCAACCTGCGACTTAAACACAATCTTCGACGTTTAAAAGGCTTGTTGCGGGTTACAGCAGCTCGAGTTTCCCAACTCTGAATACAGTTCAATAGCTGTCGATTTTGTTTCGCGCGCATGGCTCCTTCACCCTTTTTTTCCCGCGCATGGATGTCACTCAGCCGCATGTGTTTTGTCACCAAACTTAGTAGGCGCGAGAATTCAAAACCAAGCAATCATGTTGCAAAGTAATATGTACGAAGATTTTTGTTAAACAAAGGTGCCAAATTGAACAAATTGGTCACCTAATCGTGAACGGGCTGAACAACTGAAAAATGGCAGCTATTAATCAACAAAAAAACATCAGAAAAATAAATTAAATTAAAAATTCTTATTTAAAATAATTTAAATGATAAATTAATTTAAAATAAATTTGTAAAATATATTATTTAAATTAAGTTTAGAAAATAAACCTATTCCAGTTTAAATAATAAACTTATTTAAATTAAATTTATAGAATAAATTTCCTAAATCAAATTTATAAAATAAATAATGTAAATTCAAATTAATAAAATAAATTTATTTGAGGATCCTGATTTGTGTATCAATCAGTCAGCTCTGATACCAATTGTTAGGGTCTGAAATTAAAAAATTCTTTCGAATCTTTTCCGGATATAAAATTTAGTGTTCGGTTAGTGGTTTTGTGTTCTTGAGAGAAATTGTGTTCTTGAATTTATATACGAATATATATATATATATATATATATATATATATATATATTCGTATATAAATTCTCGAGGGGTGTTGCTACACTCCGGTAAATAAATTAACCGGCTACAATCTAAGAACAACAAAGTTCCTAGCTTCTACAAAGATTTATAAATCAAATCCTATATAATGATCTAGCTTTTGTTTGTACTAGGATTTAATTACCGGGTAACGTTTATAATGCCCTTAAGAATATACAAGAGTTAAACCGGGCATTATAATATTACTTCGGTGAGAAGTTAAACGGGTAAATAAAAAGTTTGAGCTTCTCTGTAAATTATTTGCTGCAATCTTCAGCTCTTTTGGGAGAGAAGAAGATGAACAGAATAATACAATTGCTTGAAATGCTTCTTCTGCTGAGTGTAGACTTTTTTCAATAATGTGTGGCTAAGGAGAGAGCTCAGATCAGGAAATATTCCTTGTAACCTGCGACTAAGAAAAAGATAATTGGCGAATAGTTTATTTCTGCCAACCTGCGACCAACAACTACTCAACTGGCAACTAGTTGTGGTAACTCGAGACCAAATAAAAACCAACTTTTGTTTGTTTATTATGTTAACCTACGACCAAGTTGCCAGATTTCTTTTGTTTATTTAAACAACCTGCGACCATATGGTTTGCAAGGTTTGTTTACTTTTGTTTTTTTATTATTTTCTTTTTCTTTTTTCCTTTTTTTCCTTTTTTTTCTTTTTTTCTTTTTTTCTTTTCCTTTTTGTTTTTGTTTTTTTATTTCTTTTTGTATTTTCTTTTCCTTTTTCTTTTCTTTTATTTTTCCTTTTTATGTTTTTCTTTTCTTTTTCTATTTATCTAAGTTTAAATTCTAACTAAATTAATTTATAAAATAAACTAAAATATAACTTATATAAATAAACTAATTTAGATTTATAAAATAAACTTATTTAAAGTTTATAAAATAAATCATTTTAAGTTTATTAAATAATTTATATTAAAGTCCACTAAATAAATTTATTTAATTTAACAATTAAAATTTGAGTTTCGCCAATCCCTCGAGCCGCTTAGCTGTATACCCCGCACACCTCTTCTCGTATTTTAACAGATAAACGTTCAATCCAAGTATGTTCCTCAACTTAACAATTCTTCTATAAATAATATCCGGATTCCTTTCACGAGCTGTTGACGCCTAGTGCAACTGGTCTGGTTCACAAGCGACTAACCCCGATTCAGGTCTTCGTATTATAGCCTTGATTAAATTGTTAAGCTTGTAATAACTTTATTGCTTCGAACACTGACTGTCAATAAACAAATGTACTTTCACCGGAATCCTTTATGGTACTTTAGACAACGTCTTCATTGCTACTACAATCTTGAATACTTCATTCACTGTTCTTCACCGACGCTTGAACATATAAATGAACTCCTGTTAGTGAGTATAACTTCAAGACTGCAGCTGTCTTCTTTAACCTTTGTCTATACCCTATTTTCAATTTTTCAGATTCCTATGCTTCATACACTGTTTATCTTCAATCAATGCTAATACACTGAAATCTTTTGGTAGCACTTATACACTGAATCTTCAACATTTCTGAATCCTTGAAAGTCTTTAACCTTTATTCTTCACTGAGGCATGAACATATTAATGAGCTTCTTTCAGTGACCTATAAACAGACTTCAACTTTTCTTCTAATCTTCTGATTCTTTGTATTTGCCTTGTCTTTATTTCTTCCGATTTCTTGTATAGTTGTAGTATTATTAACCTGTCATGTTCCTGTGTTGTTCTTGAGTTGAGTTATCACGTAACTGTTAATACAGCTACGCAGTCTCACCAACAATCTCCCCCTATTTTATTGTTAAACCTAACAAACAAATTAAATAGAAAGGATAACTCAACTAACAACTAGAAAAAGTAAAGTGCCAGGACTTGTAAATAATGCTACTAGTTTTCTGGATCAAATTCTGCATTTCTAGATTTCTTGAGTAACTGAAATGAATGATGCTTGTTCCTCTAGCAATGAACTGATCTTCAAGTAGTTTTATCTTCATTTCCTTGGTTCTTCAAATCTCTGCCAGATAACACTTCTCAGTCTTGAAGTAATCATCAGCAGCTTCTTTTATACAACCACGTTTCCTGTTGAGAAGCACATATCTCTCTTAATTCTCCCCCTATGAGAGTCAACTACTTAAAGGAGATCACTTCGTTTACCACCTCTCCTGTACAATAGGATCTACAGATAAAAACCAATGGTACTCCCCTTTAGGAAAACAGCTTTTCCCCTTATGAAGAATAGTAATGAACCAAACCACTTCTTATGATCATTAGGAAATCACCTTGTGTTTACTACCTCTCCCGTACAATAGGTTCCGTAGTTATAAACAACAATGGTGTGGTGTAGTGTATATGTGCTTTACCTTTTTCCTCCTCCTTGCTATTTCTCCCCCTTAGTTGAGGAATCCTCCAAACTATTATATAAGCTTTTATCTCCCCCTTAGAGAAGTAATGTATGTTGTTGTCTGAAGGAGTTCTCATATTTTACTTGGCTGGAAAAGAAATAATAAGTCATGGTCTGATCAACCATGTCCCTTTAAATGTTGCAAGAATGACTTCACTGTTGATCATCCTGTTAACCAATATTCCCAACTCCTTATACCTCCCAACTGTGAGATCACCAATTGTTACCAATTGTTATCTCCCAACTTGTTATGTTAGGTCCCGAAGTATTCTAATCCGATATGTAAATGTTAGGTCCCTAAGAATTAGGTTCCAATCATAAACAGATTCGAGACCCGAAGTATCAAGAACCATGTTTACGGATAGGGAATGGGATATGGTGTTTCTCTTTCTTCCTCACCGTGAGTGTGTGACTCTGTTTCGTGTACCGCACAAGTGTTTCACTCTTCTCTCCACTCGTGTTTACACTCATTCTCACAAGTGTATCACTCCTCTCATAGCTCCAAAATCCAGTTGTACCTGCAAGGAAAATTACATTAGCCATCCTTAAGGAGGTCACAGATGGTGCAATGGGAGTTCGCAAATCCCCATCCTCGTTAGACTCGTCAGATGAATCTGAGTCATAATCTACAAGTTGCTAGTTTCCCTTTGAGGGTTCCAGATTTGAACTCTGGGAAGGTAAACAATGATCCAAATAATTTAGCATAAAGATCAAAGTTTTCTTCTAATGTCTGTGTAGACATTTCCTTGTGATGCATTAGGTAAATCTAAATCATTATCAACAAGTTACCGATCTGCACCTATGTTAGATCCACTATCCGCAGATGCATCCAAGGGATTTAAGCCTGGGGAGGTAGAGACTGACCACTGACATATGGCTATTGGATCAGTATCCTCTCCTAACACCTGTAAAGGCAATTGGTCCATTAAAGAACCTTGAACAATCGAATCTGACCGTAAAATGGTCAAAACTCTTGTTCCCGTCAACTCATCCTTTGTGTATGTAACCTATCCTTGTGCATCAACAATTGTTTATGTTTGAGGTGGTGACACTATATCGGATACCATGGCCGACAGGAGAATTTCAGTAGATGTGCCCTGTTGAGAGGATGAATCTAGTAACTATTTTTATGGCTTTTCAGCCATTGCATCTTTTTGAGAAGATGTATGGAGGCTAGCAGTTGCCTCGATTTAAATACTATTCATCTTTGTAGAAGACAGAGCTGCTGGGTTGACTTCAGAACCTTCCTTATGTGGTGCACTAAGGCACCTTCTCCCTCACGCTCATTCATACTTAATTTTAGTGGTAAGAGAGTGTTAGTTGGTTCTGTTTCCGTGTTTATCTTTATAGTCTGGGATAGAAGTTGTGGGTTTTCAATCTCATGACTATCAAATGAGAGAATGCCATTGGAGGCTGAACCTGCATCACAGAGCATATGGCAATGTAGAGATAAAATGCAAGTAAGATATATAATGAATGAAAATCATGCATTTAATATTTTGAGAGAAATGATGTACAATAGTGATTTCAAAAAGATTTTAATGAAATAAGCAATCACTAAAGTAGAAAGAAGTTTGATTTTTTCTCTTAAAACTGTTCAAGTGCACAAGTCTGTTTTTATGCCTAAAAGATAAATGATTTGAAAAAGACACAGACTGATCACCTAGTAGTGGTAAGAAGAGAAAGAAAGATTTTGTCTTTCAATATGAATGAGTTTTTTTAAAAGCATTGATCACTTAGGGTAAAGTCTAGGCAATTGTCATTCATGTCAAAAGCTCCATAATCTATCTTTATAAGATTATAATCAAAAAAATTATTTATGGATAAATAACCTTAATAAGACTGACTATGCTGCTGATTTGAAATTATAGTGAATCTTTCAGATATAGCAACTCATATAAATTCAGTATAACTTAAAATCTCACAATTATCTGCAACAAAATATTAACAATATATCATTGACTGATACTTGTCAAGTACTTTAGATACCAATAATTATGTTGCATCCTACTTTAATATAAATTAAATCATGAAACTGATTTGACATGGAATTGTCTAACATCATAACTCAAATATATTATAATAAGATATCAATGAATTAAATACCAACTATCTATTAAATAGACATTAGCATTCAATTTCATATATTATACAATTGTTAACTCCTAACAACTATAATATCTCAAACAATGTTGGTTCGATAAATAAAGCAACATTAACCAACATTACCTTGTTTGCAATCTTAGAGAAATATTCTAAGTTCCATATAATTTCATCCATTGAGTATTACATCTATTATCAAAGTGTTTAGGAATTTGAAAATAAGTATAAATATTATTCTAAGTTGACAACATATGGTTATTTCTAATAAAGCATCAAACATTGTAACCATAGTTGTACTTCAAGAAGGATTTTTACACTTTTTATATCAGTATAAGTGACTGAGGATAAGCATTGATTACTTAAAGGAGTTTTAAGTAATGTCACAAATACTAATACTTCACAATTAGTTCATAGTTAAACTCTTAACTAAGTATCATTAACTAATATAAGTCAAGAATTAGCATACAACTAATCATGCTACAATCATGATTATGATTTTAGTGAATTCTCGAGATATGAACATTGTTATTTCACTAAAACCAAAATCTCATAATTAACTTATAACACATAAGTTCCAATCAATATACTAGATATCAATTGTTGACAAATTTAGTTATAATCAATCATGCTACTTATTTATTTTAAGTTAGTTTAAATTATGGAGCAAATAAAATCATTGAATTGCTTCAATTTTCATAATCCAAGCTACCCAAAATAAATACTAAATATCTATGAGTTAGATACTAGCACTTAAATACTTATAATTTTAAAAATACTTTCTAAACATATAAAATATTGAGAGTTTTATCCACATAACTAAGAAAATACTTCAACTTTCAATATTAGTGATTTTAGAAATAAGCATTGATTACTGATAAGTGGCATTTTATACCACTTAGAATGTCTTATAATGGCTTGAATTGATGTCTTGAAATCAAGTATTTTGTGTATTTGATGCGTTTTTCTAGTGTTTGTGCATTTCAGGGTATTACTTGCATTTGTGGAGATATTTCATCAGGAATAGGCCTAAGTATGTGCTTGGCATTGCAAGTGGGAAGTTAGGAGCATAACGCAGTAGAAAACAGGAGAAAAATAATAAATTTTCCAGTGAGGTGCTGGGTGCCCGCTCAGCCTGGCTGGGCGGCCGCTCAGGAAGCTGGGCGCCCGCTCAGGATTGCTGGGCGGCCGCTCAGGGTCATGAATTAAAATCCTGATTTTTAGAGTTCTATTCTTGTTCAACTTCTGACTTCTGAGATAGCTGAAACTTCTGGGGCTCCTATATAAGTAGTTTTCAGAGATGTTTCACGTGTGTTGAATCGTGGTATCAATCGAGGAGCAAGGAGATAAGGAAGAAGACCTTTTTAGCACATCGCAACGAAGAAGAGGCAGCATAGTTTTTTGTGATTCTTTTATTCGTTGTATCAGTGGATGCTAGTTTTCTTTACTTTGAAACTTATTACTCTTGTGACGTACTCAGGTTTTAATAAGTATTTTTATTAGTTATTCTCATGTGTTATTATCATGTTTTCATATGAACCCATGGTGATGATGAGTTCAATCATGGGCTAATCGTGATCATGGGGTCGTAACGGATTTACTATGGAATTCTTTAGTTAGTTGTTTAATACCTTAGTGTGTGACGATTGTATGATATCTAGTATTGGTTTGCTTATTCGTCTTATGTGCGTCGTCAACATATAAGATAGGGGTTAATCTCTTGTGAAGCGACGGTGGATCTTGAGATTTAGAACTTGCCATGCTAGCATAGGTTCATGTACGTGTATGCATGATTAGTGGGTAACTCTAACCGTTTTACTTGCCCTGTGTAATCATAAGGAATAATTTGTGCTTAATCGTTATGCTGTCAAATTCTGTAGACATATAGGGTCTCAACATAATTGATGACTATTCAACTTCTATCTTAATTGTGGATGTTTGGTATAATAGTATTAGTACAATGAAAGTTGGCTTTTATCAGTTTCGTGTTGTTCGATTAATATCATCACCATTACATGCTAAGGGTAATAAAAATAACTATTGAAGGAAGTAGTAATGAAGTTATGATCTCATGTGTGTTTAATATTGTTAATTCAAGTGTCAATTAAGTGTTTAATTCTCGTAATTAATTACAGTTAATACTTAGTTAATCAAATCTATGTGTTATTGTCTTGACATTGAGAAGTAATCATACATTGGTGAGTAAGTGTTAATTGAACATAATTAGTTTGAGTCTCTGTGGGAATGAACTAGAAAGTATTCTATATTACTTGCGAATGCGTATACTTGCATGTATTATTAGCGCGTGTTTTCCGCCCTAACATTTACTTAGAACAAAATTTCTAAATAATATCACTAATACTAAAAGTATCACAATTATTCGTAAAAGATACAAATAACTATACTATATATTATTTTAATATAATTTAAATTATGAGACTGATATGGAATGGAATTGTCTACAGTCATAATTTAAATTAATTAAAATAAAATTCAAACTTAATGCTATAATACTTAACTACCACAAATGTATATGACATTGTAATCATGATAATCAAGATAGTAGCACTAAGTACGAGGTACTGGATTACTGATAAATTCACAAGTCCTTTAAATATTGAAGCTTTAATACTTGTGAACTTATATTAAGAATTCCTTACAGATGGGATTTCCAACTAATGTGCAATGAATGATATCCCACTCTTACAAACAAGTCTTGAAAAATTAACTTTAACAAGTGATTTAATAAGTGTTTATGCAAGTGACTCTTTGACTAAAAGACATGCTCTCAAAATAAATGATACCTGGTGTGAAGGTGCCTTGTCATAGAGTGTTCCACAGAGTTGTTGGATTTGAAGTTGTTTCTTATCATAATAAGAAATAAATCTTCTTCCATGAAGTTGAGAGCTTCTCGAGATGCTTCTCCTGTCACTTAAGTTGACAGCTTCAAAGATGCTTCTCCTATCTTTCTTACAACCTGTGTATTCTATATCTATATAGCCAAACATGTTAAGCATAATATCTTTAGGGTACTTTACTCCAAGAGTTGATAGTCCCTTAAGATATCTAATAATCTTGTTAATATCTATAAGATTTAATTCTCTAGGATCCACTTGAAACCTTGTACTTTGGCATCTGGAGAACATTTATCACTACACATATATAACATTATATTTGTGCCTAGTGATAAGAGGGTTATAAATATGACGACTCTACTAATTCATATTTAACTATAAATTCAGTTAGAGTGCCATACCATGTACATGATGATTTTTTGAGTAAGATTCTAGTTCATACCATCCCGAAGTGAGCTTATGAAGAAGAGATATACATAGTCCAATAGATCTACAACTGCAAAGTCCATGAACTGTTATGCATTGACTACTTTCTTTGACTCACCAACCAGGATTGCACTTGTTCATATCTACCAGAGTCCAATGCCAGGTAGAATATACAACAGGTGCCAGATATGTCGTAATATCCCCAAGTCTCGTCACTGGTGATTTCTGTTAGATATTGCTTCCTGATAATAACTTAGCATCCAGTTTGGCCTTGTCCCTTGTAACAATGCCATTGTAATCCAATTTGACTTCTGGTTATCCTTGTAACAATGCCTACAATCTGCTTGCTGACTGATTGAGTTCATCTTCTTCCCTTGTACCACTCCATTATGACACGGAGCTCCCAGTGTTGATTATGTCTCAGAATATTCTTGATATTAATCAGAACTGCTTCTTGAATTCAGTCCCATTATCTAACCACAAGATTATTTCTTTTACAATTGTTTCTAGTTGGATCTTCTGATATGATAAATCACCATCTGTGATGTCTTATCTTGAGAACGAACGAACAACAACTTTGTGTTAAGAGTAGTCATCAATCATCACTCAGGTATATCTTTACTTTGATGTGATATTGTCTTTGACTTCTCTTTCTGAAATGCCTCACATTTGTCATCCTTCTGAATTCCAGATGAGGCAGTCCTCTCACGAACCCCTTTTTATAAAAGAGTTCCTTGAGTTGATGTTCAAGGGTGAGAGCTTCTAAAGCCATAGTTAAACTTTAGTCAGATGAAGCTTTCCAGTAGAAACCATTAACTTCACCGTTGTTGAGATTCCAATCTAGCCATAAGCATATCCTTTTCTTACTCTAACAAGAGCAAGCTTCTCAACCTTCCTGCTTCAGATGAGACATTAATCCTTCATTGAATTGACATTGTATCCTTTGATGCAGAACTATCTGATAAGAGGATTTGTGCCTTGATTCTCCCGCAAGAAAGATGCTTCAATTGTTATCAATAACACTAATGATTAGTTGTTATTAGTGATACCAATTGTTGAGTCCATGATGACATTCCTTTTTCTGTATAGCTTCTCCCATGACAAATACCTTTATTGTCATCTCCAAAGATTACTGACGGAATAGCTTTTGCTGATCACATTTGATTGTGAGGCTCTCTCTCTTTGATCATATGCCTTGAGTATGTATCAAGAATACATATGAATCAATTAACCTGTTATGTTATGCACTCACAAATGGATTAACAGTTCTTGGTACCCAACTTATCAATTTGGGTCCAGTTGGATTAGAGATATTATTATAAATAGAGATAATCAACAGCTGCAACCTAATCATGCTAATTCTTATATTTGACTGATCATTTTCTCCATTTTAATACCATTGACAAAATTGTCTCTAAGGTAGGAGAAAAATGATTCCAACCTTACATAAGGAGGACTAGCAGTCTTTTCCCTATTGTAATTCTAAACATGCTTTTTCTACAATTAATGCAAGTACTAAGAGATGCATTCATGGCATAAAATTAAGCAAGCATTTTATTAAGAATACATGGCATTCATTCAGAAATATTACACATAAGAATTAAGCAATATAGGCATGATACGGAACAAACAGAATTAATAAGTAAATCACTAATTCTATCTAGTCCAATCATGTTGAAGAATCTTATCTAGCTATCTCAATCCAATTATAAACTAACACATCTTAACAAAAAATTCAGATCAATTGAATAAATCTCAATGCAATAGGATACAGAGAGTAAGCATAAACAAAGGTCTTAAGTGCTGAAAAATATATATCTCACTAAAGCAATTAATCATGTTCAACAAATATTCAAACACATATTTAAGATCATCTAATATAATATGCACAAGTTAAACATCAATCCTAGTTACCAGAAAAATAATCTGGTGAACTAGTTCAGCATTATCTATGTGTGATGTCATCATGCTTGTGCGAGTGTTAAACATTTAAACACTAAGATCTTATCATGTATTAAATATTGAGAGCAAAATATTGCAGTGGTTCAAGAAATTGAAACCTGAGATATGTGAGTTAGACCATCTTCAGAGACTTCCATGAAAGCAAGATATTCATTATTCTCGTCATCTGATCCATCCCAACTTTTTCCCATGTACTATAAGTTTTGACTAGCTTCTTCCCTAAGAAAACATTCCACCTTTGTCTCAACTCTTCAACTGAATCCCTACTCATCCTTGTTTGTCAAGTTTCTTGTTCTGTTGTAGCAAAACCTCTGATATTTACTTGACACATATTGCGTGTCATACCTGTAACTATCAAATCTTGTTTATGTACCAATCTCAGTCTTGTAATCACCTCTTGAACTGAATCTGTAAAATTCTCTACTTCTAAATAGATAGGCTTGATCCTTGGATATAGCTTATGTACTCCTTGTGAATCTGATTGGACTAAACTTCCTTGACATGTGAAAAACTGCCTTGACGTCCAGTCCCTCAAGTGTTTCTACTTGAGCATCCTCTGATTCAACTATCAGTAACTCTTACATTCTGTCCCGAGGTTCCAACTTTACTACATGTAACTGAGGTGTTTGTAAGTCGCCGCTATTCTCTCTGACCTCCAAAATTCCTGCCTTTTTTATCTCTGTGATTCCTAGATAAATGTAGCATTGGTACAAACCACTGTGTGACTGTGTAAAGCATAATGTAATGTAACATGTAATCGAGGATTTATAACTCAAGATGAAAACAGAAATAGATAAACAATATTAAACTGTGAAGCACGGAAACCCTACAGATGAAGATAGGATAAACACAAGAACCCAAAGATGTAATTGACTATTTAAGTCCTCTATCAGATCATGGGAAAAAGTTCATTGTAATGTTCAAGAAGCCATGAAGAATAAGAACAAGGGACTTTAAGCATCAGTTACATGAATTGATTCCAAGTGTTACATATCAAGGGTTTAGTGAAAGAAGTAATGGATAAACATCAATCTGTATCAGCTCAGAAACTCAAGTTAAATTGAATTGGAATTCTCTCAATATTAGTTGTTTGTGAACCAGACCAGTGCACCAAACATCAGTATTCAAGGAGTTTTGATTCAGTTACAGAAGAAAATGTTGATACAATGAAGAATGATTTGGGAAAAATAAGAATACTCTAAGTCAAAACAGTCTTCCACTATGGTCGCCATAGAAGCTCTAGTCGCCACAGAAGCAACCTGTTACTACTTGGTCGCCATAGAAGCTCTAGTCGCCACAGAAGTAGACAGTGTCTATCTGGTCGCCACAGAACTTAGTCGCCACAGAACTGTCGCCATAGAACTTAGTCACCACAGAACTGTCGCCACAGAACTTAGTCGCCACAGAAGAAAGCATAGGGGCTACCTAGTCGCCACAGAGCTTAGTCGCCACAGAGGAAGGCACAGTGGCTACCTGGTCGCCACAGAGCTTAGTCGCCATAGAAGAGTTGTGTATTCATTGATGTTATTGCAGCAGATTTAATTGGAATGTATGGACACAAGACTACCACATGTCCATTGAATTTGAAAGTCTACAATAGACGTTGAATGAATGTAATTCAGTTAGTAATCTTCTTCAGTAAACACAGAAAGTTTACGGGAATTCCATTAAAGCTTCACATTTATTACTCTTGTAAACATACTTTTATGCTGCTGAATTTATTGTAGCTAATCAATACCTTGATTAGATTGTAGAAACCTCAAGGTTTATATTAATAAAATGATTTATTCCTCGAATTGTTTTGTGTCATTTTGATTCCGCACTTTTAACGAAGAACTTGAAACGAATCGAAAAAGATTGTAGGTATCGTATTCAACCCCCCCTTCTACAATACTTTGGGACTAACAATTGGTATCAAAGCTTGTTGATTGATATACAAATAAAGATTCGGAGAAAGAAACAAGTTCTTGAAAAATTTCTTAAATTTTTTAATTTTCAAAAATTTTAATTTCTTGAAATTTTTGTACTTTAAATAATTTAATTCCGCCAAGATGATGAACAACCAAAGAATTGGAAGTATAAAAGTTCCCCCATTTGATAGAGATAATTACAACCTATGGAAGAAAAAGATGATGTTGTTTATGAAAGTCTCGAATCCACTTTATATTGGGATATTACTTAATGGCCCTTATGTTTCGATGGAAGTAGTTGTTGAATCCACAACCACAGCTGGTGTAAGAATTCCTTCCTCATCCACTCCCAGGGATCCGTCTAAATATACAGAAACTGACAAGGAGTTGATAAATCTGGACACAAGCCTTCAACTCATAATTTTGGAATCGACCGATAAAGATATGAGTCATCAACTTCTAGGAAGTAACAGTGTGAAAGATATGTGGAAAACCATTGAGCTTTTAATGGAAGGTACAGAAGAAGTCAAAGAAAACAGGATGGATATTCTGACGACTCAGTTTGAGGCATTTAAACTTCTACCCGGAGAAGCACTGTCTTCACTCTTTGAGAGATATACAAGACTGTTAAGTGAATTAAAGCTACAAGAGAAAGTTTATCCTATACGTGAGTCCAACTGAAAGTTTATGCTAACGCTCCCAGTTCACCTGGAACAAAAGAACACATCAATCAGGGAAAGAGAAGATTTTATTACTATGTCTCTAGATGTGATCTATGGAAAGTTGAGAACACATGAGCTAGAGCAAGAGCAGAGAGCTATTATCTATAGACCTGGTTCTCTTGATAGTAAGAGTACGACACTTGCAAAAACCACTGCATTTGTAGTTCGTGAACCTGAAACTCAAGAAATTAAGGTTGCACCCTCCTCAACAATCAAAGAAATTGTCGTAGCTAAAATTGCTCATGGTGAGCCAGAGGATGAAAGTGAGTTCTATACTCAAGAAGAACTTGAACAGTTGGAGGATAAATATATGGCATACATGGCTGCAAAATTTAGTCATGTTAGATTCAGAAGAAAGCCCAACTACAAACCAAGGGGTTCATTAGGGAAATTTCAGAATGGAAGCTACTCATCAGGTTCAAGCTCAAGAGGAGGCTACAAGTCAAGATGGATAGACAGGAGCAGAACAAGATGCTACAACTATAATGAGTTAGGGCACTTTGCATCTGATTGCAGAAAACCCAAGGCAGCAAAATGACTCCTATAAAAATAAGGAAACTTATGAAGATTTGAAAAGGAAGAATGAGAAGCTGAAACAGAAGCTGAATGCTTATGTGGTAAAGGAAAAGGGAAGAGCATATATTACTGAAGGAAAAAGCTGGGATGATACTGATTCGGATGAAGAGGAAGAGTACGTGAATTTGGCTCTTATGGAAGACTCTGCGGAGGAATCATCGCAATCATCTCAGGTTCCTGAACTTACCACTATAGATATGACTGTGTCTGAATACAAATTTATTGTGCATGAACTTACTTTATAATTGTATAATATTCATACAAGCATGCTTGCATATAAACTTGAAAATGATAGGTTAGTTCTTAGATCTGAGAGTTTAATCACTAGGAATGAAGAACTAGAATTACTTGTAGTTGGATTAGAAGACCTTAAGCAAAAGAATGAATATCTAGAGAATAAGGGTAAATGCAATGCAGACATAGAAGCCATTCTTAGAACCCAAATTGCTGACTTAGAAAAGAAGTTACAGGCGTTTAAGAATGCAGCTTTGACTCAGAAGGAGATAATAGATAGTCAAAGATTTAAATCTAAGACTTCAATAGGACTTGACTATTCTAAGCTGAATAGTAAGAAACATAGTGGTGCATCTGTAAATAAACATGTTTATCTCAGAAAAGGTTCCATATGTTATCAAGGATGTTGTATCTCCGTTATTCACTGAGTCTATTTCAGAACCTTTGGATGAAGTAAGTTTACTAATCAATGATGAATTGATTGCTGAAGATAGAGAGAAGGAAGAGGAATCCCCTAAGACTCCTAAGGTTCCAGCTAGTAAAGCTAAATCCATAGTTGACCCAGGTAATAAGGTGGATAGTAAGGAACCTGACACACCTAAGAAACCAGACCCCATAGTTAACTCTAAGACTGGTGAGGGTGTTAAGGTTAAGACTAAGAAGAACATAAATGGCAAGGTAGGTGTAAATAAGAAATCTGACTTTGCATCTTCCTCATCTGCATCTAGGAAGTTATGTAATAATTGCAATTCTGTGGCACACCTTACACATGCATGCACTAAAGCTAAAGTAGAATATGTTGCATCTTCTAGTATGTCTGCCATGCCTAACATGCCTAGCTTTCATGAACCCTGTGGTGTAGTTGGATGTATGCCATGTGCATTTGTTACCATGTCTGAATATTTTAAAGTTTTTCATGCAACTTCTAGCACTTGCACTAACACTAAGACAAGCATGGGTAATGAGCACACACAGGCCAAGACTGTAGTACCTCCTCTCTCTAAGTCTAACATCTCTGATAAGACTAGCACTTAGAAGGAGTCAGTCAAAGTGAAAGCTAAGCCTGTCAAGGTTTCATTTGTTAATACTGTTTCTACCCCTAAACCTTCAGGACCCAAGAAATCTTGGGTACCAAAGCATTCTTAATCTGTGTTTGCAGGGTAAGGTAAGAAAGGAAAAGATCATATGGATTCTGGATAGTGGGTGTTCTAGGCACATGACTGGGAGAAAAGTCCCTGCTCACAGGAGTGGTTGAGAAAGCTGGCCCTATAGTTACCTTTGGAGATGACAGCAAAGGATTTACTAAGGGATATAGCAATTTGGAAATTGGCAATATCATCATTGAAAACATCTCTCTTGTGGAAGGATTGAAGCATAATCTTCTGAGCATAAGTCAGTTTTGTGACAAAGGATACAATGTTAATTTCAAATCAGAGAGATGTTTGATCTCTCACAGAAAAGATGAGAATCTTGCTTTATAGGGAGTAAGGGAAGGTAATCTGTACGTAGCTGACTTGAAGTCTACCTGTGATGGAGTAATTAGATGTTTCTACAGGAAAGTTTCATCAGAACAAAGTTAGTTATGGCACAAGAAGCTCTCGCACTTGAACTTCAAGACAATGAACTCTCTGGTCAAGAGAGAATTAGTGAGAGGACTACCACATATGGAATTCTGTCAAGAAAGACTCTGTGAAGCATATGAAAAAGGGAAATCAAAGAAAGCATCACACAGAAGCAAGGAGATGACAAGCATAACTGAACCTCTTATCTTGATTCACATGGATTTATTTGGTCTGGTGAATGTGTTTTCACTATTAAGGAAAAGATATGCTTTAGTGATGGTCGATGACTTCTGTAAGTACATATGGGTGTTGTTCTTACAATCCAAGGATGAAGCACCTCAGCTGATAGTTGATCATATAAAGAAAATTGAGATGGAAGCAAAATTACCTGTCAAGAAGATCAGATTAGATAATGGGATAGAATTCAAGAATTCATTTCTAAATGAATTCGGTACAGAGAAAGTTATTTTGAGATAGTATTCAGCTCCAAGAACTCCACAACAAAACGGAGTAGTAGAAAGGAAAAATCGTACCTTGGTTGAAGTAGCAGGGACTATGTTAAATGAATCAAGACTTCCTACTTACTTCTGGGCTGAAGCTGTCAACACAGCATGTTACACTCAAAATCGTACCCTGATTAATAAAGATCATGACAAGACTCCTTATGAGATAATGGCTGACAAGAAACCAACACTGAAATACTTTCTTGTGTTTGATGCTAAATGCTTTGTACTGAAGGAAGGAAATGAGCATCTAGGAAAGTTTGATGCTAAGGCAGAAGAAGGCATATTTCTTGGTTATTCTCTGGAATCTAAAGCTTACAGGGTTTATATGATTACTGATCAGAAGGTTATTGAAAACCTTAATATAACATTCGACGACACCAAGTTAGCAAGCCTGCAAAGAGAAAAGGATTCTGAATCTCTGGAATTTGAAAATCTTTTAGATGATCCTTTGGAGATAGTAGAACCTGAGATTACTAGAAATACATCTACAGTACATGGCAATGCTGATTCAGGATCAAGTGATGGTAATGGTGGAAACAATGATTATGATAATCATACAGGAACACCTTCAAGAACCACTACACCAAGATCAGAATCATCCAGTCATGGTAACTGCAACTCAGGGGGAGCAGGAAGAGGATCTACAGTTCACACTCAACATCAGACTGAGCAAGGGGAAACATCAAGATCATATATGCCTCGTCAAAGAGTTTGGAACAGAGACCATCCCTTTGAGTTGATCATTGGTGATCCTGACACAGGATTAAGAACTAGACATGCCACTCAGAATGAATGTCACTTTTCAGGATTTCTTTCAAAAATAGAACCTAAAAAAGTGGATGAGGCACTGGAAGATCTAGATTGGGTTATTGTTATGCAAGAAGAACTCAATCAGTTTGACAGGCAGACGGTATGGAAGCTGGTACCCCGACCAAAGGACAAGTCAGTGATAGGCACTAAATGGATATTTAGGAACAAGCTAGATGAAGATGGCATTGTAACAAGAAACAAGGCCAGACTGTTAGTTAAACGTTACTCTCAAGAAGAGGGTATAGATTATGATAAAACCTATGCACCAGTGGCTAGACTTGAGGCAATCAGGATGTTTCTGGCATTCGCAGCATATTCAGAATTCGTAGTTTATCAAATGGACATGAAGAGTGCATTCTTGAATGGGGATCTAGAAGAAGAAGTGTATGTGGAACAACCTCCAGGTTTTGAAAATCCAAATCTGGCTGATTTTGTATACTTTCTATTCAAAGCTCTCTATGGTCTTAAGCAAGCTCCAAGGACATGGTATGACACTCTCTCTGAGTTTTTACTTGAAAATAGTTTTATTAGAGGTGTCATAGATAAAACTCTGTTTCATAAATTGTACAAATCTGATATGATATTAGTTCAAGTATATGTTGACGATATTATATTTGGTTCTACTAATGATGATCTCTGCAAGAGATTCTCTAAGATAATGCAGAGTAAGTACGAGATGAGCATGATGGGAGAGTTGAACTACTTTCTTGGATTACAAGTGAGTCAAAAGAAAGATGGTATATTCATTTGTCAATCCAATTAAATCAGAGAACTTCTCAAGAAGTATAATCTAGAAGATTGAACTTGATCAAAGACCCTCATGCCAACAGCCTCCAAGCTTGATCAGGACAAAACTGGTAAGAAAGTTGACATCATAAGCTACAAAGGTATGATAGGCTCATTACTTTATCTCACAGCAAGTAGACCTGATATTATGTTTACAACATGCTTATGTGCTAGATTTCAAGCTGAACCAAAAGAGTCTCATCTTATAGTTGTTAAAAGAATCTTTAGGTACCTCTAGGGAACTCCAAATCTTGGAATTTGGTACCCTAAAGGTACAGGTTTTGACCTAGTTGGCTATACAGATTCAGATTTTGCAGGTTGTAAGATTGACCGGAAAAGTACATCAGAAAGTTGTCAGTTTCTTAAGAGAAGATTGGTATCCTGGCATAGCAAGAAGCAGCACTCAGTGTCCACATCAAATGCTGAAGCTGAATACATAGCTTCTGGAAGCTGTTGTGCTCAAATCTTGTGGATGAGGAACCAACTCCGGGATTATGGTCTGTTGGTATCAAAGATCCCAATATTCTGTGACAATACAAGTGCAATAGCAATCTCAAACAACCCAGTTCAGCACTCAAGAACAAAGCACATTGATATCAGGTGTCACTTTATCAGAGAGCATGTCACAAATGACATTGTGGAGTTATACTTTGTACCCACAGAGGATCAAATTGCAGATATTTTCACAAAATCACTTGATGAAAATACTTTCTCTGAGTTGGTTAGTGAGCTTGGGATGTTAAATCTTTCTCATTAATTTTAGAATTCAGGAACTGCAATTTATCTTGGTTAAATTCACTTGTTATTTAATTTCAATATTTTAAGGACATCTGAATTTACATGCTATTAATTATTTCTCGTAATTCAATCATTTATGTGCTTGCATACAATATATATTTTTGCACATTCATATTGATAAAGCTATTTAATTTAATTTCAGTGGACTTTAAATAATTAATATTTAAAGGGGTTCATTGAAATTAATATTAAAAGGTAGCAGCATAATCATTTTTCATAAAAATATAGTGTTATCAATGTAATGATAATATTTGTAGAAGTAGTGAAAAATAATTGTGATTTATTATTCTTAACGTTCTTTTTAATGACCTAATATTTAAAAGATGTTTACAATAATTTACAGAAGCACAAAGGGTGTTGGTCGCCACATAGAGGTTCTAGACTTAGAAATATTCTAAGTGACTCTACTGTAGTCGCCACAGAGAATAGACTTAGAAAATCTCTAAGTCACTCTAATATGGTCGCCACAGAGAGAATGGACTTATAAAATTTCTAAGTACATTTTGAGACATGGATCTGTTTTCTAAATGAACACTCCATTGTGCGCTTCGCATTATCTACTAATGTGATATTGAATGTTGAGCTTCTCAGGCATGTGCATAGAACAACAACAAACTCCTCTGATGGTGAACAGCTAGCCTTTTCCTTTGATATTGGTGATGATACCATCAGAATCACAGAAAATGATTTAAATGAACATCTTCAGTTACCTCGTGATAATTTTGATGCCATTCTAGAAGACTGGGAATTACTCAGCTTTTTTAGAGCAATAAGAAGCACATTGACAGGGAATGACGATTTTCCTAAGCACTTCAACAAAAGTCATCTTCTAAAGGAATGGAATCTGTTTTTCAACATATTATCTCACTACTTGGCTCCCAAGACTGGTAGATTCCATGGACTGACTAATTTCAATCAAATTGTTGGGGTTGTTGTCGCAAATAATCTTCGCATCAACTTTGGACGTTTATTCATGAAACACATTTTGGAGAACCAATCTCAGCATCAAAACTTCATCTTATACGCAAGGTTTCTTCAGATTGTGCTTAATGGAAAATTCTCAGAAGCACAAAAGGCATCAACTCACAGTGACATCTTGGAAGATCCTCCCATCTTGTCCCCGTTGATAGTGACTAAATTGCACAAGAAAGGAAACTATCCAAATGCAAATGCTGCTTTCCTAACAGACCACATGATAGATGTCTTTGCTACCATCAATGCTCAATATAAAGATGAAGTTGATGAAGGTGAACCTCAAGCTGAAAATGCACAACAGGAAAACATTGCTCATGCACCTGAAGAGAATGTGAATGTAGAAGCAGATCAACCTGAGCCTGAACATGGTGATCAAGCAGAGGATGAAGTTGAACCACAATAAGAAGTTGAACCTGATAACTCTCCACAACCTCAACCTAAAGCTGCTAGACAACCTCCTCAAGCTGCTGGGTCTACTCACTCTAATACATCTGTCTACAAACCAGCTTTCTCAGGTATGGGTACATCTGCTATGAGTAATACATATGAAGCATGCTCTGATTTCATTAGTATAGATCAATTACATCTTGACCCACATCACACACAGCTACTTATTAAACAAGTAGATAGGAGAGGGAGTGAATTTGGCATACCACAAATTCATAACCACCCTCTAGAGCCCAATCAAACACCTTCAACTCTCCTAGCCCAAACCCTAGAGTACAAGGACCCCATGCATATAGAGGGAGAAACTGCACTAGATGTAGCAAATAAGGAAGGTACTTTGAGAAAACCCACAGCTCTGTCTCTTTTGAAGCAAAGAAGTGAATTTCTTGAGACAACTGTAAACCTCTAGGTATCTTCTCAAAAGGATTCTCTGGCTAAAAAGGCAACTAAACAGTTTCTAGATCTATCTTCTCAACAAGGTAGATCTATTGAAATTCGCCTGTCGGCCACGGCATCCTGTAACGAGTCAAACACACTATCCAATATTCAAGCTCTTGAAGCATTAAATAAGTCGATTAGAAGAGTTCTATTTGGTGAGGAAGTATTGACGGAAATAGCGCATTCAACCATTTTACGGTTAGAATATCCTGTTAAAGGTTCTTAATGGATCAACTGCCTTAACAGGTATTAGGAGAGAGTGCTGCAATTGCTGCCAAACATAGCACATCACTTACCTCCCCAGGACTAATAAACCTGGATGCATCTGCGGATAGTGGATCCGACATAGGCGCGGATCGGCAATCCATTGGCGATGAACTAGATTTAACTAGTAAGCCTAAGGGGAATGTATCTTCATAGATACAAGGGGAAGTTGGGGATCAGATGCCAAATATGACGGTCCCAGTGCTCCTCCCAAAGAGTCTAACTCTGGATGAGTCATCTCCTGATGACAGGCAACTTATCTCAGACAAGGATCGGGAATTGCGAACTCCCATTGCACCATTACTGACCTCCTTAAGAATGGCTCCAGTGTCTTCTGTAGGTACACTTGTAACTCAGATCTTTGAGCGGAGTGAACATGTGAGAACGAGTGACACACATGACCCTTAACCGAGTGATAGAGTGCTGAGTGATACACTGCGAGAAGCCTGTGAGACACCTACCATCCAAACTACACCTATAGATCTCTCAAACTATGTCAGTAAATCCTATCTTGAAGAGCAGCTGGCTTTCAAAGACAGCTATCTCAAAGAACAGCTGGCTTTTAAAGATCAACATTTTCAGACAGAACTATCTCTCAGGGATCATCAGATCGCCAGTCTTTTCGATCAACTTGAACATCAACAAGCAGCATTCGCTAGCTTACGGGAATTCGTTGAGCGATCTCTCTCTCTTATACAGGAAAAGGAAAAGCAATTGCCAACACTGAGCCAAAGCTCTCAGTTAGCAAGAAAGCTCATATCTCGGTCTTATCTAAAGCATCTCTTTCCAGTACTGGGCCAATGACCTCAGTCAGCAAGCAACTGCCTGTTTCTCTTGAGATCCTTTTTTTAACCTTACATGCTCAATCAACGCCAGCTCTGAAGAATAACCCAACTGAGGGGGAGAAAAGGGTAGTGGAACAAGAAAAAGTAGACGTTGCTGTTAATATATTTCAAGATGCCTTTCAGACTACTGGTACTTGTGATGAATTTGGAGATGAGATGGAGGAAAAACTAGAAGAGAGAATTGATGAAAGGGTGCTCCTCAAGGAAAGATTTTCTAAGGAGAGTGCAACATCTTAGGGGGAGAAATCAAGACATCTGAGCCAAATCATTACAACTCAGAGAAATCTGTTGTCTCAGATATATGCTCCAAAACCCTTATTCTCTGAAGATGAACTAGAAGAAGGTGAAATAGATGAAAGTGATGTTCCGATGAGGTGTGAGCCAAGATTCGAGGAAGTGGCTACAGAAGAAAGAAAGATCATCTCTGAAGATGAGGAGTTTGAAGATGAAGATGCTTTCTCGGAAGACTGTCTGTTCTATGAACTTCTATAGAAAATAAATCACTCTTATATAGAGATTCAAGAAGAAATGGAAAGATCAAAAGCAAGAATTCAAAGAGCTATTCAAAGAAGGAGGAATAAAGAAGAGAGAGAAGCATATCTTCGAGCTAACAGGAAAGGAAGTAAATGGGAAGATATAAAGAAGAAAATGGACAAACCAGAAACATATCACTATTCAGACCCTGGTAACTCTAATCTGCTGAGAACTGTGGAACATTACAGAAAGGAACATGATAACATCCATGAGTTCTATGATCAGTTCAGAAAAATAATTACTGGAACTACTGTGAACATTCTGAAGAATGGACGGAGAATCACTATCAATCACATAGATGGTCTACAGATGAAGGTGTCTACCAGTGTACTGAAAAAGTTGGACATTGTTGAACTATTTATCCTAGCATCAAAAATCCCATGGTTGAAATCAAATGAGAACGAATACTTCAGAGACAAACTTTGGAAAATAATGATGGATGTATCTCCTCAAGCATTTATGTATCCATTCGTGATCAAAGTATTTGCAGGTGGTAGGATGCAAAACATCACCATGTCTGACCAACACATAAGAACCATTTGTTATCTACAACTTACTTTCCTGGAAAGTCAACTCAGGAGCAAAAGAGCTAAACTGGAAGCTCCAGGTGTTAAGAGAACAGAAGTAGACTTCAAAGCTGCTGAAGTTCTATATGCTTATAGGCTTAATGATAAGATGATCAGAGACATAGAGAAGGATATGAAGAAGGTTACGAGAGCGTATCATGAGATGGTGTTCATCAACGGGGAAGCAGAGATTAATCTTCTGAAAGACAATGAACCCATAATCAGCACTGACGGTGTAGGGGAGTTAGTCTTTAGAATCAACAAAAGCAAGATCAGAATCAAAGACTTCAGGACAAGTGAATCAGACTCAATACAGCAAGCCTTGATGGATGTCAAACTATCCACATGTAAAGAAGACAAGGTTGATTTGATTCCTATCATTAAGATACTTGATGAAGTGATGGAAGAAGAATCAATAAATGACACCAAGAGAGTACGAGGACATTCTAAAAGGATAACAATCTTCGTAATGTCTAGAAAATCATCACTATTGTTTGATCTTGTTCCTAAGTGCGCCAAAGTCAAATATCTTGAGATAATGCTTCATGAACTGAATAATCCACCTCCAGTCAATGCACTTATGATAGAAGCTCGTGATTGTGTATAAGCTAGATTGAATGAGCTGAAAGAGTCTCCTCTAAAACCTTCAGACCCCAAGAAGAAAACCTCTAAGAGAAAATCTGATCAGCCTCAGGAAGGAGAAGGAAGCAGGAAGCAGAAGAGAACAAGAACAAAGAAGACATAGAATATATGTTCAGGCTAGAGGAACACTTCTTTGTAATTTGTATCTTAAGAAATCTGGAATTGAATATGTAATCCAGAATGTCTGTAATATCTTTATCTATTTTGAGATTGTACTTTTTCTTATTATCAGTTGAGTTATCCTTAGGGATTTGCTTGTCGAACTCTAACAATCAAATAGGGGGAGATTGTAAAGCATAATGTAATGTAACATGTAATCGAGGATTTATAACTCAACATGAAAACAGAAACAGATAAACAATATTAAACTGTGAAGCACATGAACCCTACAGATGAAGACAGGATAAACACAAGAACCAAAAGATGCAATTGACTCTTTAAGTCCTCTAACAAATCATGGAAAGAAGTTCATTGTAATGTTCAAGCAACCATGAAGAATAAGAACAAGGGACTTTAAGCATTAGTTACATGAATTGATTCCAAGTGTTACAGTTCAAGGGTTTAGTGAAAGAAGCAATGGATGAACATCAATCTGTATCAGCTCAGAAACTCAAGTTAAATTGAATTGGAATTCTCTCAATACTAGTTGTTTGTGAAACAGACCAGTGCACCAAACATCGGTATTCAAGAAGGAGTTCTGATTCAGTTACAGAAGAAAATGTTGATACAATGAAGAATGATTTGGCAAAAGCAAGAATACTCTAAGTCAAAACAGTCTTCCACTATGGTCGCCATAGAAGCTCTAGTCACCACAGAAGTAACCTGTTACTACTTGGTCGCCATAGAAACTCTAGTCGCCACAGAAGTAAACAGTGTCTATCTGGTCGCCATAGAACTTAGTCTCCACAGAACTGTCGCCATAGAACTTAGTCACCACAGAACTGTCACCACAGAACTTAGTCACCACAGAAGAAAGCACAGGGGCTACCTGGTCGCCACAAAGCTTGCTCGCCACAGAGGAAGGCACAGTGGCTACCTGGTCACCACAGACCTTAGTCGTCATACAAGAGTTGTGTATTCATTGATGTTATTGCACAAGATTTAAATGGAATGTGTGGACACAAGACAGCCACCTGTCCATTGAATTTGAAAGTCCAAAATAGAAGCTGAATGAATGTAATTCAGTTAGTAATCTTCTTCAGCAAACACAGAAAGTTTACGGGAACTCCATTAAAGCTTCACATTTATTACTCTTGTAAACATATTGTTATGCTGCTGAATTTATTGTAGCTAATCAATACCTTGATTAGATTGTAGCAACCTCAAGGTTTATATTAATAAAACGATATATTCCTTGAATTGTTTTGTGTCATTTTGATTCCGCACTTTTAACGAAGAACTTGAAACGAATCGAAAAAGATTGTAGGTATCGTATTCAACACCCCTTCCATGATACTTTGGGACTAATAGACTGTATAATCTGGAATCATAGAATTGTCTTTAAAATCTTCGAGAACAATTGTATTCGTAGAAATTTCATTACTTTCCTGCGTATGAAACCCCAGTGGAATCCTATGGAGTAAGCCTTTGAGGAAGTTCCACAATTTTCTTCTGTAGATCTTGAATTTATTTTCATTGGAGTGAGAAAACCATTATCTTCAAAATCCGTGTTTGAGAATTTTCCGTCTGAGTAGTACATGGTCTTCGTTTTCTTCGAAAGATTAAAATCAACTTTAAAAGCCCGGAGGAATCTTGAGTCTACCAATACTTTCAGTACCCTTAATTTAATATTTAAGAAAATTTTAAATTTCCAAAATTTTAAATTTCTTAGAAAATAAATTAATCAAAAATAAATATTTATGGAAAAATTAATTTTCAAGAATTTCAAATTTTCTTAATAATTAAATAAAACTTAAATTATTATTTAAGAAAAATTTAAATATAAGAATTTTGAATTTTCTGAAAAAATAAATAAATCAGAAATAACAAATAATGGGGCTACAAAAATTGTACAAGTGCCAACCTGCGACTCAATAGCTGCCTTCCAACTTGCGACTTGCATTTAACAAGTGGCGACTTAAACTCAACCTGCGACGTTTAAAAGACTTGTCGCAGGTTACAGCAGCTCGAGTTTCCCAACTCTAAATACAGTTCAATAGCTACCAATTCTGTTTCGTGCGTATGGCTCCTTCACCTTTTTTTCCCGCGCATGGATGTTACCTAGCCGCATGTGTTTTGTCACCAAACTTAGTAGGCCCGTGAATTCAAAACCAAGCAATCAAGTTGCCAAGTAATATATACGAAGTTGTTTGTTAAACAAAGGTGCCAAAATGAACAAATTGGTCACCTAATCGTGAACGAGCTGAACAACTGAAAAATGGCAACTATTAATCAACAAAAAAAACATCCAAAAATTAAATTAAATTAAAAATTCATATTTACAATAATTTATATGATAAATTAATTTATAAAATAAATTTATTTAAATTAAGTTTAGAAAATAAACTTATTCAAGTTTAAATAATTAACTTATTTAAATTAAATTTATAGAATAAATTTCCTAAATCAAATTTATAAAATAAATTATATAAATTCAAATTAATAAAATAAATTTATTTGAGGATCCTGATTTGTGTATCAATCAGTCAGTTCTGATACCAATTGTTAGGTTCCGAATTATCGTGGAAGGGGGGTTGAATACGATAATCACTAAATTAAAAAATTCTTTCGAATCTTTTGCGGATATAAAACTTAGTGTTCGGTTAGTGGTTTTGTATTATTGAGAGGTGTAATATATAAGTGATGATGTCAAAGATTACTGAAGATGACAACATCATTAGTGTTCCTGATCAAAGTGTGAAGCAAAGCTAAATTGACATCTGATCTAAGGAGAATAATGAACTGTTACATTTCATAATCTGTTAAGCTTGGGGTTAGTCTTGTTAATATGCATGAATGTGTGTCAAGCAATCTTCTCATAAATTGGGGGACATTGTTGTGCAAGACATGCCTGTATCTCAACAAGACTAAGTCATATTGACAACCCTAAGTAAGTTGTATTGTTATCTTAGTTTATATTTGTACTTGTAACATTTTAAAGTCTGTAAAAATGCAAAGGAGCAGACTGGAGTCTTTTTCCTGAAAGAGTACCAAGCCTAAGGATTCTATCTGGAAGAAGATCAAGGTGATCATGTCTCAGAAGAATTTTGAAGAAACTTGGAGTTGAATAAATCTGTTTGGTTAAAAATACTCTAAGTCAAGATCTCTACAAGTCACAGATTTAGTGTTATAGAGAAGTCATTCGAGAACTCCAAATGACTTATTGAGAAGTCAGGAAAGCTACTAGAGAACTCAGAGAGATATCGACAAGTCAAGAAGATATGGAAGTTGGAGATATCGACAAGTCATTTCTTCACTAGAGAACTCAGAGTTATCGACAAGTCTACATTCATTAGAGAACTCTGAGTTATCGATAAGTCAAAGTCCACTAAAGAACTCAGAGATATCGATAAGTCAAAATTCACTAGAGAACTCTAAGTTGTCGACAAGTCAAAGTGAAAACATGATGTTGAGAGATCTCGACAAGCTAAAGTTTCATTCGAGAACTCAGAGACCTCTATAAGTCAAATTCACTAGAGCATTAGAGATCTCGATAAGTCATTATACTTATCGAGATATCAAGATCTCTATATGCCTAATTGGAGATCTCAAGTAAAATTGTCAAAGTACAAAATCACAGACCAGTTCAATATTCAAGATAAACAATCAACAAACAATGCAACCAGCTGGATTGACAAGTTTACAAAAAACAGCTTGCAGAATGCGCAAGATCAATGGTGAAGATTAACTGACAGAGAAAGATCCAGATAATCACAGGATGCTAAAGATATGCTAAGCCAGAAATGGAAGAGTTATTTTTCTATAAATAGAAATGACAAGTGACGGTTTAGAAAATTTAATAGCATGTCTTATTGTACACTGTGTAAACGAGCAGTTAACTGAATTATAAAGTTAACACTGGTCCTTCAGTCAATTGTAACAATTTAAATAGAAAATCTTGTAATTCTCTCAAGAAGAAACTAAGCTCTTTATCAACAAAGAGCCTAAAAATTTTGTAGTAAAATATTCTTAATTTTAATATAAAATTAAGTGAGTTTTCTAATTTGTTAATTTGTTATAGACCAAGTTGTCATCAAGCTCCATCATGAGTATTCGTCTTCAAAAATGTTGCAACTTAACCCTCTTTCCTAAGCCAACCGCCCCTTCTCCTGTACGTGGCTGCTAACATAGCATTAATGGGAAGTCCCTGCAAATATGTGCAGGACTGCTACCAGAATTGTTTTTTATTGACTTCCCAACAAGGACCGATCACCTTTACTGGAAAAAACTCTTGTCAAGGCAAGGTTTCCTGATTAAACTATACCTGACCAATCTAATATTCCTATCATATTAAAATAGGTCAATTTAATTCACAGAGACAGTAGGAATGCTTCAAGAATCCAATACAAAACATCTGAATTTTATGATACATCTATTTGTCGTATTAAATAGTTAGATTGGTCTACAAGAGATATGATGGTAAGCGGAAGAGATATGATAGTAAACTGCATTCAGATAATAGAACATCAAAGTACCATTTAGGGAATATGATCATAAAATTAAGCCTTTCTACAAGTGCATCAGGTGACCAAGACTGTCCAACAGATACCAAGAACAGGAACTAGGTTAATCTGAAGATCAGACTAAGAGGTACAGTAAGGTGCAATATCCTTGATAATTGCAGTATTACCACGGTGTTGGTGATTGGCCAATATACTCATTAACAAATGCATGAACTTGCAAACAGTAGCAGGCAGTATGGTGGATACAGCTTCAGTATCATACTGACAACTTATTGTATCCAATCTGGTGTTTAAAGGTGTTAGAAAATTAGGATTTTAGAGCTTAATTTAATTATGTTCTTGATGTTAATCCTAAAATCTAATGATTGGAAATTGTTCAATGATATTTGAACTTCAATTTTCATGTATGGTTTTAAGAATTTTCTTAATGAAATCCATATGAAATGAGAGTTGAAAGTAGCTTGGAAAAACTTGGAAAATTTGAGAATGTTTGTCCCACATTGAAATAAATAAAGGGGGTTGTGTGCTTTATATGGTATTACCCACATGAGTAGTATACAACTACTAAGGTGTGTGATGGTCCATTGTGTTGTTGTGTGCTTCACGCGCGCACACACACACACACACGCGCACCGCACCGGACCGGACCGGACCGGACCGGACCGGACCGGACCGGGTCGGGTCGAAGGGCGATTTGGGCGAATGTCTCGGCATCTCGCGTACGCGAGGCGACCTGGGCGAGGATTTTATTTATTTGAGAATTATTTTAATTCGAATTTATTTATCGGTGACTGGATTATTGGGCTGGGTAGTGAAATAGGCTAAGTCACTTTGTTAGTGGGCTTAGTCTAAATATATTGAACCTGCAAATAATCTGATCTGTAACAAGTTCTGATATCAGAATCAGAACTTAAGAACTGATGAATAAAATCAGAACTTAACAAGTTCTGATATCAGAATCAGAACTTAAGTACTGATGAATCAAATCAGAACTTAACTTAAGTTCTGATAATAATGTGGGTGTTAATGTGAAAAGCTGTTACAAATAATTTAAATTCAAAATCTGATCAGTTTTAATTTTTTCATTAATGAAGCAGTTTAATTCAGACATTAAGTGTGTTGACAGATTCATTTTTCCTCTCCTATAAATAGAGGCTAAACTGAATGTATAAAATATACACACTACATTCTCTTCTCTTCTCTTCAACCTCTCTGCATTTCTCTCCCACAAGTCCCGAAGTGCTGATATTTTCTGGCGACTGAGGTGCTGGTCGAAGTGGAGCTTTTGTTGCTGCTGTTAACATAAACTCCGAGTTGTTTTATCCTGGTGGAGATATTGTGCGCATCCCAAACGCAGCAGGTAGGGGCAATATTCTCTTCAAGAGCAGCCAGGACTTCGAGCAAGGCCTGGTGACTCAGCTGTGATCATTTCTCTTGGCATTTTATATCTGTGAACCTTTATTTCAGTCACTGTTAAAAGCTATGGTTTCGGGTACATGGCTCTTTCTCTCCTCGTTATTTCAGTTACTGATTTTGTTTACCTGCATGCTTTGTTTTGTTAACTGTGGTCTTGGCCTAAACTTGCTAAATTATTTATACACTTGCTTCTATGTTGCTATATTTGTTAGTGAGATCTACAACATTCTTGAAGAGAATATTAGTTATATAGAATTTAGCATAATGGTTAACGAAAGTGAGGTTATCGTTGGTGGTGGTAGCAGTTCAGGTGCAACTGCTGGTGCCATTGATTGGACCACCTATAGTTTCCCACAGGCTGTTGAACTAACCGGTTTACCGGAGAAATTCAACGGTGGCATTGGCTTTTCTCGCTGGCAGAAAAGGATGAAGTTGTGGTTGACTATAAAGGGTCTGTGGCCGGTTGTGGAATATGAGAAACCAGTAGTGGATCAAGAGAAGGCTGACACAGTTAAGGCTTTTGCGAAGTGGGCTGAGAAGGATGGAGTGGCTAGGGCGGCCATTCTGGCGGCACTAACAAACACTTTGTTTGATGTCTATTCTTCTGATGCCTACTCTGCAAAACTCTTATGGGAGAAGCTGGACCAGACACATAATACTGACTCACAAGCTCTAGAAAAGTATTCTGTGGCAAGGTTCCTCGAGTTCAAGCTGGTGGACAATAAGTCCATGACTGAGCAGGTGCATGAGTTCGAGATGATAGTGCATGCTTTGAAGGAGTCTGGAATGAATCTCCCGGAGAAGTTCAAGGTGATGAGTGTGATTGAAAAACTCCCGAAGTCTTGGGAAGAGTTCTCTCTCTCCCTGAAAAGACAGAAAGGAGAGATCACCTGGACCAACCTTATGCTGGACATCTCGGTGCAAGAACAACACAAGTCCAAACAGGGACATGTGATGCCAACTGAACACGGTACCTCGAAGGTAAACATAGCAATTGTAGGACAAAAGAGGAAGGCTTTTGCTAAGAAAGCTAATAGTAATAAACCTAAGAGTGACAAGGACAAGGCCAAGAAACCCAAGGCAAACAAACCATGCTGGTCTTGTGGGCAGGTTGGGCACTGGAGTAAGGACTGCCCTACGAAGAAAGCGAAGAAAACCGAGGTAGCGCAAGCAAATGTTGTGCTTGGAACCGCAAGTGGGCCTGTAGTGAACATGGTTGTTGGTGAGGCTACGGCTTCTGAAACTGACGTTGACCGGTATGTATCCTACAACCCTGTAATATTTTCTACCTATCTGTCAAATGAATGGTTGATAGATACTGGAGCTAATGTACATATTTGTGCTGATATTAGTTTATTTGTATCTTATCAACAGAGTCATAGCCTGACTGTGAAGATGGGGAATGCTAGTGTTGCTCAAGTACATGGAGTTGGAAACGTGGATCTGAAGTTCCCTTCAGGACGTATTCTATCTCTGACGAGAGTGCATCATGTTCCCAACATGCGTAGAAATATAATAAGTGGAAGCTGTTTAGTTTCTAGTGGTTTTGAAATTTCGTTCAAGTGTAATAAAGTAGTTCTTATTCACACTGGTACATTCTTTGGCAAGGGTTACTTGTCAAATGGTTTATTTGTTATTAATGCGGATCCCGTTTTGGGAAATTTGAATAATAATGTTATTCCTACTGTTAACTGTATTGAATCCTCAAATATATGGCATGCTAGACTAGGTCATTTAAACTTTGGTGCTCTTAAGAACATGATGAACTTAGAGTTGATTCCAAAATATACCATAGAAAAGAATTCTAAATGTCAAGTATGTGTGTCTGCTAAACAGATAAGGAAACCTTTTCATAACGTTGTTAGGGATTCAGACTTGTTAGATTTAGTACACACTGATATTTGTGAATTTGGTGGTGTGTTGACCAAGGACCAGTTTAGATACTTCATTACTTTTATAGATGATAGTAGTAGATACTGTTATGTTTATTTACTTAGACATAAGGATGAAGCACTTAGTAAATTCATTATATATAAAACTGAAGTAGAAAAACAAACTAGTAAGTTACTTAAAAGGTTGAGATCTGATAGAGGTGGTGAGTATACGAGTAATGCTTTTAATGAATTTTGTGCAAACAATGGTATAGTTCATGAAGTTACTCCACCATACACACCAGAGTCTAATGGGGTTGCTGAGCGAAAGAACAGAACATTTAAAGATATGATTAATAGTATGCTTATTAACTCTGGGTTGCCTAAATACATGTGGGGAGAGGCTCTAAATACGGCTTGCCATATTTTGAATAGAGTCCCTCTGAAACACATGGATAAAACACCCTTGGAGTTATGGAAAGGCAGGATGACTAGTCTTAAGTATCTTCGTGTGTGGGGGTGCCTTGCTAAGGTGCTTGTTCCTGAACACAAGAGAAAGAAACTAGGTCCAAAGACTGTTGACTGTATCTTTCTGGGCTATCTTGAAACCACTACAGCTATGAGATTTTTAGTGTTAAAATCTGACATAGATGGTATAGTGGCAAACACGATAGTTGAATTTCGAGATGCGACATTCTTTAAGGATGTCTATCCTATGAAGAATGGAATACCTGAAACGACTTCTGAGGAAGATCCTACTCACACATCAAGTTCTATTCCTGATCATGTGGAAAAGATGACAAATGTGAGGGCGGAACCTAGTAGTAGCTCTATTCCTAAGGAACTAGAGGAACCAAGGAGAAGTAAGCGTGCAAAGGTAATCAAGGATTTTGGAGGTGATTTCATCACTTACAATATCGAGGACGAACCTTTAACTTTCCGGCAAGCTATGGATTCTTCTGAGTCAAGGCACTGGAAGGGCGCTGTCAAGAGTGAAATTGACTCTATTGTTTCTAATGGAACATGGGAGTTGGCTGATCTCCCTCCTGGGTGTTCTACTATTGGGTGCAAATGGGTCTTTAAAAGGAAGTTGAACCCTGATGGCTCAATAGATAAGTACAAAGCTAGACTGGTAGCTAAGGGTTTTAAGCAAAAGTAAGGAATTGATTATTTTGATACATACTCTCCGGTTGCAAGAATGGTAACAATCCGAATGCTTATAGCATTGGCTTCAGTCCATGGTCTTATCATCCATCAGATGGATGTAAAGACGGCTTTTCTTCATGGTGAACTTGAGGAAGAGATTTATATGGATCAGCCTGATGGATTTGTTGCATCAGGCAATGAAAGGAAAGTATGTAAGTTGATCAAGTCCATCTATGGCTTGAAACAAGCTCCCAGAGATTGGCATAAAAAGTTTGATGAAACTATATTGCCTTTCAGTTATAAGATTAATGAAAGTGATAAGTGTGTCTACACTAAAGTTAAAGGTAATGAGTGTGTTATTTTGTGCCTATATGTGGATGACATTTTATTGTTTGGAACTAATATTGAGATTATTAACGAGACTAAAGAATTCTTGAAAAGACATTTTGAAATGAAGGATATGGGTGAGGCAAGTGTGATTCTTGGAATCAAACTGATTCAGTCCACTGAAGGAATAACCTTGACTCAATCTCATTATATAGAGAAATTTATACTTGAGAAATATGGTTATTCACAGTGTAGAATCGCTAGTACACCTTATGATTCGAAAGTTTCCCTTGTCAAGAATACTTCAGGAGTGCCTGTGTCTCAGTTAAGGTATTCTCAAATTATTGGGAGCTTGCAGTATCTTGCTAACTGTACTAGACCAGATATTTCATATTCTGTGTCTAAATTGGCTAGATATACAAGCTGTCCAAACAGAACTCATTGGGATGCTCTTGATAGAGTACTTAGATATCTAAAAGGCACAATGTACCTTAGTTTACACTACAGGAGATTTCCTGGTGTGCTTGAAGGGTACAGTGATGCAAGTTGGATAGCTAAGAAGTCTGGTTTCAATGGAGTGACTGGATACGTGTTCACCTTGGCTGGTGGAGCAATATCCTGGAAGTCAAGCAGACAGACTATTGTTACTCGGTCTACTTTTGAGGCTGAGTTGTGTGCACTTGATGCCACAGGGACGGAGGCTGAATGGTTACACGGACTTATGTCTGCAATACCTGTAGTAAGCAGACCGCTTCCTGCTATTGCTATTCACTGTGATAGTCGAACAACTATCGACAAGATTAGCAGTAAAAAGCATAATGCTAAAACTAAGAGACACATCCAAGTTAGACTCAAGTCTATAAGGGGTTTAGTGACTGATAGGATCATAGCTATAGAGTTCATAGGAACTCAGAATAATATAGCTGATCCTCTTACTAAAGGACTGGAACCTGCAGTGGTCCTTAAGTCAAGGTTGGGGATGGGATTGTCAACCCATCATAATTCATCAACAGTGGGAACCCAATACACATGAGAGGAGATCCCTCGAAGTGTATTCAATGGGTAATAACAAGCTGTAAGGATGAGTTGGTAGTACCTTTGCTACATAGATGATATTATAGTATCTGAGTCTATCCCCTGTAAACCTAGAAGGTACTGACACTGCCAGAAAAGCAAGAGTGTTAAAACTCTGAATGGGATCAAGTCATTTGACGAGATAGAGGCAGTATATCTCTGGAGATGCCCAGCTAAGCGAATGTAATTGTGTGGTCGCAATTAGAGGATAGGGTTAATCCTTGAAGCATTCGACGAACAGGATCGAGACATGACCATTAATGTCTCAAAGCCGTAGATTGGCACCATAACCTTTGACTTGTCGTTGTCTATGGAATATGGTTATACCAAACGGATTAATATTCAAGGTGAAACATTCCATCTGAGTCCGATAGCCATTGAAGTAGAGGAATTAGGAGGGTTCAAACTCGGAAGGGTACCGACTCTGAAAAACAAGTCATGATGGGAAATTGATCGCATTTCTGTATGGATTTGTGGGGGATTGTTAGAAAATTAGGATTTTAGAGCTTAATTTAATTATGTTCTTGATGTTAATCCTAAAATCTAATGATTGGAAATTGTTCAATGATATTTGAACTTAAATTTTCATGTATGGTTTTAAGAATTTTCTTAATGAAATCCATATGAAATGAGAGTTGAAAGTAGCTTGGAAAAGCTTGGAAAATTTGAGAATGTTTGTCCCACATTGAAATAAATAAAGGGGGTTGTGTGCTTTATATGGTATTACCCACATGAGTAGTATACAACTACTAAGGTGTGTGATGGTCCATTGTGTTGTTGTGTGCTTCACGCGCACACGCGCGCCCCGCCCCGTACCGCACCGGACCGGACCGGACCGGACGTGGATTTTATTTATTTGAGAATTATTTTAATTCGAATTTATTTATCCGTGACTGGATTATTGGGCTGGGTACTGAAATAGGCTAAGTCACTTTGTTAGTGGGCTTAGTCTAAATATATTGAACCTGCAAATAATCTGATCTGTAACAAGTTCTGATATCAGAATCAGAACTTAAGAACTGATGAATAAAATCAGAACTTAACAAGTTCTGATATCAGAATCAGAATTTAAGTACTGATGAATCAAATCAGAACTTAACTTAAGTTCTGATAATAATGTGGGTGTTAATGTGAAAAGCTGTTACAAATAATTTAAATTCAAAATCTGATCAGTTTTGATTTTTTCATTAATGAAGCAATTTAATTCAGACATTAAGTGTGTTGACAGTTTCATTTTTCCTCTCCTATAAATAGAGACTAAACTGAATGTATAAAATATACACACTACATTCTCTTCTCTTCTCTTCAACCTCTCTGCATTTCTCTCCCACAAGTCCTGAAGTGCTGATATTTTCCGGCGACTGAGGTGTTGGTCGAAGTGGAGCTTTTGTTGCTGCTGTTAACATAAACTCCGAGCTGTTTTATCCTGGTGGAGATATTGTGCGCATCCCAAACGCAGCAGGTAGGGGCAATATTCTCTTCAAGAGCAGCCAGGACTTCGAGCAAGGTCTGGTGACTCAGCTGTGATCATTTCTCTTGACATTTTGTATCTGTGAACCTTTATTTCAGTCACTGTTAAAAGCTATAGTTTCGGGTACATCTTTCTTTCTCTCCTCGTTATTTCAGTTACTGATTTTTTTTACCTGCATGCTTTGTTTTGTTAACTGTGGTCTTGGCCTAAACTTACTAAATTCTTTATACACTTACTTCTATGGTGCTATATTTGTTAGTGAGATTTACAACAAAAGGTTATATTACCTTTACATTTATAACTGAAGATTAACAGAAACCAAAAACAAAACTCGGTTTCATTAATACAACAAAGTCCACTGCATCTCACAAGTAAAGACATAAGAAATAAAAGTTAAACATTCAACAATAAACATATAACAGACAGAACTCTCGTGTGCTATTTTATTTGAATTTCAAAAAGATGATACAGGCCACCAATCAGCAAACTGCTCTATATGTCGTGAATTCTACAATGACAAAACTACAACAATTACAATCCAAGAGTGAGAAACATAATGGTTCTGAGTTTCTTTCTATTGCAAAACTTCTTCACTTCTTCACCTTGGGATGTGATACTATAAGACCTCATCAAGATATATATGACTAATTCGTTGAAGGAACAGAGAGATTAAAACAATCATATGAATCAAAATCAACAAAAATTGGAATGATCCTACCACGGAACCGATATAACGTATCACTGGTCACTCTTCTTTACATTTCCATAGTAATTCAAGTACCATCTGACAAATTTCTTCAGACCGGTTTGAAGATCTGTTGAAGGCCTATATCCAAGTTCTCTATGTGCCAAACTGATGTTTGCGTGGGTAAATTGCACATCCCCATTTCGTGGTAACTTCATTACAGATCTTTTCGCCTTCACTTTCAGCAACTTCTCCAAAATGCTCACAAGTTTAGATACTGGCACAGGTGAAGTATTTCCCAAATTGAACAGTCGTAGTTGAGCTGGCCCTTTCTTCTTCCCACCACTGCCAGTACTCTTCTCAGCGGTATCCAATGACGCCAAACAACCCTTTACAATATCATCAATGTAGGTAAAATCTCTAGCTACTGTACCATGATTAGCAGCCTCAAAGATTGGAATCGACTTCCCTTTCAATATATCCGTTGTGAAAAAGAAATAAGCCATATCAGGCCTTCCCCAAGGACCATAAACAGTAAAGAATCGCAACCCCGTAAGTGAAAGTCCATATATATGATTATAAGTATGTGCAATCTCTTCACCAGCCTTTTTAGTGGCAGCATAAAGACTAGCAGGTTGATCAGTTCTATCTTTCTCCGAAAAGGGTACTTTGGAATTAAGCCCATAAACAGAACTCGAAGATGCCCAAACAATTGCAGGTTGCGGATTAGCTGCTTTACAAACTTCAAGCATACTAACAAGTCCAGCAATATTACTATGAACATAAGAAGCAGGATTTTGCATTGCATACCTCACACCAGCTTGAGCAGCCAAATGCATCACATGAGTAAACGCAACAACCTCAAACAACTTCTTCACAAGAACCATATCATTAATATCACCCTCCACAA
This sequence comes from Apium graveolens, assembly GCF_009905375.1. Lineage (NCBI taxonomy): Eukaryota > Viridiplantae > Streptophyta > Magnoliopsida > Apiales > Apiaceae > Apium > Apium graveolens. The sequence continues at coordinate 97,474,802 of NC_133652.1, forward strand.
TAAAAATCCCCGAGCGCTCTAAAAGAGCTTGACGGGCTCGTTTCAATGCCGGATCATAATAGTCATTGAAATTATCGAGCCCTAAAACACCATCTCCGCGACGTTTAAGCGCCGCAGAGACATGTGTTCCAACAAATCCAGCAGCACCAGTAACCAAAACTGAGATCCCATTTGGGGACCTAATTCTAGCCGAATTTCGAACCCTTTTTTCCCATTTAGGGCCACCCCAAGAAAATGTTCTTAAAGAACGTCTTGAAAGATCTGAAGAAGACAACGATGACGATAAAAATGTCGATCTAAAGAAGATTATAAAGATCAAACCCAAGAACACAAAAGACCAAAAAGTGAGCTTAGCAAATGAAGAATGCCATCTAATTCTATGCCCATATGAAGATTTATATTTTCCTGGTGATGATGGTATATCATCAATGTGGGACATTTGCTTCATCAGAAACCAATCTAGTTTCTTTCCCTAAATCTTGAATCTTTTGACCCAAAAAAAACCCCAACTTTCTTGGGCTTTCTTGAAAATCTAAGATTGAATCTTCATTCTTCTTTATCCCCTCTTCTTCTTGCAAAATTGCTGATGCTGTTTGGAATTTTATGAAAAAGGGTATCAGTTGGTGGTGAAAAAATTGAAAATGGTGTTGGTGGTGCTCAAATTTACTAATTTTAGCTATATGTGTGTGTATGTTATATATATGGAATCTTGGTTTCTTGTTCTGGGTGTGGGGTTAACTTTTTCAAGATGTTTTTGCTTACAAGACTAAGGAAAGATTTGGGTTTTCTTAATGATTGATTTAAGTAATGGAAGGTTGGATTTGGAAAGAGGGAAACTTGGTAGACATTAGACAAAAATGGTGGAGTTTAAGAATGAGTTAAACAAAATTAGTGAAACTTAATAAAGAGATCAAGAAGGGTCAAAGTGATGAAATGTGGTAAATTAAATGTAGTAATCTCCAAAAACTAGGGTTTCCATCATTAATATCATGTTCTTGTTCTTGGTTCAATGAATGAGGCTGATAGTGAATCATATCAAAAAACTAATTATTCAAAATTTTAATTTTGGGTTATGATTGGTTTGGGACTTTGAAATTCAGGATAACATATTGTTTTTAGTTTTGATATTTAGATATTTTGTTTATCTTTTTATTTGAGATTTCTTTTTTTAGGAGAGTTATTTTATTTTGGGATTTGAGGTGGGGGTTTGAGATTTGTTGGAGATGGTGTGGATGAGATTTTGACCCCAACTATGAGGACTCCTGGTTTTTGAACTTCATAAAATTGTGGAGAGATTAATGGGCATTCTCAAGTTAACTTGTTTCCTTTATTTTCTTCATCAAATCAACTGTGACTTGTGTGAGCATTTTATTGTATTCGCTCCGTCCCAATTTATCTGTCATATTTGATTTTTTGTAATTAAATTGACTCAATTTTGACCGTAAATTAAACATCAATATTTCATTATTTTGAAAAACCGAAAAATACTTATTAAAGTAGATTTTGTATACTTTTTAATGATATAATTTTTTTAATTTTTTTTGGAATATATACTATATGAAATTTTCAGTCAAAATTTGGTCAATTTGACCACAAAAAGTCAAACAGGACAGATAAATTAGGACAGAGAGAGTAGTATATAAGTCAGTACCCAGCTACAGTACATATATAAATAAATCTGTGTAAAGATCAGAGCAAAGGTAAGTTTTTCTCTGTGTATCTTCATAGTGTAGTTTGGTAAGAGATTAGTGGAGTGATTTTTCAGAAAGTTATGCTTGCAAAAAGAAATGAATCAAAGTCATAGGTAACTCTTTTTTTTAATAAAGTCAGGATCAGGGACAATTTTACCCGACCCGTTTTGATCCATTTGAATTTAGTCGAATTCGATCTTTTGAATTTAGATTCAGATTTAAATTTTTATTGCAGACTCGAAAGAGTTTAAATCTGAATTTGAATTTTAGATATACTGAACCGATACCAGACCTGAAATTCGATCCAATCCCAAGATTCGAAAAAAAAACTGATAACATATTTATATTTATATTTTACATAATTTTATAACAATATTACATGATTTATATAGATCAAATAATTAAATCTAATCTTTATAAACAATATCTAAATAATTATCGATAATTAAATTTATCATATTTGATGCTAATATTAAATTAAATTATTATGTAGAGCATTATTTTTTAGTTAAACTAAAGCACGGGCACGGGCGGATCAACCTTTAACCTACATTTAAGAAAGTAAAAATCTATGCAACAATCCTTTATTGATAATATATAAGAAAAATTCAAAAAATAATGTGTTACCAAACATATTTGTATAATAATATAAATTTAATTAGTTTTAATTAATTACTTTTAAAATATCTGAATTGAATTCAAAATCAACCCAAAATCCGAAAAAAAACTCTATAAATCAAAATTGGATATTTGTTTTTACTATTTGGATCCGAACAGAACTCATACATAAAAATTCGGATTTGAATCATACAAAATCTAATCCGACCATATCCAATCCAACTTGTTGGCATTCCGGGCATAGTTTTATGCTGACTTTCTTTTAACATTCAACATAATGGCCTTCCTAGATGTGATGAGTGGTGATCATTATCCAGCATATGCCCTTTGCTTGCACTTTTGACATTTCAAAATTTTAGATAATTAAATTTCAAATTATACATGACCAAAATATTTAAATATAACCTAATCAAGGAATTTTCGGTAATAGTTGTGGTCAAACAAAATACAACCTAAAATGGGAAGCTATATATTTCTAAAATATTAGTGGTATGTGTATATAGATTATTAGAAGTATCATATACACAATGTAAGATTCAGAAATAAATTTCCATAGAGCTACCAAGTGACTATCTGGCACAGATTGTAAAGTATTTGCATGTCCCATTACTTCTTTCTTTATAGTTCATTGTCATGTTCCATGCTTTCTAAAATCTAACACCACAGTACAAGTATGAATAAAGTAATTATAAACTTTACATGGCATCACTGCAATCTTGTGATATTGCTCTTTCCTCCTGTCTTTCTCATGTTGAATTCATGAGACTCACTTCAACTTCCATAAATATAAAACCACCAGAATAAGCCACAGTATAACTGCCAAAACTCAAAGCACCAGAGTTTATTAAATGAAAAAAACTTTTGATCCTGTATCAAGTTTAAAATTGGATACATTACTATCACTCTTTCTAAACATAAGATCAAAATTTAATACAAGTTTCACTTGCATCATAACATACACATTTACTGAGAATTTCATGTTTCGTATTGAGAAGATGTTTGACCATCTTGCATCTCCCTACAACATTTGCTACATTTTTTTTTTAATTCGGCTTTTTTCTTGAATGATTTTTTAATTTCAACCTTAGTAGTCCATTTTGTTTGCTTGGTGAGAAAAACATATAATTTTAATGCTTTGAAAGCCTCTGGAGGACTTCGAAGTAGTCGGGGAAGGTTTTTCTAGTGCAGCCCGGATCCTTAATGGTGACGGGAACATCTGCACAAGCAGCAATAGAGAACGCCATGGCCATCCTATGATCATCATATGTATCTATGGCGGTGACGTTTAATTTCTCAGGTGGAGTAATTACACAGTAATCTGGTCCTTCTTCCACTATTGCTCCTAGCTGAAATTTGAATGATGTGAATACAAGGGTAACAGTGCAAACCAATATAAGAGTGTTCAGGAATCACAAGTGTACAGCTACAGACCCTACCTTTTCTGAGTTCTGTGCAAATGGCAATCATTCGTTCAGTTTCCTTGACTCTCCAGCTAGCAACTGAACACAGATAACAGGAGTTTTCATTTCGTTTTCGACATATATTAATATTAGATCTAATAAAAACAAGACGTTTCCGCATTAGGTGCTGAGGTTTGTGTTAATTTTAAAGGCAATTTGGAAGAAGATCTGATACCGAATTACACTTGAGACATTTATTTTTCATAATACTGTTTATATGTGCCCGGAAAATTCCCAATAAATAATAGATGTGCCTGTAGAATTCCCAATAAGGGAAGCTAAAACATACCGTCTCTTACTGTCGTTGAACCATCAGAAAACAGTGCAACCACAGCAAGAGTCATTGCAACATCTGGCATTTTATTCATGTTGACATCAACAGAACACAGATGTTTCTTTCGTAAAGCATTCCGAGGCGGCCCTTTAACAGTTACACTATTCTCAGTCCAGGTTACTTCAGCACCCATTTGACCAAGAACCTCAGCGAATTTCACATCACCCTAAGGAAAAAAAGAAAAAGGCAAGAAAGTGAGCTTATAAAAATGAAGAGATAATGACATGGAATACAACACAGGATTAGAAACCATATAGATCAATCAACAAAATTGACTCGCCTTTTCGCCACTATCATTATATTGTAGTTCACATGAAAGAGATCTAAAATAGGATTGTATTAAATTTCAATTGAAGAAGAAATAAAAGCAAGTTAACCCTTAGTTGAATCAAATTTTCAAACCACGTGGGGAATATACATAGAAGTTACACAGCTTATACAAAATGACGGGCTGCAATATATTATCATTTTCTTAATTATAGTTGCTTCCTGATGTGAGTACTTTCTATTTTATTTCTGAAAAGTGTACATAACTTTGGCAATTTGGCAAAATATTCTTTTACCGCAAACAAAATTGTGAGCTTCCCCATAGCCCTAATGTGGTACTCGTATAACAGATGGTAAACCAACCAAGTGAAGTCGATATACTTATGACTTGGCTGCAAAAGTGTACTATGCACCAAACATTGTAATACAGCTGCGAATGTATTAACTGCTACTTCCAGATACAGATCACCATTCTAAACAAAAGAAATTCGTAATGTGGACAGTACCTGTAAGCTGCTTGTCCCACAACCTTCAACAGTTATGGTTCCCCCAGTTACAGCTGCACCAGGTAAGAAATAACTTGCACTAGAAGCATCACCTTCTACATAAGCATTACCAGGGGATCTGAATTTGTTTAAATCTGTTAGTTTCCAATCTGCCAAGCTTTATAATTATAACCCAGTGTCGAAAGGAACTTGTATTTTTGACCTCCTTTGATGAAGAACCTGTCCCAGTTACCAGTTTGCTCTACAGTAACACCAAATCATTCCATCAACTTAAGGGTCATCTTAACATAAGGTACAGAAATTAATTTATCTATAATTTCAATCTCAATGTCTCCAAGAGCTAATGGAGCTGCCATGAGCAAAGCAGTCAGGTATAGACTACTAACTGATCCAGATAGCTGGACCTGTCCATAGAGAAGAAGGGGCTATTAAAAACATATCAACGCCTCATCAACTTATTCTCCTCTATGCCACTATGATAGCCCATACTGTAAAAACACCCCCGCACCCCAAAGTTCTTACATACCATGAATACCCGTTATTAGAAACATATACATCCACTGTTGAGAAATTTCATCGGAAAATCGGTATCAAATTTCATAATGAATCGATAAAGATAGAACTTTCGTACTTCAAGTAAAGTAAAAACCAAAAATTCTAGAATATTAAAACATACAATTAATTACAAACATTGAGACCATATCTGACGTACAAACATTGTTGTCACGGTTCTCGCGACTAGGACTAATTGATTTGAGAAAATCGACCGGAGAGGTCGACTTGCGAATTGTCGACTATTTGGTCGACTAGTCGGTCCACTTGGTCGACTAACCACTCGACTTATCGACTAGTCGGTCGACAAGTGCAAAATCCAATCAAAATTTATAATGAAAAAAATGTTGGAAACGGAATGGGCTTGGGCTTATAAAATACTTACACAAGCTGGAATAATAAATTGTATACTCACGCCTGTTTGTCCAAATGAAAAACAAAACACAGGGATGTAAAGCTACAACTTTTGATTTCACTACAGGAACAACAACATAGGCTACAGCCTTTTTCTATTACACAGAATAGAGCTTCAGCTCTGTTTTTTAATCTTTCTAATTCTTTCACTACTTCCTCGTACAACACAGCAGCTCAAGCTATTTATATACATTAAACTAAAATACACATCATGCCTTACATCACATTTCATTTATTTCCTAGTTTTCTGGCCAACCTTGCATCTGCAGAATTCAACAGATAGCCTACCTTAATTCCAGGAGCTGCTGTGGTTTCTTTTGTTCACATGTTTCACCACCTTTTGATTTTACACCAACAGCTAAAATTAGGCTGCTTGTTATTATGTCCAGCACACCACAGTTGACTTTCTTTATTATTGTGAGTATACTTAGCTGCTACATGCATGTATATACGTTGTATGCTCCTAACAATCAAGCTGTCTTTTGATACCTGCCTCTTATTTCTTGTCTTGATATTACTGCTTCTTTACACCAAGCTGTTTATTTTTGACCAAGCTGCTGTTCTTTTATTTGTCAACCTTGAATCCAGGATTTGAGGGCATTTGTTTCTTGCTGCTGCATATCTTATTTCATACGGGAGAGTTTGAAAACTCTAACACTCCCCCTCAAACTCGACTTTGCATTCCAAGCATTGCTTTCATTTTCTGAAACACTTCCGGCTTCAATGGCTTCGTAAATATGTCCGCTAAATTGTCTTCTGTCCTGCAGTGCACCAACTCCACAATTTTGTCATTCACCTGCTCTCGAATGAAATGATATTTGATGTTGATGTGCTTGCTTCGACTATGTGACACTGGATTTTTCGTGAGTGAGATAGCAGATTTATTATCCACGTAAATAGTAACCGGATCAACCTTTGCAAGATTTAACTCGCCCAATATGTAGCCTAGCCACATAGCTTGACATGCGCATGTTGTTGCTGCCATATACTCCGCCTCACATGTTGACAGAGCCACTGTCTGTTGCTTCTTTGATGACCATGAAAATATTGCTGAACCGATATGAAAAGCATATCCCGAAGTGCTTTTCCCGTCATCCAAGTCACCGCCATAATCACTGTCTGAGTAGCCAACTAATTTTGAATTTTGAGAATGCATGTAAAACAGACCATGATCAAGTGTACCTTTTATGTACCTCAAAATTCTTTTAGCTGCCATGAAATGATCTTGCTTCGGCTTCTCCATGTACCTACTAACCAGTCCAACTGCGTACATAATATCTGGACGAGTGAAAGTTAGGTACCTCAGACTTCCAACCAAACTTTTGAACAATGTCGGATTTACCGACTCCCTTGTTGAATCAATTCTGAGCTTTATACTTGCTTCAGCTGGCGTGCTCACTGGCTTGCATTCTTCCATTCTGAATTTCTTTAAAATCTGTTCCGCATATTTTTTCTGTGATATAAAAATCCCGTCTTTGCTTTGCTTTACCTCGACTCCAAGAAAGTACGACATTTGACCAATATATGTCATCTCAAATTCGTTAGTCATAACTTTCTTAAAATCATCAAACATATCAGGGTTGTTTCCAGTAAAAATCATGTCATCCACGTATAAGCACACGATCATAATATCTCCCCCTGAATTTGTTTTCGTGTAAAGTGCATGCTCGTAGGGACTCTTCACAAAACCATTTTTCTGGAAATATTCATCAACCCTTGTGTTCCATGCTCTCGGAGCTTGCTTTAAACCATACAAGGCTTTCTTCAATTTGTAGACTTTATTATTCTGGCCTTTCTGAACATATCCTGGTGGTTGCTCGATATAGACTTCTTCTTCAAGATAGCCATTCAGAAATGCAGACTTGACATCCATCTGATAAATCTTCCACTGATTCTGAGCTGCAATTGCTGTAAGCAGTCTTATGGTATCAACTCTTGCAACTGGAGCAAATACCTCGTCATAGTCAATTCCATATCTCTGCTTGTAGCCTTTAGCCACTAGCCTCGCCTTGTATTTTTCCACTTCACCATCCTGATTTGTCTTTGTCTTGTAGACCCACTTGACACCAATTGCTTTGTGTCCTTCTGGAAGATCTGTGAGCTCCCAAGTGTCATTCTTCTTGATTGCACCAATTTCTTCATCCATGGCTTTATTCCATTTGCTTTCTTCAGAAGCTTCCTCAAATGTAACTGGATCACACTCAGCCATTAAGCAAAACAATGAATAATCAAAGGTAGTTTGTACCGAACTTGTTGCTTCATATATATTATCCAAACTCCGCATTTTCCTTGGCGCTCCCCCTGAACTGCTGCTTCCTCCAGTCGATGGTGTCGATGCAGGAGTTTGTTGATTTGGACTTTGGGGAGGAGTTGAATCATCATCTTCATCATCCTCAATGTTGGAATCATTACCGTCATCATCATCATCATTAAAGAACAGACCTGCAACTTTTCTTTCTTCGTCGCTCCATTTCCAGTAGTCTGATTCATCGAACTCAACATCTCGAGAAATGATTAATTTCTTCGTGAGGGGATTGTAGAGTCTGTACGCCTTGCTTCTTTTGTCATATCCGGTAAAGATGCACTTCTCGCCTTTATCATCCAGCTTCTTCCTTTTCTGATCTGGAACATGTGCATATGCAATGCACCCAAAAATTCTGAGATGTCCAATAGATGGTTTGCTACCACTCCATGCTTCATTTGGAGTTTTGTTTCTGACACTTTTAGTTGGACAACGATTCAACAAATAAACTGCACATAGAACGACTTCAGCCCAGAAAGTTCTCGGCATATGCTTTGCTTTGACCATGCTCCTTGCCATGTCAAGAATATTGCGATTCTTTCTTTCTGCAACGCCATTTTGTTGAGGAGTATATGCCGCTGTCAACTGATGATTGATTCCATGTGCTCTGCAGAAGCTTTTAAATAAATTTGAAGTATACTCGCCTCCTCTGTCTGATCGGAGTACCTTCAAATAATGACCACTTTGTTTTTCTGCCAAAGCTTTGAACTCCTTGAATTTATCAAGAGCCTCCGCTTTTTCTTTGAGGATATACACCCAACTTTTTCTGCTAAAATCATCAATAAATGTTAGGTAATACCTATTACCTCCAAATGATGGAATATCAAATGGACCAGCAATATCTGTATGGACAATCTCCAATGGCCTTCTGGCTCTCCATGATTTTCCAACGGGAAAACTTTGTCTGTGTTGCTTCCCCTTAACACATGCTTCACATAAATTTTCTGGTTCATTGATTTCTGGCAAGCCGTCCACCATCTTTGTCTTTGACAACAATTTTAAACCAGAAAAACCAAGATGACCATATCTTAAATGCCATAACCACGAGTCATTTTTAATGACCATCTTCAAACACCTCTGCATCTTCGTCTGTATATCAAGTGTAAACAAACGATTCTTTGATATCTCCACATCTGCAATTAATTCTTGATCCCGATTCCTGATGAGAAGAGAATTATCCTGCATCTGTATATAATGTCCTTTCTCCACAAGTTGGCCAAGACTGATGATGTTACTTTTCAAAGCAGGTATATGGTAAACATCATTAATAAACTTTTTCTCACCATTCTTCAATACAATCGTAATTGTACCTTTACCTTTGACTGGAATCTTCGATGAATCACCAAACGTAACTTCTCCGGTGATGGTCTCGTCTATCTCCGTAAATAAATCTTTATGGCCCGTCATGTGGTTGCTTGCACCAGAGTCAAGATACCAAACATTTTTCTTGCTCTCCTCGTTGCCATTATAAGTGAGGAACATAGCAGTGCCAATATCTTTGTCTTCTTTTGCTGCTGCAAAATGACTTCTTTCTTCCACTTTTGGTGATCTACATTCATAACTGAAATGGCCAAATTTATTGCAATTATAGCACTGAAATTGAGACTTGTCACCTTGTTGAAATCCTCCTCGTCCTCGTCCTCTAAAATTCTGACCACGGCCAGATGGACGATAACCTTCAGTGTTCTGGCTTCTGTTGAAGGACTGTCTTCCACGTCCTCTTCCACCACGGTAGCCACCTCTAAAGCCACCTCTTCCACGACCAGAACTGCTACTGCTTGAACTTTCACCAATGGACACCTTACTTTGCAACGCCTTTTCTAAATGGCTTGTATCATCATACTGGTTCATCCGCTGCTCATGCGCTTGAAGTGAACCAACTAGCTCATCAATGGAAATTGTGGACAAATCTTTTGACTCCTCGATAGAAGTAACCACGTAATCAAATTTTCTCATCAACGAACGGAGTAATTTTTCCATGACCCGAACATCATCGAGACTTTCTCCATTTCTCTTCATCTCATTTGTCACTGTTTTTAAACGAGTAACATATTCACCAATATTTTCTGAGGCCTTCATTTTAATATTTTCGAACTCGCCACGAAGAACTTGGAGCCGCACCTTTTTTACTTTCTCCACGCCTTGGAATGATTTCTGCAAAATCTCCCACGCATCTTTTGCTGTTTTTGCATTTGAAATTTTTTCAAATGTTGATTCGTCAACTCCTTGAATAATTGTATATAACGCCTTTTTATCTTTTTTCCGGGTCTCTTTCAAAATCATCTTCTCAGCAATTGACAGGGCTGCTTCAGTGGCTGCATCTGTGGGCTCGTCATACCCGCTTTCGACAATATCCCAATTATCGTAAGAACCGAGTAATACCTTCATTTGAATACTCCAGTTCCCGTAATTTATACTCGTCAATTTTGGAATATTTGGTTGCACCATCGTCGCCATTTTTCACGAACGAAACCTTAGCTCTGATGCCACTTATTGGAAACGGAATGGGCTTGGGCTTATAAAATACTTACACAAGCTGGAATAATAAATTGTATACTCACGCCTGTTTGTCCAAATGAAAAACAAAACACAGGGATGTAAAGCTACAACTTTTGATTTCACTACAGGAACAACAACATAGGCTACATCCTTTTTCTATTACACAGAATAGAGCTTCAGCTCTGTTTTTTAATCTTTCTAATTCTTTCACTACTTCCTCGTATAACACAGCAGCTCAAGCTATTTATATACATTAAACTAAAATACACATCATGCCTTACATCACATTTTATTTATTTCCTAGTTTTCTGGCCAACCTTGCATCTGCAGAATTCAACAGATAGCCTACCTTAATTCTAGGAGCTGCTGTGGTTTCTTTTGTTCACATGTTTCACCACCTTTTGATTTTACACCAACAGCTAAAATTAGGCTGCTTGTTATTATGTCCAGCACACCACAGTTGACTTTCTTTATTATTGTGAGCATACTTAACTGCTACATGCATGTATATACGTTGTATGCTCCTAACAATCAAGCTGTCTTTTGATACCTGCCTCTTATTTCTTGTCTTAATATTACTGCTTCTTTACACCAAGCTGTTTATTTTTGACCAAGCTGCTGTTCTTTTATTTGTCAACCTTGAATCCAGGATTTGAGGGCATTTGTTTCTTGCTGCTGCATATCTTATTTCATATGGGAGAGTTTGAAAACTCTAACAAAAAAATAAAAAATTCTAAGAAACCTACTCGACATCATCAATAATCAACATGCTAATCTCAGTTTATATATCTTTGTGTGTGTGCATATTTAAATTGATTAAAACTGAATATACATGTAATCTGTTTATGTATTTGTTTATATATTAGTACAATCAGTGTTTTAATATGTATACAAGGAAGGGGAAAAAGATATGTTTGCAAGTAACATCTCTATTTTATGACTGATATACATATGAGTACGGGAGTGTTAGAATTTTATTGTAGGAAACCACGTATAAAGATATATATGATCATATATTATTAAATTAAGTAAATATTAATTTGTAGGTTAGTCGACTTATCGACTTGACAACTACAAAGGGAATCCTGAAAAACCATCAAACTTTTACCTTTCCTCCGGGAAGGCCCCCTTTTCCTGCTACGCGGACTGGGGGGCAGTTTGTGCCAAGGAAACAATCAACATCTGCACCAAGCTGCTTGAGACCTGTGATCAAATCACCAATAGGCCTCTCTCTCATCCTGGGCACCCCATCAAGTATGTAACTAAAAAACACTATAAGTGTCAGTTAACACAGTCAGCAGAGTATAAAACATAACATTTTTTGATAAAAACCACAAAGGAGCTGCTAGAACAAAAGCATTTCTTTTGGAGTGTTCACTATGTAATTAGGGTGAAGTGAAATCATATTCCTTGACAAAATGATACTTATAAGCCTTGTTAGGTTGTCAATTAGATATGATACAAGTGATAAAAGAAACAGATAATAAGGTCATACAATATCCTTAAGTAAAGGTTAACAATATTGAAACTAGTTTTTTTTGTTGCATCGAATTCTTGAAGTTCTGGGACTCTTTTTCTGATAAGCCACATAAATCAGGGAATTTGAATTTTCCTTTTTTAGGATCTATATTCCATCTCCATCAGATAGGTGTGCCGAAATCAACCAAGAACTCAGGTCATGTCAAGTACAGAATTCTATGATAAATATTTTATTTTTCTTTTCAGGCCATTAGACATACCATTTTGCACCTAAAAGTGTGCTTGTCTAAATACTTGGGAAATGCAACCTAAGTGTCCTGGCAGTAAGCTTAAGGGTAAAGTACGTACTGCCTCATGGCTCCTAGATGAGTACATTACCACCTTCATAGGCCCCAGGCTACTATACCAAGTGTAAATTTATTTTTTGATATAAATACCTAGAATTTCCTCCAGCTACGGTAACATCAGCAGTCAATGGATGCATTGCAGTGCCGACATTTCCCAGGAAAAGCTGGATTTCATTTTAGATTCCTTTCCTGCTAGAAATAGACCAGAGGAACCTTCAATTATTGCCCTTTTATTTGCACTATCCTCTTCCACTCGTAAGCCAAGCATTCTTAATGCACCAAGCATATAATGGACATCAACACTGTTCAATAAGTTATCCACAATTGTCAAGGTTCGTACCAGAGTACGTGAATACTGAAGCAAAGAAGGATAAGAGGTTCCAGCAGGGACTTAAGCCGTGGATTAGGAGTCAAATAGCGATGTTGGAGATCAAGAACTATGCTGCTTTGGTTCAGAAGGCAATGATAGTGGAAGGTGAGCGGGAAGCTGCTCGAAGAGAAAATGAAGGAAGAAAGAGGAAGTTTGAAAGCTCTGAGCAAGAGTAAGGAAGTTCAAAGTTTAGAGGAAAGTTTGGGAAGAATGGTGGAGGTCAGAACAAAAAGTTCCAGAGGTTTAGACCCGGGAATGGAGCTCAGAAGAATCGTTTCCAGAAAGCTGGACAACCGGGAAAGGAAAGCAGACCCCAGATGCAAGAATGCAGGAACTGTGGAAAGAGACACCTGGGGAGGTGTAATAAGCTAGATATAACATGTTTTAAGTGCAACCAGAAGGGGCATTATTCTTCGGAATGTTCAAATGAAATAAGGAAGCCTGATTTGGCTTGTTTCAAGTATGGCAAGGTAGGCCATATGGCTAGAAATTGCAAGGAGCCTGTGCAGAAGGCTAATGTTCTCAGAATTGCTGGACCGCCGTCTCTCCCAGCACCATCAGCTCAACCCAGAGCTAGGACCTTTAACATGTCAATGAAAGATGCGGTGCAAGATGTGGACGTGGTAGTAGGTATGCTTGTGATAAACTCAGTAGAAGTAAAAGTTTTGATGGATTCTGGAGCAACCAGATCTTTTATTTCTGAAAGCATTCTTGATAAGTTAAATTGTGTTGCGTACCCTCTAGAGCCTAAGTTGATTATAGAGGTAGCAAATCAAGAGAAAGTTGTTGTTAATAAGATTTGTCCCGATTGTGATGTGTCTATAGAAGGTCGGCACTTTTCTGCTGATTTAATTCCTTTTAAGTTAGGATAATTTGAGGTTATTCTAGGAATGCATTGGTTGTCAAATTATGAGGCGCAAATAGAGTGTAAAAGTAAGAAAGTGAAGTTAAAAACCAAGGAAGGTGAGGAAGTGATATTTAAAGGAAAAAGGCAAGATAAGAAGTTTCTAACGGTTATTGAGGCGAGAAGATTAATGCGTCAAGGATGCGAGGTTTATTTGGCTCATGTCGTGGACGTGGAGAAGGAATCTGTAAGGGTCGACTATATTCCGGTAATAAGAGATTTTCTGGACATGTTTCCTGATGAATTGCCTGGACTACCTCCAGACAGAGAGATCGAGTTTACGATTGACTTGGCTCCTGGTACGAAACCAGTGTCGAAAGCTCCCTATCGTATGGCGCCGGTTGAAATGAAGGAATTGACAGCTCAGTTGCAAGAGTTGTTGGACAAAGGAGTAATCCGACCGAGTGTATCCCCGTGGGGCGCACCGGTGTTGTTTGTAAAGAAGAAGGATGGAAGTATGCGATTGTGTATCGATTACCGTGAGCTGAATAAGTTGACGATCAAGAATAAGTACCCTCTACCGCGGATTGAGGACTTGTTTGACCAATTAAAATGAGCTTCGTGTTTCTCAAAGATTGATTTAAGATCTGGGAATCATCAATTAAAGATCAAAGCGGAAGATATACCCAAGACAGCGTTCCGAACAAGATACGGGCATTATGAGTTTTTGGTGATGGCATTTGGCTTGACGAATGCGCCAGCTGCATTTATGGATCTTATGAACAGAGTGTTCAAGTAGTATTTGGACAAGTTCATGATTGTGTTTATTGACGATATACTTATTTATTCCAAAACGGAGGAAGATAATAAGGAGCATTTGAGGATTTCCTTGGAAATTCTGCGAAAAGAGAAGCTGTATGCAAAGTTTTCAAAATGTGAATTTTGGCTAAAGGAAGTGCAATTTCTTGGTCATGTAGTTAATAAAGAATGAATTAAAGTGGATCCAGCCAAGATAGAATCTGTAATGAATTGGGAAAGACCCAAGACTCCGACAGAAGTCAGAAGTTTTTTGGGATTAGCCGGATACTATAGAAGATTTGTGCAAGATTTCTCAAAGATTGCGGTTCCATTGACAAAATTGACGAGAAAGAATGAGAAGTTCGTTTGGACAGAAAAGTGTGAGGAAAGTTTTCAAGAGTTAAAGAAGAGGTTGGTAACCGCCCCTGTGTTGGTATTACCAGATGATAAAGGTGAATTTGTGATATTCAGTGATGCTTCCTATAAAGGACTTGGATGCATGTTAATGCAACACGGGAAGGTAATAGCATACGCGTCAAGGCAACTCAAGCCGCATGAGCAAAAGTATCCAACGCACGATTTGGAATTGGCAGCAATTGTATTTGCCCTTAAGATTTGGAGGCATTATTTATACGGGGAAAAGTGCGAGATTTATACGGACCATAAGAGCTTAAAGTATATCTTTACTCAGAAAGAATTGAATATGCGACAAAGAAGGTGGTTGGAATTGATCAAAGATTATGATTGTGTGATAAACTATCATCCTGGAAAGGCAAATGTGGTAGCTGATGCTTTAAGTTGAAAGGAAAAGTTGAATATGTTAACGTCATCAGAAGAATTAATCAAGGACTTTGAAAAGATGGAAATAGTGGTGCAGACTCCAGAATGTGGAAGTGAAGCCATTTATGCAATACGGTTTCAACCTGAAATTTTGGAAAAGATTAGATGCTGTCAAGAGCAAGTGATGAATCGCGAAAGGAATAAGTTGACAGGAGGAGAAATTAAAGCTCAAAAGGATGGAAAAGGGATATACCGTGTTAACTCACGTATTTGGATACCTGATGTTGTGGAACTAAAGCACGAGATTTTGCAAGAAGCGCATAACTCGAGATTTTCAATTCACCCTGGGAGTACGAAGATGTACCAGGATTTGAAAGAAAATTTTTGGTGGCCAAACATGAAAAAGGAAATTGCGGAATGGATAAGCAAATGTTACACGTGCCAAAGAGTAAAGCGGAACATCAAAGGCCAAGTGGATTGCTTCAGCCACTGGACATACCTGAATGGAAATGGGAACATATCGCGATGGATTTCGTGGTAGGATTACCTAAAACCAAGTCTAATCATGATGCGATTTGGGTGGTAATTGATCGATTGACAAAGTCAGCACATTTCTTGCCGATAAACGAAAGGTTTTCATTAGAGAAGCTGGTCAAATTGTATCTGGATGAAATTGTGATGCGTCACGGAGTTCTTGTATCTATCGTGTCTGCTAGAGATCCAAGGTTTAATTCGAGATTTTGGCGACTATTCCACGATCATTTGGGAACGAAATTGAAAATGAGTACAGCATATCATCCGCAGACAGACGGACAAAGTGAAAGGACAATTCAGACAATTGAGGATATGTTGCGAACCTGCGCAATAGATTTCAAAGGAAATTGGGACGATCATTTGCCCTTAATTGAGTTTTCCTACAACAACAGTTATCACGCAAGTATTGGCATGCCGCCTTATGAAGCGTTGTATGGAAGAAAGTGTAGATTCCGTAACTTATTGGGACGAAGTTGGTGAGCGCAAGTTAATTGGCCCCGAGCTAGTGCAACAAACGAAGGAAAAAGTTGAAATGAGACGAAAGAGATTAATTGCAGCTCAAGACCGACAGGCAAAGTACGCGAATCAAGAGCGGAAAGATATGCAATTCGAAACTGGAGACAAAGTCTTATTGAAGATATCTCCTTGGAAAGGTTTAACTCGATTTGGAAAGAAAGGAAAGCTAAGTCCAAGGTACATTGGACCATTTGAAGTATTGCGACAAGTTGGGAAAGTAGCGTATGAATTGGCGCTGCCGCCGCAAATGCAACATCTGCACAATGTATTTCATGTATCTCTCCTGAAAAAGTATAATGTCGACGCGAGCCATGTGATCGAGTTGGAACCAGTAGAAATCCAACCAGGTTTGTCCTATGTGGAACATCCAGTGCGAATTTTGGATCGAAAAGAAAGGACGCTTAGAAATAAAGTTGTACCTCTAGTTAGAGTGTTGTGGAGAAATTCACTAGTCGAGGAATCGACTTGGGAATTAAAAAGCGAAATGAAAGAAAAGTATCCCCATCTATTTGCTTAGATTAGATTCTGGGGACAGAATCCTTTTAAGGAGGGTAGATTGTAACGACCGAGAATTTTGCGTCATAATTAAGAAAGTAAAGTATGTGTTATGTGATGAGATTATGTGATTAAGCGGTGATTATTTGTCTTATCTGTATACTAGAGTTAAGGAGCGTGGATAAAAACGTTCCAATTTAGAGAGTCAGCTTAGAAGTCGAGCTGTGGTATCGGGCCGTCAGGTAGAACGGAACCCGTCCTAATATGGAATTAAATAATATAAAATGTGAATTATATGTGAAGTGAATGAATAAAGTATTTCGTCTTAAGAGACGTGTTGATTGGCAAATATAATGAGAAGCGTAATCGAAACGCTGAGCGTCGGGCCGTCAGGCTGAACGTGACCCGGTACGCGTAAAAGATGATAAAGATTAAAGAGGGATAGATTCTATGATCAGACCTGAGTCTTTATATGATCGTATATGTGTGATTGCTAGCCTGTGTGCATGACTGTGCTCTGTGACATTTTTATGGATTTAAAGGAATTATTTGATTTAAATAAGGGTTTATTTAACCTTCGTGCATTTTTATAAAATCATCCGAGTAAGATAAAAATATGGGATTTGTTCTGTTATCCTTGTAAAGACCTTAGAGACTTTATAAAAATGATAAGTGAATTTGATTGTTGATCTTTACATTTTTAAATTGATTTTATGTGGAAAATGTATTTATTAAAGCAAGTTTGCGAAATTCATATAAAATTAACCGTTCGCTCAAATTCTTATTATGAGTAATGGATAAAAAGCTAATTTCGAGACCTACGTGTTAAAATTGTCATTTTCAATAATTCTCGACTTCCCGAGAGAGATATATTTTATATTTGAATTTTGTTGCATTTAAGTAAAAAGAGAAAGTATGTGTGAGTCAAAAAGGAATTATTAAATTACAATCTTTCCCTTGCTTTGGTGGAGTATAAATCAACCCCTTCCTCCCCATTTTCTTCTTTCTTTCCTGAGCACTCATTCTCTCTTCTCTCTTTTTCTTTCTTTCTCCCGAACACACTCTCTCTCTCTCTCACTCCCTCTCGGCTCTCTCATCTCTCACCTCGCTCACTCGCATGCAACCATTAAAACACACTCAAACACCGAGATATTGCTTCCATTAGTTGTTATTCTTGGTATATACTTCAATTCCTACTTGCATGTAAGTGATTATAAAGGTTTTGTTGAAGTGATCACTATGGTTGTGTTTAAGAAAAACAATTTCTTGAAGCATAACTATAAAAGTGATTTTAAGAGGTTTTGGAGGTCATAAACTCGAGAAGAGATCCGTCATGGGCTCTCTCAAGTTCGACCACCACCGGCCATGATCCAAAGGAGAGCCGGTGGGTTTTCCATGATGTGATTGTTGGATTTTAATGTTGCATGTTATGGTTTCTTGAAAGCTTGAAAAAGAGTTTTGTTTCTTTTGTTGAAAATTGAGTATGTGATTGGTAAAATGATTTCCTTGATTGTAAAATGAATGTGTGCATATGATTGTTGCTTAGAAAATCAAAATTTATGATTTGCATGTGAGTTTTTGCTTCGGTTTTATGCTAATAAAAAGGGAAATTGAATTTTGTGACTTGATCTTGGTATGAACTAAGCTTAATTAGTAGGAAATAGAGTTGCATGTTGATTTAAAAGAGGAGTTAGTGATGCATGCCAATGTTTGGTTCTTGGATTGTGAATTTTGAATGTTTGCCGAATGGAAAATGGGATTAAAAGAGATTGATTTGTGATTAAGTGAATGCATGCATTGAATAATTTGATTAAGGTTGAGTCATTAGGTGATGTTTGGCTTTGTGCTTCGGAAATCTTGATGAAAATGAGTTAAATGACTAAGTTAAGGCTTAAAACAAGTTGAAAATGTGATATAGGACTTTGCATGTCAAGATTGATCTTTGTATGTGTGTTTTCTTGATAAACCCGAATGAGTTGAATCTTTAAAGTGGTTTGTTGTGAGTAGACTTGATTAAAGTAATGATGGATGGTGATTAGATTAATAAGGAATGAATTATTGTTGCATGCTAAGTTTAGGTTCGAATTTTTGAGTTAATAAGAAAGGAAATTGACTTTTGTGAGATAATCTTGGAAACACTAAGTGTGAATAGCCTAAAAGTGATTGCATGTTAGTTTAAAAAAAAAGATCAAGATGTGCATGTCATTGATTTGTCCTTGAGATGTGAATTTGAGTTATTGCCGAATGAAATGGAGTTAAAATGGATTAATTTGATGAATGAATGGATGCATGTTGTAATTTAGGTGAAAATTAATTGTGTTAAGGAACTTAGTTGGCTTAATTGATAAAGATAAAGTGTTTGATATCGTGATAAGTTGAAATTGAATTGCATGTGAGCATGTATGTATGTTTTGGTTCGAATGGTTGTTGATCAAGAAAATGGTGCTAGTTTAAATGTGGAATCATGCTAGAACTAAAGTTGTATGGTGTGATTTTTGAGAAATTTGATTGTATATGTATGATTATGGTTCGAATTTTTATAATTAAAAGAAAGGAGAATGATTCTTTAATGGTTTAGAATAAGCTATATGTTTATATGAATTAAAATGCGTATTTGGTTGATTTTAAAAGATATAGGTGATAGTTGTGGATGTAAATGTTTGGTTGTAAATGGGTCTGATACTCGTAAAAGAGTCGTGTTAGTTTGATTTGAGAAATAGCCAAGGTCAAGCGAGTACGCTTTGATTGCTAGGTATATAAGGATATAAAAACTTCGAGAAAGGATTGTGCTATGTGCTATGTGATGTGTGCTTATTTGTATAAGCTATATTCATATGCTCGAGTCAAAGTTATAATCGAGTTATCGTATAGAGAGATCGTTCCGGGAACGAGAGTTGGGAATCTAATTAAGATTTCTGGTTTTTATTGTAGATTCGGAGCGTGAGGGCATTCGGGCTAGGAAAGGGAAAAGTATACTAGGTGGCAGTAGTTCAACCCTCGGGAAAGCAATTTCAGGCAAGTAACTCTGATTACTTGTGTAAATAATTATAAAGGAAATGTTGTTCATACCATGTAGAGTATTGAACTGTTAAAGTATAAAACCCTTGCTTTATGAAACCCTGATATTGATTTGAAGTACCCTTGTTCTTGATAACCTATTATTGATAATCCTATTAATTTCACCCTTTGATAATCTGCCTTTCTGTTCCAGTTTCCTATAATGCCATGAATCATATTGAACCTTTAATTATCTTGGATAACTCTGTTAATGATACCCTGTTTCTCTTGATCGCCCTAATGATCCCTAAGTTATTACCGATCCTTCAAATTTAGTACCTTATTATCCTTGATACAGAATTCTTGAGAATTGTTCCTTGCGTATCTTTGATTCACTCCCTGAACTTTGTTTCTTTAAAATCTGAATTAAGAATGAGTTTCGACTTGAAAGAGTCTGAATGATTTCAAAGGCTTGGTAATGATAAAATGAATTTTAGAAAACCTATTATTTTCCAACTCAAGATTTTCCAAATGAATTCCTGATGGATTGGATTGAGACGTAAGAGGCTAGTGGGACTAGTCCAGTCATGGTAAGAGGCTAGTGGGACTAGTCCAATTTAAGGCTGAAATTATGCCGAATGGTACCTTAAAGACCGGAATGGAGGTCGATACGGGCTGATCACACGTATATAATGAAATGGAAAGATAACTGATCCAATCAAGGGTTCTAAATGATTATTTAAAAAGGGAACTGAAACTTTTAGTAAATTGATTTTTTTTGAAATGAAAATGGTTTATACTGCTTTGAAAAGAGTTGATTATGTTAATGTGGAGCTTAAAGCTCGGAACCCTGATTCCTGAAATTGTTGATCATATGAATGATTCTATATCTTGAAATACTGTTGCTTTCCTCTACCAAAAGATCTATTTTGATCCTATAATGAATTGTGATGAATGTCGGCTTTCGTCTTGTTTCGAGCTTTGTTTCTTGAAAGCCCAACTATTCTTCGGATGCCCTTTTCCTTATCCCAAAGAAAACAAAAAAAAATAATAAATATATGGAAATCTGCCACCTAGATTAGCTAAGATAGAATGCCCTAGTTTGTTCAAAGTATATTGAGATTTGATATTATAGAACTGCTATTTAGTTACTTGCTGAGTTTTCTACT
Source organism: Apium graveolens (assembly GCF_009905375.1). NCBI lineage: Eukaryota > Viridiplantae > Streptophyta > Magnoliopsida > Apiales > Apiaceae > Apium > Apium graveolens. Next base: position 97,495,774 of record NC_133652.1, read on the forward strand.
CACTTGTTTTGTCTTAATCTAACCATTGCAGTTAAGTAAGAAGATGGCCAGGCTTAGGCGCACTGCTCGTAAGAGCGTACCTGGTGGTCCCTACCGTGTTGAGGGCTTCCAGTTGCCAGAGCAGGTAGTGGTTTGTATGAGTGAGCTCGCGCCTAGAAAGAGGTGTTTAAAGATACAATGGGTTATCTGTCAGTTTCCAGCCGGAATCGATATTGATTATTTAATAATATTTTGGGTTTGTAAGTTATAGTCTATGATTGGTAGTTATAATCTTGTCTCATATTTTATCATGTTGATCCTGTTAGTAGTTAATCGGGGTTTATGCATATTTTATTATTAGAATAGAGGTGTGTGAGTCCTCATTTCCTAACCCCGAGATTGAGGGCGTCACAACAACAAAACTGGATAAGGATACTGGTAAATCAGTAGATATTACTGATTACAGAGGTATGATTAGCTCTCTACTCTATCTAACTGCTAGTAGACTTGATATCATGTATGCTACCTGTCTTTGTGCAAGATTTCAAGTAGATCCAAGAGAACCTCACTTAACAGCTGTGAAAAGAATTTTCAAGTATCTTAAGGGAACAGCTGATCTGGGATTATGGTATCCCAGAGAATCAGACTTTATACTAATAGGTTACTCAGATGTAGATTTTGGAGGTTGCAAAATTGACAGGAAAAGCACAAGTGGAAGCTGCCAATTTCTTGGAGGCAGATTGGTTTCTTGGTTTAGCAAGAAACAAAAGTCAATTTCCACATCAACTGCAGAAGCAGAATACATTGCTGCAGGAAGCTGTTGTGCACAGATTCTTTGGATGAAGAATCAGTTACTGGATTATGGGTTAACATATTTTAAAATCCCTATTTACTGTGATAATCAAAGTGCTATTGCTATGACAGGTAATCCAGTTCAACACTCAATGACAAAGCACATCAGCATTAGGTACCACTTCACAAGGGAACATGTGGATGAAGGTACAGTGGAATTGCACTTTGTTCCAACAGATCAACAACTAGCAGATATCTTCACCAAACCACTGTGTGAAGCTACTTTTACAAGATTGGTAAATGAACTTGGAATGGTTTCAGGTTCTTTCTCTAAATCTGCTTAGTTTTTGTTCTGACACATCAGACTTTATGATCAGTATTTACAGATATTACTATCTTTGTGTATTCTGTGCTTATTGAAAATTGCTTAAGTACTGATTGTTGTCTGATGTGAATCTCTAAACTCTGATAGTGATATGCATGTTTCAGTGATTATTCAATTCAATGAGGATAAATATGCTAGATGCTGACCTAGTAGTCTTTAATATACTAACAAATCCCATGTTAGAAGTAATTATTTATGTGGAAATCTATTGACACAAGCAATTTCTGATATTGAGCTTAGTTAAGTTTACTTTGTCTATCTTATTACTAAGTCAATAACTAGAATAGTGCTTTTTATTTGTTAAGTTTTGATGTTAGTAAATCTGGTGAATGTACTAAGTGCTGATAAGCCTCACTTATCAAAATAAAAGGAAAAGAAAATGAATAAATATCAGGTACTCCTTTGAGATCTAGAGTAAAAACTGTGGAAGGGAAGACCCAAGTGCATTGTATGTACTAAGTAATATGCATCAGAAAAGCAAAAATAAATATTTTTCTTGGTGGCTTTTCACACTCTATGATTACTGGAGAAATACTCTGATAATTACATAAATTCTGATAAGCAGTCGTGACTCACTTACACTGAGAAGCCACTGTAAACTGGAATTTCAAAAGATGCATAAAATGAGCACAAAACAGTTGAGGTGGACTCATGCATGAACTCATTCTAAAGTAGACTTCAGAATCATGACAGGTTTTGAGCAAAGTTCTTAGTTATGCCTCATTTTTAAGATATATTGAAGTGAATCAGACTTTAATCTTTATCTGATATTTAGCTTACTGGATACACATACACTCCATCTGAATGATGAAAATTACTATGGTGATAAATGATATTTTCGATGAACAATTTATGTGTCAGATTGCATAAATTCTGAGGACAAGTTATGATGGAAGTTCTGATGATTACGTTCTGAAGAAATGAAATCAGAATTTGTGTGAAGCATTGCAAAAATAGGCATTTACTTTTCGAGTTAAGAAATCATGTTCTGATGACTGTTAAGTTCTGATATAAGTCTAAGTTCTGATATTACACTCTGATTCTTTACTTGATTTATTTGTGGTTAAAATCTGAAACAATCTTATTTAAAATCAGAATATGTTTGGGTGAGATATTAACAGTCAATACAATTAGGGTTAGTGGTACACATCCATGCACAGTAATTTTTACTTGTTTCATGTACGCATTAAATCCTGTTTTACACTTTCAATGGCTGTTTTTATTCTCATCAGTCTAGGGAGACGAGGTAGAATTATTTCTACCTGTAATTATTAAATTTTCCTTGCGTCTCCTGACATTCCATTGGCTATATAAACCAACACTTCATTCCAACCAGCACATCTCTCATTTTCTCACAAACTCACTCTCGCCTTATTCTTATCACCACAAATGGCTGCATTTGGCTGGTTTTACAATTATGGTAATGAGATAATACATGTCTTTCTCAATGGAATTCCAACTCCATACCATATAAACAACATCCCTCATAATCTCTGGATTCAATTTCCAGAGATTATTAAACGTGATCTGTTGACAGTCCGAAGAGATCTACATCTTCGTCGTCTCCGACAGCAGGAGCGAATCATTCGCCTCGCTATTCTTTTTGTTGAGAGTAGGAAGTAGAAATAGTTTCTGCTCCCTGTTTCTCTTCACTGTCAGCCTTGTCTCGCTTCTAAGCTTAGGACAAAAGCTGTTGATGTTAGGATTTGTAGCTTAGGACAATCTTGTACTTTTGTGATGTAATTTAAATTTCATGGAATGTATTTGCTCCATATATTAATGAAATTTTATATTTATGCAAGATTTTGTCTCTGAGTCGTTTGATATTCTGATGCATTTATAAATCCTGATTTACCCATATTCTGATGACCGTTTTAACTTTGATACAAATCAAGTTCTGATTCTGACGTGTCAATATTTGCTACTTGGTTTCTTTACGGTCATACTCTAATTGGTTATATTTTTACAGAATATTGGTCTCGCAGTGAAAATAATTTATTAAGTGGGAACAATTTTAAATTTTAAACTAAAACTGAACTACCTTAATTAATGGGATTACTTGGTAAGTGGAACAGTTTTTCCTTAAAAAACTGCATGTGATAAGTAATGATTACTGTATTCCCGTGCCCATTAATTATCCTTTACTGTTGCATGTCTGATAGGTGTCCAACGGTTACTTTTTCTACCGTGTATAAGTAAAAGAGCGAAAGGATTCTAAAATCTTTTATTTACTTTAACATTTTATCTCTCTCTTTTTACTACTATTCTCTCTCATCTCCTGACGCTTTTTCATACAGACATTTTATCAAACACCTTACAGGCAACCTTATTTCTCAATTTTTCTCATGGCACCTAAGGATTTGATTATAGATGGAGCCAAGTTTATACCCAACAACTATGCTGCAATCTTGAACCATGCTGAAGCTCCATCTGATTTGCACTTTGTGCAAGATCTTCTAGCACACAGTGAGATTGGGTATGTGTTGACCCAACCTCAAGTAATTTCAAGCCAACAAGTTCTGACATTCTGGCGGACTGGGCATTTTGATAATGGTGGTGCTACTGGAACTCCAAGCATTATTTTTGAAGTAAATGATGTTGAGCATGTGGTAACTCCGGGAGCAGTTCGTAAAGCTCTACACTTACCAGAAGGCTGCATTATCTCAACAGCGGAGGAACCTGTTCTCCAGCAACTCGTGGCCAATTTGGGGTATAAGAAGAGTTTGGCCAAGCTTGGATAGTTGAAAAGAGCACATATCAGAAAGGAATGGAGCTTTTTCTTCGACTGCATCACTAAGGCATTCTCCAATAAGTGTTCCAACTTTGATGCCATTCCAATTATGAGTCAACACATCGGGTATGCTATTATTCACCAAACTCATTTTGATTTTGCAAGAGCTGTGCTAGGTTTTATAGAGGATAGGATGACAGAAGATAGGAATGCAGTCTACTTTGCTAGATTCTGTCAGCTTATATATAACTTTTGTTGTGCTGATCAACCCCAACCTACCACTGACTTAATTCCACCCTTTAAGCTTACAAAACGGGCTTTTAATGACTTGGTAAATGTTGACCTTAAGAAAAAGGTGGTTAGACCCTTACAGATACCTCAGTCTGTAAAACAAATCCTGGTAAATGTTGATCCTCAAACCTACAGATCTGTTTACCCTAATGTATAACCCACCAACACATCCCAAACACCACAACAACCATCAGAACATACCACTTATACACCTCAACCTACTCAACCCTCTATCAGATCATACATCAAACCTTCACAGATATCTCAATCTTCATCATCAGCACATACTGTGAGGCCTTCATCTTCAAAGCCCAAGAGGGCAAATACTGTACCTCAGACACCACAGAAGAGAAGGAGGATTGTTCTGAGAGATGAGTCAGACAGTGAGGAACAGGATCATGTGTCAGAACCTGTTGTCAAAGAAGCTAAGAAGGTCTCTTCTCAGAAGGATACTGGAATTAGGGGCTCTAAGCTTCTCAAAAGGCTTAGAAGGATGTATTCTGCTGAAACTCCCAAGGAATCTCCACCTTCAAAGAGATACAAGAAACAGAGAGCACAAAGGTACAGGGCTGAGTCAGTTTCAGAGGACGAGGAAGCAGCAGCTAAGGAAGGAGATCAGGAATCTCTGATCTCAAAAGAGCCAGAATTTGCTAAAGCTACTGCATCTACACCTCCATTGTCACCAACTCAGGAAACTGCTCAAGTTAAAGTATCTACACCACCTGTGTCTCCTGTAAATGAACCAGTATCTACTGCAGACCCAGTCACAAGTGCTGAGATTGATATTCACAAACTAATTGTGCCTGAGGTTCTCTACTTAGAAGCTCTACCAGCTCCAATCAATCCATCAATAACACCAATTCCTGATGCTAATAAAATTCCAGAATTGTCTACAACACCTTCTCTGCATCTAGACATTGAAGATCAGACTATAGGTGAGCATCAGAATATGGCTGTTGATCAGAACTTGGAAGCAAATCAGCACTTAGAGGATGATGTTGAAGCCTTAATAGCCTCCCATACTGTTCTTTTATCAGAGGATGTTGACTCTGTATGTTCTGATACTGCAAATGCTGATGATAGTGGTGATGCTGCTACAAATGCAGATGATGATGCAGCTGGTCCTTCTGGACATGCACCTCTACAAGCTCCTTCAAAAGCTGAACTAGTTAAAAAGTTTGTTAGAGGAGATGCACCAGTACCTTGGATTGAAACTCCTAGAGGACAGGAGTGGACTAAGGAGTGGAACACAGTTACCTTTGTTCCAAATGAAAGAATTCTTGCTGAGCACTTGGCCAAAAGCTGATGAGATGCTAGTTAATGATGATTTCAAGACACAGCTGAGAGATACTGCATTGAGTACTAGACACCTTCACGGTCAACACTCAACAACTCATGCCGAGATGCATAAAATTCAAGAAGCATTACTCAAGCAAGAAATGACTATGAAACTTGAAAAGAAAAGTTTTTTCCAACCTACCTTTGACAGAGTTGCTTACATTCAGAAAACCCAAGAGAAGCAACAATCTCAGTTTGATGAAATTTTGAAAATCAAGCTTCTCAGCAATCTCAACTCGATGAAATTCAATCCTCAGTGGAATTGCTTGTCTCTCTTCTTTTATCTGCTGATGCCAAAAAGGGGGAGAAAGTAATTAAGTCCAAATGCAAAACATGATGAAAAAGATGACTAGGGAAACTCTGGAATGAGTGGAGGTCATGGTCAAGGTAGAGGTCTCTCATCAAGAAGAGCTGGAACTACAAGTCATAGAACAAGTTCTGATACTGGGAGAAGAATAACTTCTGATACTGGTAAAAGGATAAGTTCTGATGAACTTTTTGATCTTGATGAAGAAATTTCAAGATAGTTATTTCTGAAAGAGAATCCAGGAATGGACTTTGAGAGTCTAATGGAAGAAGAAGCTAGACTTAAGTCAGAAGAAGTCAACTCCAAATCTGAAGCTTCTGTTGGTAAAAAGAAACTTCCTACGGCTAAAGGCATTATGATAAAAGAAAGGACAAATCCGGTGGCAACTAAGGTCAAATCACAATTGCAGATAGATCCAAGGTCCAAGGGCAAATAAAAAGTTGGTGAACCTATAAAAGTTTATGTGCCTCCTATGGATGAAGAAATTTCTGTTGAAGATGCTGATCTTACTCTGACTTCAAGGAAGATTTCTAAGACAACCTCTGACATGGCTCAAGTTGTTCAGAGTCAAGATTTAGTTAGTTCTGGTATAAATATGAAGCAAGCAACCTTTGACATAGCTCAAGTTGACTTGATATCAGAAGATAAATCAAAGGAAACCTCTGACATTGCTCATGTTAAATCCTCAAGGTTACTCCTACCAGGTTTCACTAAAGCCAAACAGAATCAACCTTTGAAGACTACAGCAAGTGGTTTTAAAGCAAGAGTGGTTACTGGAAAGGAAGCAAGAGATAAATCTGGATTGGGTAGTGCTGATGAAAGAAGAGTGCAGAACACAACCAATGATCCAACTTCCTTAAGTGAACCAGGTGTTGGAGCAACTCCTGGAAGATTGAATCAACTAGAATCTGTACAGATGGTTTACCATACCTACTTGAAAGAACACATCTTGTTATATTTCATGACAGATGGTAGAGTTTATTATATAAGGGAAAATGCTATACCACTGAAGTATTTTGAAGAACTAGAACATGTCTTATTCTTACTTCAAGTGAATGACAGAATAACATAAAGTGCTGCAAACTATTTGAAGACTCAAATTCAGAGACAGAAAAGGTGATATTCTGTAAAGTCTGACATCACATATCTTCCAAAGTACAGAGATCACAAGGGTTATATTGTTGAGATGAAGCCTAACTCTGCTAAGATTATAACTACCTTTCTAGGTTATAAGGCGGTAGAATTCAATCTTGAGTCTAACAAGGCATATTTGATCAGACTGGATCAGGACATAAGGAAAGCTAAAATAAATGATCTCAGGGCTGCTATCTTTCAAATTGATGAAGATACAGTTGAATTGAAGAATGCTAAAAGGAGGATGATTGATGAACTCAAATATGCTGAGAGATGTTTGTTAAAGAACTATCTCAGAACAACCCCTGACATCAGAGAGAGCAGAAAGTGAAGCCAAGTCAAGATCTACAATTGCTCAAATTCTGATATATATACAGACTAAAGTTGTTATCAGAAGTTAAAGTTGGTAAAGCTTTAAGGACTGTAAGTTGTAGTTATCTAGTCAATTTCTCATGCATCTGTACTTAATGTTTTTGACATCATCAAATATCTGTTAAACTTGTATATTATGCTAATTTATAAGTTGGGGAGATTGTTAGATATATTTGATAATGTCATGTCTAATATGATTTATGTTTAGTTTTCAGATCTTACTTAAACAAGACAAATCAGTACTTAACTGAAATCAGCACTTATACTGAAGTCAGAACTTAAGTGATCGGTACTTAAGGTTCAGGAGATATTTATCAGGAGATAATATCAGAACTTAAAGGAAACTTTCAGATAAGGAAGGTGGTTGATTGAAAGGAAAGAAGATCGAGACAAACGTAAGAAGAGATATGCATGAAGAAGGAATTCTATAAAGAATGGAATACTTGGAAGAAAAGATATCTGATTGATATATTTTAGGAAGCAGAATTATATTCCATATCAATTAGCGATTATCTTGTAACTGTGTAGTATATAAACATAGATATAGGGTTTACACTATAAGTGTTATCATTTTCGAGAATATTATTTATTGTAACCCTAGCAGCTCTCGTGATATTTGTTCATCACTGAGAGAGAACAGTTTCATATTGTAACAGAGTTTATTGCATTGAATAAAGTCTGGTTTCTGTAACTTGTGTTATTTGAATTCGATTTGATTGTGCTATACACTGTACTTAACCCCCTTCTACAGTGTGTGTGCCCTAACAATTCAAATGCTTTGTAAGTTTGATAATGATAATCAAATTTTTGGTTTTTTATATGTGATTAATTTTGCTTGTTTTTCTTTTTGATTGTTTTGGTGCATATATATGTGTATATATAATAGTTAAATATGTAACCACAGACATCAGTTACTCATTGATGTCTTAGTACATTTATTACATCGTTTCCATCTACAGAAGCGTTGTTGCATATGTCAATTGGCATCATTTATTATTTTTTACATCGGTTACCAACCGATGTCTGGGTATGCGTTTAACACATCAGTTACTAACTGATGTATTAGTATGCATAATACATCAGTTATTTAGTTAGAAACGATGTGTTATGCAATCTTTCATATCAGTATGAAACTGATATAAAAAACAAGAACTTTTCTCTACACCACCTAGACATTAGTTTTTAAAATTTTTTACATTAGCTCAGAACTGATGTCTATTGATGTTTTTCCAATAGTGTACAAGGGACCCGACAGATAAGTATAGGTATATGGGTTCCCCGGGTTGGGCTTTAGTCAGGATTGGTGGTTGGGAAAGGTATCCCTTGATTTCTTCAAAAGCTTTTTGGCACTCCGGGATCTAAATTACTTCTTTCTTGTTCCTAGCTCCTTTCAAGAAATCAAATAAAGGTAAGCATCTTTCTGCTAGCTTTGATACAAACCTTCTAAGTGTTGCAAGTGACCCTGCCAGCTTATGCACATCTTTTTAGATATTGGGAGCTTGCATTTCCTGGATTGCCTTTTTTTTTTCAATATTGGCCTCAATTCCCCGGTTGCTTATCATGAATCCCAGAAACTTGCCAGCTCCAACTCCAAAGGTGCATTTCTCAGGATTCAGCTTCAGTGTATACTTTCTTAGATTTTAAAAGCATTCTTTGAGATCTCTAATATGACCCAAAATGGTTGTGGATTATACAATCATATCATCAATATAGGACTCCAGGTTCCTCCCGAACTGGGACCTGAAGATTTTTTTCATTGCTCTTTGGTAGGTCGAGCCAGCATTCATGAGTCCAAAAGGTGGCATGATGTAGGCATATACTGCTCGATGAGTGATGAAGGCCGTCTTGGGTATCTCTTTTGGGCTCATCTTGATCTGGTTGTACCCAGAGAAGGCATCATGAAACTTAATATAAGGTGTCCAGAGGTGGCCTCAATTAGTTGATATATGTTTGGCAGAGGTTAGGGGTCCTTCAGGCATGCATCATTTAGATATGTGTAGTCTACACACATTCTCTATTTGTCATTGGACTTCTCAACCATGATGACATTAGCCAGCCATTCCGGTATTTGGTTTCATATATGATATATGCCTTGAGCGATTTCTCCACTTCTTCATCTGTTGCCTTTTCTGGGAAAAATTCCTCATTTTCTGCTTTACTAGCTTCGTGTCCGGGTTGACATTCAGACTATGCATGGCCACAGATTTATGTAACCCAGGCATATCTTTTGGACTCCAGGCAAAAATGTCCGCATACTCCCTGAGTAATGATACCAGTTCTTCTTTGAAAATTGTCCCCAGTCCGGACCCTATCTTGACTTTCTTAACTGGGTTGCTCTAATCAACAATGATTATTTCTGTCTATTAATCCCTAACAATACAACAAGAATTACAGAAGGGGGGTTGAATGTAATTCTGGCTATTTTTGAAATTTTAAAAATGTTCTAACTTAATATATATAACAGTGTTTGATTTGCTGTAATGTGAAATAAAAGAATAATAGAAATCAAAACACTAAGTAATAAAACAGAAGCTTTAAAACTTTCAGGTGGATTTGAAAGTATCCACCAGAGATAGCACACAGCTGCTTTACAAGTAAACAAACAAACTACAGAGAAATCCTTAACAAGTACAGCTTTATCTATCTCTCTGAAAAATGTGCTTGCTTAGTTAATTGTTCTACTTGCTACACTTGGTTAATATATCACCAAGTTACATGACAGTAAGACAAGATAATAAAATAAAATAAATCTAGTCTAATATCATGCTGCAACATTACTCTATCCAGCATCTTTGAATATCTTCACATTTGCATGGAAATGGTAATGCTTCTTTGTTCTCAAAATCCTGCTTAACAGGCTGCCACATTCCTTTTGCAAACACCCGACGTATGTGACTGTGTTGTCACTATCAATAACTATTTTGAATATGATCATCCGTCAGGATTATGTTGAACATCCGTCAGGAATATGTTGAACATCCGTCGGGATCCTTGTAGATCATCCGTCGGGAGTCTATCTAACACTTGATTCTATTTCACTTATACAGAATTACAAGACATCTCATATTTACAATTAGCCAACCTATTCTGCATATCAATCTAGTAGTCAACATGACTTAGATGTTGGATTTTAAACGCAGCGGGGGCATGGAAAAATACTTTTACACATATAAAATCCAAATAAAAGCATACAGATCATGAATAAAAATTCGAGGGATCGAATCTAACCTTTAAAAATAATTCGGAGACAACGATCAGAGATCCTTAGCAGTTGCTCCTCAAGACTGAAGCACTCCACCGGTATCCACCAAGAAAACGATGTTAAGGAGGAGGAAGGAGGTGGAGAGAATTGGGTTTTCCAAACTTTTTGGGTTTTGTGTGGGTTATAATAAAATTAGGGTCTATAATAGTGTATTTATAGGCAAAATTTTCAGCTGAAATTTTCCCATAAATATTATTATTATTATCCCATTTATTATTCTCATTAATAATTAAAACACCTTTTAATCATTAATCCTTTTTCTAAACACTTTAGAAATAATTCTCTCCCTTGATTTAATTTCCAAAAATTAAATCCTTTAATTAATAATATTAAGAACTTTTCTTAATTAATTTATAATCAATTAAATCTCATTTAATCAATTATTAAATTTGCCAATTAATTATTTATTTCATAAATAAATAATTATTAGCCATTATTAATTAATTCCTCCACCATTAAATCATTCTCTTTTTATGGTGTGACCCTGTAGGTTCAATATTAAGCCAGTAGTAGAAATAAATAATAATAAAACTATTTTATCATTATTTATATAAATTCTCTAATTTATTAAATATGATTAATTAATTAATCACATTTATTCTATATCGTGAGGGATACTTCTCAGCATATCGCGACTATCCAGATAATATAAATTCACTGCTTAGAATACCAAGAACCTATTCAGTGAATAGTTACCGTACAATAAATTCCTTCTACCCTACAATGTTCCGATTAAATATAAGGCATGGATCTCATGTCAAGCCTATCTAATTCAATCACTTGCTTACCATTTACTATGCGTAGTTCTATGCAAATTAGAAACTCCTTTCTAATTTCATTCACTCTGGGCAGAGATTCCTGAACTAGCATAAGTGGATCAGCCTTGAACATTCGCTTCCTTCACTGGAAGGGGTAGATCCTTTATTGATCATACACTATCTTCGTGTACAAATTCCTATACCCGGAAGAGCCCTAATAATTGTCCCTGGAGACTAAGAACTAAACCAAAGCATAGTTCAGTGTACACAAGATTACTATGATGACCTCAAGTCTAAGGATACTTGTACAACTATCACTCTGCGAACAACCGCTGACACGTGAGTGAACTCCATCAGTTGTTCAGCTGTGTGAGTCATGTTCAGTGAACTTATTCTATAATAAGCACCTACATACTAGCTATAGTGTCACCACACAAATGTCTATGAGAATAGACATCCTTCATAATGAAGCAAGCATAGTATGTACCGATCTTTGCGGATTATTAATTACCAGTTAGTAATCCTATGACCAGGAACTATTTAAGTTTAGAGTTATCATCTTTTTAGGTCTCACTATTATGATCTCATCATAATCCATAAAAAGCTTTACTCTAAACTATGGTATATCTTATTTAAACACTTAAATAGATAGAGCCCGTAATAAAAACAAAATAAGTCTTTTATTAATATCAATGAAATTAAAACAGATTACATAAAAGTTATTCCTAAATCCTAATACACGATTGGACTTAGGACATATTCCTTTCAATCTCCCACTTGTACTAAAGCCAATCACTCTGGTATCTAATACCCATTTTGACGATCAAAATGACTTTCATAAAGTAGCTTTGTGAGTGGGTCTGCTATGTTGTTATGTGTGTCAACTCTATTTCAATACAACACAAGAAATGTTATCGCGCTCCCACTAACCCTTTTGTAGACGCATGGTTCATCTATATTTTTGATAAAATCAAACTCTTTGATTGTCTCATCAAAACGAATGTTCCATCTTTCGAGAAGCTTGCTTTAAACCATATATGGTTCGCAGCAGCTTACACACTAGGTTTTATTTCCCTTGGAAAGAAAACCATCTGGCCATCTGCCAGATTTCATAGTCGTAGTAAGCAGCATTCGCAAGCAAAATCCGAACTGATTTTAACAGGGCTACAGGTAAAAAGTTTCATCAAAGTCAATCCATTGCCTTTGTTTGAATCCTTTTGCCACAAGCCTGGCCTTAAAGGTCTCCACCTGGCCATCTGCTCTAATCATTCTTTCGTATACCGTATACATAGATTCTATTCCGGATTTCATGGCACTATGCCATTTCTCTGAGTTAACACTACTCATAGCCTCATTATAGGTCACAGGATCGTCATCTTCAATGATCGACAACTCATTGTCATTCTCAATGACAAGGCCATAATACCTCTCAGGTTGGCGAGACACTCTCCCTGACCTATGAATGGGCTGTTCCACAAAAGGTTGTTCAGTCAGAACAGGTGTTTCCACTTGATCCGTAGTAGTTTGTGCTTCTTGAACTTCATCAAGTTCAATTTTGCTCCCACTGTTTCCTTCAAGGATAAACTCCTTTTCCAAGAAGGTAGCATGTCTGGAGATAAACACCCGATGATCGGTGTAAAAGTAATACCCTAAAGTCTCTTTAGGATATCCCACAAAACCACATTTTACGGATCGATATTCCATCTTATTTGGGTCAACTTACTTGACATAAGCTGGACATCCCCAAATCTTAACGTGTTTAAGACTCGGTTTCCTTACTTTCCATATCTCATACGAAGTTTGAGGAACAGATTTTGGAAGGCACCTTATTTAGTAAATATGCTGAGGTTTCCAATGCATAACCCCATAGGAATACTGGAAGATTTGCATAGCTCATCATGGACCGAACTATTTCTAACAAAGTTCGATTTCTCCTTTCAGATACTAATCTGGAGGAGTCCACTGGGAGACTATACCATTTACTTTGAGATAATCCAGAAACTCTCCGTTCAAGTATTCACCACCTCGATCTAATCGAAGAGTTATAATACTATGTTTGGTTGTTTTTCCACTTCATAATTATATTCTTTGAACTTTTCAAAGGCCTCAGACTTGTGTTTCATCAAACACATATCTGAATCCAGATCTATCATCTATGAAAGTAATGAAGTATGAAAATCCACCCATGGCTTGCGTAGACATTGGTCCACATACATCTGTGTGTACCATTCCTAGCAAATTTGCAGCCCTCTCTCCATGTCTACTAAGTGGAGATTGCAATGCCACTATAAAGTGAGATTTTCATCATCCATTTTCTTTTATTAGTTTGTTCAATCTGAAATAAATTATGTCACATACATACAGACCATTATTTAAAGCACCACGTCCATAAAGAATATTATCTCTAAGAATAGAACATTCATTATTCTCAATAATAAATGAAAATCCAGCCAAGTCTAACATGGGAATAATATTCCTCATAATCGAGGGAACAAAATAACAATTATTTCAAACAATAGTCTTGCCAGTAGGCCTATGTAAATGAAATGATTCTATATCTTCAGCAGCAACTCTTGCTCCATTTCCATCAGTAGAATCACCTCCTCTTCCTCAAGAGTCCTACTTCTCCTTGGTCCCTGCAACAAATTGCAGATTTGAGAATCACAGGCGGTATCTAATACCCAAGTAGAAATTTGATTTAATGACATATTCATTTCTATCATGAACATACCTGAATCAGAAGCGGTAGTCTCACTACCCTTCTTCTTCTTCAATTCTGCAAGGTAAACCTTGCAGTTCCTCTTCCAGTGCCCCACCTTGTTACAGTGAAAGCAAACAACTTTGCTCTTGGGGTCTTCAGCTTTTGGTGGAACCGGCATTTTCTCACCTACTTTCTTCTTCTTGGAAGGGTTCCTCTTCCTTTTCTTAGGATTGGAACCTTCACCAATTAGAAGAACAGAACTCTTGTTAGGGGGAAAATTCAATTCCACAGTCTTCAACATGTTGTGGAGTTCAGGCAGGCTGACATCCAACTTATTCATGTGAAAGTTCACAACAAACTGCGAGAACGAACTCGGAAGCGATTGCAAGACCAGGTCTTGGCTCAACTCCCCATCCATGACAAAACCAAGTTATCCAAGACGTTCAATCAAATTGATCATCTTAAGTACATGGTCATTCACAGATGATCCCTCAGACACCCTACAACCGAACAGCTCCTTCGATATCTCATATCGAGCTGTCCTCCCCGCCACATCATACAACTCTTGTAGATGCATGAGGATAGTGTGAGCATCCATATGCTCATGTTGCTTCTGTAGCTCAATGTTCATGGAAGCTAGCATGATGCATTGAGCAACATTTGCATCATCTATCCACTTATGATACACAACATGTTCATCATTATGCGCATCGCTAGCAGGTTCAGTAGGCTTAGGTGAGTCAATCACGTATTCCAGCTTCTCAATCCTGAGAACAATTCTCAAGTTTCGAAGCCAGTCAGCATAATTAGGACCAGTCAATTTGTGAGCATCCAGTATGCTCCTGAGTGATAGTGCAGAAGACATAATGTATATTGTAAATCTGTAAATGATAAACACATAACAACACTTAGCAAATATTCGATTTCATTTCAAAACACTATATGAATCGGGTCTTTATTCATAAGTGGCTCCCACTATTTTATCTAATTTATTCAACCCCCTACGTGAAAAATTAAGCATTCATAATGCTAGTGGGAATAGGGATCCTACATTCCATTACACGACCTCGGCTGTAGCACGAACCGCCATGTAATGTTCAATAGGCAGACAACTCTTGTCAATTACATCTTATGTTATTCCCTAATCAAACTTTAGCCTCTTGAATAATTGAGTCTCGGCTGTGGCACGACAAACTCAATATTCTAAGTCAAGTCAAACCCAACATTCCGTACAGTTGAATCAGTCCCCAAAGGCCCTCGGCTGTAGCACGTACCGACCTTTAGATTCTTATTCAATGTACACATCTCTATATAATAGACAAGTATTTCTTATTTCGAAATCAAAGCCCTCGGATGTGGCACGAAATGACAATGATTCAAAAATAAGAACTACTTTCTACCATGTTGGAAGGCTATGACCGACACAAGCCCGTTGTGTCATTGGCCAATTACTACTTGATATTATTTAATTTTAGAGGGATTATATTACGTTACAATCATAATCATATTATAAAGAGATTCTTCCTTTTAAATTAAATATTTCAAATCAATAATCAATAATCAGATGATTCCCAGATCGGGTGGAGCATTGTCAAGAGGCGTCACTTAATAACCCTTTCTTACAGATAGAAATCTGTTGTTGACAGAATCATCCTTTCTCTCATATCGAAAATTCATATTCAATTACGTGTTTCACAAACACAAGAATCTCATGATTGTACTCATAATATTGTTATTAAGGTTATGAAACAATTTCACTATACTAGGTTGTCTAACAAACGCCTTATGTTTATTTAAGTTCACCTAAATCTATCATCGCATGATAAACTAAGCATATATCACATATATCAACATGAATAAACATCAAGGTAGGCATTTTACATCATCTAGCACATTAGTCTAAGCATTATACATCTCTATGTATCATATGAAGCATTTAAAAGCAATTAAAACAGTCAAAAATAACTTTAAAACACTTCATGGAAATATAAACAGTTCAAAACTTTTATATAAACTAAAATTAATCACTCCATTAGATCCGTCTCGGAAAAACGAATCCAACGGTATATTGCACGCCTAAAACGGAGTTACGAAAATCCCAGAAAATCAATTTTAAAATCAACAGACGGGCTGTAACGAATTACAGGAACGCGTTACAAGCCCTGTAACGCATTCCGGTGATGCGTTACACCCCTTTTAAGCCATTAAAGGGTGTAACGCATTCCGTGAATGCGCCACAGGTGTGTAACGCATTCCCGGAATGCGTGACACCCCAATTTTTTTTTGTTTCAGTAGCCGCCGCTTTCTCGGTTGCCGTGCATGTCAGACCTTCTCTGTCAGCGTCTTCGTGCATTCAACGGACAACAGATGCATAACAGCAGATATACATATAACAAATGTATATACATACATACAATTCATATATATATATAATTATTTAATTACGAATTTAATTACAAGAACTTCAAAAATTCATAATAAAAAATCTATACATCCTAAAATTATGAAAAAAATACCCAGACGATCTACAACACTTGTAGAACCCAGATCAACATTCAAAATTATTCTGAGAAACGATTTCTCATCAGACAAAATTAATCCATGAAATAACTTGTAAAAATCATAATTAATTCATACAAGCACATAAAATTCTGAAATTTTTACCACAGATCTATATGTATACAACCTATGCTCTGATACCATTGTTGGATTTTAAATGCAGCGGGGGCATGGCAAAACACTTTTACACATATAAAATCCAAATAAAAGCATACAGATCATGAATAAAAATTCGAGGGATCGAATCTAACCTTTAAAAATAATTCAGAGACAATGATCAGAGATCCTTAGCAGTTGCTCCTCAAGTATGAAGCACTCCACCGGTATTCACCAAGAAAACGATGTTAAGGAGGTGAAAGGAGGTGGAGAGAATTGGGTTTTCCAAACTTTTTGGGTTTTGTGTGGATTAGAATAAAATTAGGGTCTATAATAGTGTATTTATAGGCAAAATTTTCAGCTGAAATTTTCCCATAAATATTATTATTATTATCCCATTTATTATTCTCATTAATAATTAAAACACCTTTTAATCATTAATCCTTTTTCTAAACACTTCAGAAATAATTCTCTCTCTTGATTTAATTTCCAAAAATTAAATCCTTTAATTAATAATATTAAGAACTTTTCTTAATTAATTTATAATCAATTAAATCTCATTTAATCAATTATTAAATTTGCCAATTAATTATTTATTTCATAAATAAATTATTATTAGCCATTATTAATTAATTCCTCCACCATTAAATCATTCTCTTTTTATGGTGTGACCCTGTAGGTTCAATATTAAGCCGGTAGTAGAAATAAATAATAATAAAACTATTTTATCATTATTTATATAAATTCTCTAATTTATTAAATATGATTAATTAATTAATCACATTTATTCTACATCGTGAGGGATACTTCTCAGCATATCGCGACTATCCAGATAATATAAATTCACTGCTTAGAATACCAAGAACCTATTCAGTGAATAGTTACCGTACAATAAACTCCTTCTACCCTACAATGTTCCGATTAAATACAAGGCATGGATCTCATGTCAAGCCTATCTAATTCTATCACTTGCTTACCATTTACTATGCGTAGTTCTATGCAAATTAGAAACTCCTTTCTAATTTCATTCACTCTGGGCAGAGATTCCTGAACTAGCATAAGTGGATCAGCCTTGAACATTCGCTTCCTTCACTGGAAGGGGTAGATCCTTTATTGATCATACACTATCTTCGTGTACAAATTCCTATACCCAGAAGAGCCCTAATAATTGTCCCTGGAGACTAAGAACTAAACCAAAGCATAGTTCAGTGTACACAAGATTACTATGATGACCTCAAGTCTAAGGATACTTGTACAACTATCACTCTGCGAACAACCGCTGACACGTGAGTGAACTCCATCAGTTGTTCAGTTGTGCGAGTCATGTTCAGTGAACTTATTCTATAATAAGCACCTACATACTAGCTATAGTGTCACCACACAAATGTCTATGAGAACAGACATCCTTCATAATGAAGCAAGCATAGTATGTACCGATCTTTGCGGATTATTAATTACCAGTTAGTAATTCTATGACTAGGAACTATTTAAGTTTAGAGTTATCATCTTTTTAGGTCTCACTATTATGATCTCATCATAATCCATAAAAAGCTTTACTCTAAACTATGGTATATCTTATTTAAACACTTAAATAGATAGAGCCCGTAATAAAAACAAAACAAGTCTTTTATTAATATCAATGAAATCAAAACAGATTACATAAAAGTTATTCCTAAATCCTAATACACGATTGGACTTAGGACATATTCCTTTCATTAGAGAATCCTATAGAATCTACTAGACTAACACATGTTGTTTGCAGAAATGTGCTACAGTACTTATTTGTTACATAAGCTACACTCTCGATGGATGTCAAATTGTCATCCGTCGGGACTATAAAGTTCATCCGTCGGGACTATATTAGAACACCTGTCGAGAGCTACAAAATTCAAAGTGAAATCTACTAAGGTGTTTTGTTTAATTTATCATCAAGTTCACAACATACTCCTAACAATCTCCTCCAATTTATGTCTACTGGAATTGTAGCCATAAATTAAGAGAAACTTGAAGATAACAAAACACCTTAAATATACAGATTAAAATATAGTAGATAAAACTGATAAATGCTATAAATTTATTGAAAATTGAACAAAGTAAAAGTGTACAAAAAGTTCTCACATTCATTATCAAGGTGCTCCTCTAGTCTGAGCAGATGATTTCTATTTCCTTGATTTTCTGGATTTCTTCCCAAGCTTCCTGTTATTTTCCTCTATTTGATTTTGGAGCTGCCTGTGGAATTCAAGTTCTTCAGCATCTAATAGATCCAGTTTTTCTTGCATTTCCAATAGAGTCTCATTGCTAGAGATACTTAGTTGGTCATCCAGTATGAAGAATCTTTTAACACCATTGTCATCCATGAAATCCATCAGCCAATAAGGCCTCAAATACACTCTATTTCCTGTGAAGGGAATTGATAGAGTTTTTGGGAGTGCATCTTTGGCTTTATTACTCCTTAGATCTTCTATCTTCTTTAGGACCAATTTCCTTGCAATTACATTAAAACCAAAGTTTTTCTTAAGGGATGAGAAGACCTTTATCAGTACAAATTGGTTTTCTTGAAGAATCCTGTGAAGAGGCCATGTGATCTCTTTCCCTCCCTTGTACTAAAACACTAGTCTATCAGGAAGATGTCTGTGAGCATCAATTCCTCTTACCTCTTCCAATTCATCCAAGTAGAGATTTATATCAGAAAATTCCTTGATGTCACAGATGTAGAGTAGATCTTCCTTGTTGATAGTTGGTTGAGTTTTGGCTAAGGCTTTGATTCTGAGAGTCACAGGCTTGACCTTCTTGGTTGCTCCTATCTTTGTTTTCTTTATCTTGTTGAAGATAGGTAAATTGAGTTCAGGAATTGGCAAACTATCCCAGTCTATTTGCTCATCCTTGGGAATTATAGGCTCACCATGAAAATTCTTTGTTGGATTCACCTTGAATTCCTCATTTACCACTCAGGGGTTGGATGTTTCAGTTGAAGTTGTAGACTGTTTGGGAATGTAGTCTTCCATATCCTCATCATTGAAGTCCAATTTTCATTTGGAATGAAGCTTGTATCTGAATTTTCTTTTCCGTTGAGGTTCATTTTGCACTTTCTGATCTTGAGCTTCAATAATCACAGGTGGTTTCTCAGAAATCTCAGTTGTAGTTTTCACAGCTTGAAGTTTGGCCAAGATAGCAGCTTGCTTCTTCTTTTGTTTGAGATTTTTAGCATCTAAGGCAACATGCTTCTTTTCTTGCTTAATTCTTTCCTTTTCTTCTTTCTTGGCTTCTACAAACTGAGGGTGTCCAGCCACCACACATATTTCCTTACCATTCCTGTAGATCTTGGCAATTCTTCTTTTCAGCACTAAATCAGTTGGATCTTTAAAGAATGCAATTAACCTTGCCAACAGCTTCTTTTCATCTGGCCTTGGTGACTCAAACACAAGATCCACAGGATTTTTGTCTGAGAACTTTGAATAGTTCTTTTTAGGCTTCAAAACCAGATTGGACTTTGGAGACTTGATGCATGAAGGTTGGCCCTTTTCCAAGCTACCTAGACTCATTTTATTCACAGGGATTTGGTTGACTTGTGAGTGGTGATAAAAGATCTTGTCTGGTTTCTCTATCTGACCAAATTTCTTCTGAATTTCTTCATCTATTTTCTTCCACTTGTCATCCAATTCCTTCTCAACAGCTGCAACATCAAGCATCTTGAGATTTGTCTTTGAGTCAAGCTTAGCAGCTGTTATATGGCTCAGATCAATGTTGTCCAATACTAGTGGCTTTAGTAATGTAATTTCTGAAACTGTTACTTGGCTGATTTGAACATTTTACACATGCTCCCCCTCACTGATTTGCCCACCTTGACTAACTGGGATGATTAAATCTTTCTCCCCCTTTTTGTTATCATCAAGTAGAGTGGAGGTAGAAGTTTGTACAACCACCACCTTTTGAAGCAACTGAGTTTGTTGTGTTTGATATAGATGAATAGCTGTGAGAGAGGCTTCTACTGCTTTCGGTCTTGTGTCCAAGGAATCCACTTTAGTTGTAAAATTAGATTTTTTTCTTAACTGTCTGTTGATGTCAAACACTGTTGTATATGGAAATTTAGCATCCAATCTTTCAGAGACATCCTTCTTGACTTGGTCAATCTCTGTTTTAATTGAAGTGACATCTTGATTGTGTTGAAGATCTTGTATTTGATGTAGCTGTAGAGAGTTGAGGTGTGCTTGTAGAAGCTTCTTGGTGCTAGTATTAGTAGTGGCTTGAAGAGCAGTGTGTGTCTGTTGAATGATGTAAAAAAGAGTTCTCTTGAAATGTTGCTCATCACACTCTTTAGAAAACACCCAAGGTGGAATGTTTGATCTAGAGCTAGGGCCTGTTTCTCCCCCTATATCCATGAACTTTTCTTTATCACCATCTTCATCTCCAAAGAACTCTTCGGACTCACCAGTTCCATAGTCAACATCATCACCAGCTTTAGGTGGCATGGCTGTGATGTCATCCTTTGCTCTTTGCATTGAAGCAGTTGTATGCACCAAGTTAAATATCTTTTCTGCAGCCATATTGTCATGTTCATCTAGAACTTGATATGCTGCCACAAGGTGAATAAATGCCTCAGCTTCAAAAGAAACAGAGTCTAAAATAGCTTGATATTCTTGCTGAATTAGCTGTCTCTTGTCATCCTCATTGACATTCATTAACTCACTTACAATGGGCTCTTCTCATTCATTTGTACCTACTTTTCTCTCATTTTCTCTCTGTTCTTGCATCAAGGGCTCCCCTTGGCTCACCACCCTCACACCCTCACCTTCACCTACTAAGGTGGAACTCCTCTCACTCTCTTTTTCCAGGCTTGAAGAAGTAGCCTGCATTTGTTCACTCCTTTCCTCTCCTTTTTCCTGAGAGCAACTCATCCTCTCACTCAATTCACTCCCATCCCTCAGTCCTAAAAGTGATTGTACAACTACTAACTCATCTACACTTGTAACAATTGTTGAAATTTCAGTGTGTGTAGTGAGTACCGACGGATGAGGAACATCCATCGGGATAGTAGTTAGGATAGCCGACGGATGACTGCTGTTAGGCACATCCGTCGGGATACAATCACTAACCGACGGATGAACAATATCCACCGGAATAGAAGAAATGAATGAGTTTGGAGTGGAGACTATTGTAGAATCTGTGCATATTGATGAAAATTTGGGCACGGATGTCTCAACAGTTCCTGAAAGAATTGGCAAGTGAGCCAACAAATCATCCAAAGATGATGCTCACTTGCACTAGATTTTGGCTTCCCCAATAGAGTTAAAGAAGGGGAATCAGGAATTGATGTGTTGATCATATCCACATCCAGAGAATTTGTGGGAGAGTTTGGTGTTTGTGGTGCTTCTATGATTAAAGATTTTGGCTGTGACTCCACATTTATTGGAACCACATCAATCTGAATTTGAGATGGTGCAGTGACTAAGTCTTTAGCTTCATTTTGCACTATGTGTCTTCCCTGTGCATCCCCAATGGTTTTGGATCTCTTCTTTCTGGCATAAGTTTGGGGTGAGCTTGTGTCCCTTACCCTCTTGGCATGTGCTCCTGGTTGGGAGCTTGTTTTAATAGTAACATCCTTTTGGGAGGATGAAACTAGAAGTGAGCTGATTTCCTTATTAATCACCACAGTTTATTGGGAAACTGTGGTGTGGCTAGGCTTAGGTATACTTATCTCTCCATCCTTATTCTTGGGGCTTCTTTGATATTTACCCAGTACCTCACCTACCTTACCCCCTTCACACTCCCCTCTTTAGTTTTGGTTGATTTTGCAACTGGTTTCTTTTGAGAGAAACTAGAGGGAGTTTTCTTTGATTTGGATTTTGAAAATTTTGTTTTGGTGGCTTGGGTAGGCATCTGTTTGGTCATTGACACAGATGCCATAGCCACACTAAAAGGCAAAGAAATTTGGGAGGTTGGAATAGTAGAGACATATGTGTTTACCTCACTTACCTGATGGCCCTCCATGATTGGAAAATAGAAAAGGGGCACCTTATTGTGATGACTTGCTCTGTTAAAATCTGCAAGCACTCTCCTTTCTTGAACCCAATAATCCAGTTTGTTGGTTGGGTTCTCAATAACAATATCCTCAATAAAATGGTTAGCAAGAATCATAAATAATCTAGCATAATAGATATTTTTAGTTCTCTTTCTAATTTCCCCTAACTTGTAACCTAACTCAAACATGATCATGTCACTGAAATTATGGTACTTATCAGTAACTAGCATATAAAGCATGTTAAGCATGGGAGTGTTGACAAAATCAAAGTTACTTATCTTACCAGAAAACACTTTGGTAACTACATCACACAAATAACTCCACTCTTTTCTAAGACCTAGCCTTCTAATCTCACTTAACTTAGTGGTAGGAAGGGCATAACCAATAGAATTAAGCATGGTAACTAAATTAGCATCTATTTGTGGTTCATTAGTAGTGTTCTCAGGAATCTTAAAGCATGCTTGAATTACATCACTGTTAATGCAGAATTGATTACCTTTCAGAGTAAAAATTATGGTTTTGTCAGTAGACTGGTACACAACAGTTGTCCATATCCCCTCCACAACTTTACAGTATATTGTGGGTGATTCCAACATAGCATGACTGAGTTTGTATCCCTTTATAAAGTCCATCATTTTGTGAAAATCTTTAGATGCAGGAATTTCTTTATTCACAAGAGCAGTGAAGTTGTTCTTCTCATAGATGAACCTTGACTGAGACATGATTTTGACTACTGGTGCCATTGTTAAAGTGAGGAAATTTGTAGTGAGAGAGAACGGATTTTTCTTTGAGGAAGAAGATAGCAGTTAATAGCAATAGAGAATGATACAAGCTAAAATAAACTAAAGTAAGGCTTTTATGTATTCTCAGATTAAAAAGGAATAAAAATTTAAAGTTAAAAATAAAGACCCAATCAAAATTGCCCAAAATAGCCATTTAAAAATAAAATAAACTGTCAAAATTCTGCCAATTATCTGTCGTGACATACTTACAGACTGTAAGTATATCCGATGGATAATGTTCAATACTATTAACGGCTAAGATGTAGACAATTCGACGGATGATAATTAAGCAATTATCCATCGGGTATAAAATAATCCAGAAAAGTAATTGATTTTTATTAAGCTATTCTATTTCGATGGATGATCAAACTCGATGGATAATGAACATCCGTCGAGATGTAAATTTTGACTTAGCCAAAATTTCATCTAAAATAGAAAAATCAATTAAGTTTCTGGCTGCATTGCAAATTGCAAAATTATCAAAAATAATTTAAGAATAATTAAGCATACCTAACTCACTTACCAACCTAGAAAAGGTGGATTCATCAAGTGGCTTGGTAAAGATATCTGCAAGCTGCTTCTCACTTGGAACAAAATGAAGTTCCACAATACCATTCATCACATGTTCCCTAATGAAGTGGTACTTGATGTCTATGTGCTTTGTTCTTGAGTGATGTACTGGATTTTCAGCGATGGCAATTGCACCTGTGTTATCACAGAAAATGGGAATTCTGTCCACTTGCAGACCATAGTCCAACAGTTGTTTTTTCATCCATAAAATCTGTGCACAACAACTACTAGCAACAATGTATTCAGCTTCAGCTGTAGAAGTAGAAACCGAATTTTCCTTTTTACTGAACCAAGATACTAGCTTGTTTCCTAGAAATTGACAGGTTCCTGTTGTACTTTTTCTATCGATTTTACAACCTGCATAATCTGCATCTGAATAACCAGCTAGATCAAAACCAGAATCTTTAGGGTACCAAATTCCAAGTTTTGGTGTTCCCTTGAGATATCTTAAAATTTTCTTAATAGCTACTAAGTGAGATTCTCTAGGATCAGCCTGAAATCTAGCACAAAGAAAAGTAGTAAACATAATATATGGCCTACTAGCTGTTAAGTACAAAAGTGAGCCAACCATGCCTCTATAGCTTGAAATATCCACAGACTTTTCAGTAGTGTTTAATTCAAATTTAGTTGCAGTGGCCATGGGGGTTTTTGTTGATGTGCAATCCATTAGATCAAACTTCTTTAAAAGATAATAAATATATTTGGTTTGACTAATGAATATTCCATCACTGACTTGCTTAACTTGTAAATCAAGAAAGTAAGTTAGTTCTCCCATTATGCTCATTTCATACTTACTTTGCATCAATTTGGTAAACTTTTTGCAAAGTTTTTCATCTGTAGAGCCAAATATAATATCATCTACATAAATTTGATGATGTATACTAGAGCCATTAACATTTCTAAAGAATAAAGTTTTGTCAACAGTACCTCTTGTGAAGTGATTTTCTAAGAGAAACTTTGACAAAGTATCATACCAGGCTTTAGGTGCTTGTTTCAATTCATAAAGTGCTTTCAAAAGATAGTAGACATATTCAGGAAGATTTGGATCTTCAAAGCCAGGAGGCTGACTGACATAAACTTGCTCCTCCAAATCACCATTCAGAAAGGCACTTTTGACATCCATTTGATAGACTTTGAAATTGGTATGGGCTGCATAGGCTAAGAAAATTCTGATGGCTTCAAGTCTTGCAACAGGAGCAAAAGTTTCATCAAAATCTATTCCTTCTTGTTGACAGTAGCCCTTAGCAACCAATCTAGCTTTGTTCCTAACAACTATGCCATTTTCATCTATCTTGTTTCTGAATACCCACTTGGTGTCAATTGGATTCTTTCCTTTTGCCTTGGGTACTAGCTTCCATACCTCATTTATTTCAAATTGGTTTAGCTCTTCCTGCATAGCTAAAACCCAATCAGGATCCAACAGAAAGAAAGCAGTTATACAGACATTCCTCTTGAGTTGCTTCCCTTATTTGAACTCTAGAAGATGCATCACCAATAATGAGCTCAAAAGGGTGATCTCTAGTCCATTTTCTCTGTTGTGATAGATTAGCTGTAACGCCCCCTGTTAGTCCCTTAACAATGTAGCAAGAATTACAGAAGGGGGGTTGAATGGAATTCTTGAACCTTTTTCTTGAAATAAAAAAAATGTTCAACTCGATTATAGATATATTTGTTTTGATTAGCACAATGCGGAATGAAAACTTAATTGAATCAAAACATAAGTAATTAAAAATAAGAGTCTTTAAAAACTTTCTGGTGGATTTAAACAATTCCACCAGAGATATATATAATATATCGAGAGGACTCTGTGTGCAGAAATGCTCACAGCTGCTTACAAATGGAACTACTGAGAATACAGGAAATGCTAATGATTCTGCTTACAAAGATTTCTCTGTTTTTTTGTTTCTCAGCTATCTCAGTTATTTTTCTATTTGCTACTCTCTTGGTTTATATAATACCAAGATTACAAAGTCAAAAAGACTGAACAAATATAAAATCTAACAGTCTTAAGCTTTGCTGCTTTTCGTCCTCTATTACCCAGTTAATGGGCTTCCACAATGTGTTTGTATACATCTCGACGGCTGTGTATCAGCTTTCACTGTTCAACTGCTGTTTGAATTCTTCATATGATCATCCGTCGACTTTCAGAACATTCGTTGATGGTTTAATTGATCATCCGTCGACTGCTATATTAAACATCCGTTGATAGTCATTTGATCATCCGTCGATGGCTTTGTTAATCATCTGTCGGTAGCTATTTTGGCACTTGACTCTATATCACTTACGAAGAATTACAAGACATCAATTATGTACAATTAATCAACCTATTCTGCATATCTAGTTAAAGTCAACATGACTTACATGCTACTACAGATTCTATACAAAGGTGCATACATAACTGTGCTATAAACTTATTATTACATAATCTACTCACTCGATGGATAATAAGTTAATCATTCGTCGGGACTATAATGAGTTATCCATCGGGACTATAATTCTTATCCGTCGAGTGCTACATTCTTTCACTAAGTAAAATCTACTTAGATGTTTTGTTTATGAAATCATCAAGTACACAACATATGCACAACAATCTCCCCCAATTTATGTCTACTGAAATTGTAGCCATAAATTAAGAGATACTTGATGATAACAAAACATCCTGAACATATATCTTTAAAGATAAGTAGATAAACTGAAAGTGCTTCAATTAATTAAAATGTGCAAGGTTTGGCTCACAGTCAATTCAAGATGCTCCTCTAGACTGAGCAGATTTTTCTAGTTCCTTGAAGGTCTGGATCTTCTTCCAAGCTTTCTGTTATTTTCTTCAATTTGATTCTGGAGCTGCCTGTGGAATTCTAGTTCATCAGATTCTGAGAGATCTAGCTTTTCTTGCATTTCCAAGAGAGTCTCATTGCTAGAGATACTCAATTGGTCTTCTAATCTGAAGAATCTTCTTACACCCTTATCATTCATGAATTTCATCAGCCAGTAGGGCCTTAGATGCACTCTTCTCCCTGTGTATGGGATGATTAGAGTCTTTGGGAGTGCATCTTTAGCTCTAACACTCCTCAGCTCTTCAATCTTCTTCAATACTAGTCTTCTTGCAGTTACATTGAACCCAAAGTTTTTCTTGAAGGATGAATAGACTTTAATCAGCACAGCTTGGCTTTCTTGAAGAATCATGTAAAGTGGCCACTGAATCTCCCTTCCTCCTTTGTACTTGAACACCAACCTTTCAGGTAGGTTTCTGTATGCATCAATTGCCCTTACTTCATCCAGTTCATCTAGATAAAGGTTTAGATCTGAAAATTCTTTGATGTCACACAAGTACAAGTAGTCTCCCCTGTTGACCTTGGGTTGAGCTTTAACTACTGACTTGGATTTGAGAGGTGACAACTTCACTTTCTTGACTGCCCTTGACTTTGTCCTTTTTGGCTTGCTAAGGATTGGTAAGTTGAATTTAGGAATTGGTATTTTATCCCACTCTATTGACTCATCCTTTGGCACAATAGGTTCACCATGTATGTTCCTGTAGGGATCCACAACCCTTATGTCTTCAAATACCATAG
This sequence comes from Apium graveolens, assembly GCF_009905375.1. Lineage (NCBI taxonomy): Eukaryota > Viridiplantae > Streptophyta > Magnoliopsida > Apiales > Apiaceae > Apium > Apium graveolens. Next base: position 97,523,419 of record NC_133652.1, read on the forward strand.
AGGGCTTTAATGCTTGAGTTGTAGCTGGTATGGATTCCTTAGGAAATTGATCTTCCAATTCTTTGTCAACAACATCCAGTTTCCTTTTTGTTCTTCTAGCCAATTCTTTCTTCCTTGGGGATTTCTTCTGTTCTTCAATCTTCTTCTTTGATTCAGCAGCTTCAGATGGTTGAGAGGGAATTTGTTGAGAAGAATTCACAGCCTGTAGCTTGGCCAAGATAGCAATTAGTTCTTTCTTTTGTTTAGACTTCTTTGCATCTAGAGCAGCTTGCCTCTTTTTCTACTTTAATCTGGCATTTTCTTCTTTCTTTGCTTGAGCAAATTATGGATGTCCAGCTACCACACAAATTTCCTTTCCGTTTCTGAATATCTTAGCAATTCTCCTTTTTGAAGCTGAATCAGCTGGATCTTTATAGAAGACAATAGATCTTGACAGAAGCTTCTTTTCATCAGGCTTGGGTGTCTCATACACAGTGTCCATAGGGTTCTTCCAAGATGACTTTGGATAATTTGCCCTTGGTTTAAGAATTGTTTCAGCCTTTGTAGACTTGATGCAGGAAGATTGTCCTTTTTCCAGATAGTTCATGCTCATCTCATTCACATTGATTGGCTTGACATGAGAGTGATGGATGGCTGACTGAACTGGCTCCTTGACTAGTTCAAACTTTTTCTGTATCTCCTCATCAATCTTATTCCAGTTGATCAAACTCAACTTTCCTTTTTCAGCAACTTTCAAATTTGCTGCTGCTGCTTTAATTAGATCTATACCATCTACAACTGTTGGCTTGGAGATTGTAATTGAAGGTACAATTACTTTGCTGATTTGTACTTGAAGTTTCTCCCCCTCAGTTGGTCCTTTCTCCCCCTTACTTGATTCCCTCTCCCCTTTTTTGTTATCAAGATGAGGAGTTAGGCCTTGTGCTTTAGCCAGTGGCATGAGAAGATTTGTCTGAGTCTGTTGATTTTGAAGAAGGATAGCCACTGATTCTCAATAACTTGAACTCTGTTTTCCATCTTGGCTAGCTTCTTTTCAGAGTCTGATTCTCTCCTCAATCTTAGTAGTAGATCTTGCATGGTACCATATGGCATTACTGAATCCAGCTTCTCAGAATTGTATGTTTTCAAGTCAGCTATATCTCTTTTTAGTTCATCCACACTCATATTCTGTCTTAAGTGCTGGATCTTCATGAGATGTAGAGAGTCTAGGTGAGCTTGAAGAATAGCCTTGGTACCAGCATCTGAAGTCTCCTGAAGGGCCTTTTGAATAGCCACCACTTGCTTGACCAAAGACACATCAAATTGTCCTGGTGTAAATTCCTTTGTCCATGCCCATCCAGGTAGATTTAAAACAGAACTTAGGCCTTCATCTCCCCCTAAGTTCATGCTTCCATCCAAAGAAATAGAGTCATCATCATTAGAATTTACTCCAAATTCTTCAGAGGGCTCACCAGCTTGAGAAGGCATCCTATTGACAGCAGCTTTATCTCTTTGAAGAGATTCTGAGGTGTGTACTAAATTTAAAGTCTGTTCTGCCTCCACATTGTCCTGAGCAGCCAACAATTGATAGGCTGACACAGGATGAGTAAAAGTGTCAGCATCCAAGGAAATGTTATCAATTTCAGCTTTGTAATGTTGCTGAAATTGTCTTCCCTTTTCAGCATCATCCATAATCATTGACTCATTAGCAATGGCTGGATCCATCCTTATTTCTCCTGTACCTGCCTTTCTCTCATAATCTCTCTTTTGTTGCATCAGGGTCTCACCCTGGCTCCCCACCCTCACACCCTCACCTACACCTACTAAGGTGGGACTCCTCTCACTCACTTTTGCCAATCCTGAATAAATGGATTGCTGAGATTCACTCTTTTCCTCTCCTTTTGCCTGAGAGCAACCCAGCCTCTCACTCAAAGCACTCTCCTCTCTCAGTCCTAAGAGTGACTGTATTGCCACTAAATCTTCTGTACTAGAAATAATTGAAGTTTGAAGTTGTGCAGAGATACTCGACGGATAAGTGATATCCATCGGGTGAGTAGTAAAGCTATCCGACGGATAACTGCTGTTAAGCTTATCCGTCTTAAGCTTATCGGTCAGGATACAATCACTACTCGACGGATAAGCAATATCCATCGAGAGAGTAGAAATGAATGAGGTGGGAAGAGAAACTATTGTTGACTCTGTGTTGATTGAAGTTATTTGAGACACAGATGTCACAATAGTATCTGAAAGAATTGGCAAGTGAGCCAACAAATCATCTAAAAGATGATGCTCACTTGCACTAGATTTTGGCTTCCCCAACAGAGTTAAAGAAGGGGAATCAGGAATTGAAGTGTTTATCATATCCACTTCCAGAGAGTTTGTTAGTGAGTATGGTATTTCAGAGGTTTCTATTATAAGAGATTTTGGCTGTGACTCCACATTTATTGGAGCCACATCAATCTGAATTTGAGAAAGTGCAGGGACTGTGTCTTTAGCACCAATTTACACTGTGTGTGTGCCCTGTGCATCCCCAGTTGTTTTGGATTTCTTCTTTCTTGTGTAAGTTCGGGGTGAGCTTGTGTCCCTAACCCTTTTGGCCTGTGCTCTTGGCTGAGAGCTTTGTTCAATAGCCACATCCTTTTGGGAGGATGCAGCTAGAAGTGAGCTTTTGTCCTTTTTAAGCACTGCAGTTTGTTGGGAAACTGCAGTGTGGCTAGGTTGGGATTCACTCAACTCTCCAACCTTATCCTTGGGGTTTCTTTGACGTTCACCCCTTCCCTCACCTAACTGACCCTCCTTCACACTCCCCTCTTTGTCTTTGGTAGATTTTTCAACTGGTACCTTTTGAGAGATACCAGAGGGGGTTTTCTTTGACTTGGATTTAGAAATTGTAGTTGATTTGGCAGCTTTAGTAGACAACTATTTGGTCATTGTCACAGTTGCCATAGCTACTCCTGAACTCAAAGAAATTGAGGAGATTGGAATAGTTGAGGGTATGGATGAACTTACCTCACTTACCTGAGGTGTCTGCATTACAGGAAAGTAGAACATTGGCACATCCCTATGATGGTTGGCTCTGTTCAAATCTGCAATTATTCTTCTCTCTTGAACCCAACAAGCTAATTTGTTATTTGGGTTCTCAAGTACAATCTTTTGACAAAGATGGTTAGCCAATATTATGAAAAATCTAGCATAATATACATTCTTTCCCCTTTTGGCTAACTCACCTAGTTTAAAACCTAACTCATATAAGACAAGGTCACTGAAATTGTAAAATTTATCTGTAACTAGCATGTATAGCATGTTAAGCATGAAAATGTTCACAGAATCAAAATTACTGACTTTTCCAGAGAAAACTTTAGTCACAACATCACACATGAAACTCCATTCCTTCCTAAGACCTAATCTTCTAATCTCACTTAGCTTATTAGTAGGAAGTGCATAATGCATGGAATTAAGCATATTGATAATATCAGTATCAGTGTGTGGTGAAGTTATATTATCATCAGGAAATTTGAAACATGCTTTTATCACATCACTATTGATACAGAACTCATTACCTTTGATAGTTAGAGTGATGGTTTTGTCAATAGAGTTGTAGTTTGCAGTGGTCCACATCTCTTCAACAACTTCACAGTAAACTGTGGGTGATTCAAGCATGGCATAACTTAACTTGCAGTTCTTCACGAAGTCCATCATCTTGTGATAGTCTTCTGATTGCTGAATACCCTTATTGACCAAAGCAGTGAAGTTGTTCTTCTCATAAATGAACCCAGTCTGAGACATGATCTTTACTACAGGTGCCATTGTTAGAGAATGAAAGCTTGAAGAGAAAGAGGATATTTGCTTGAGAGAGAATAAAATAAAAGCAGTTGAATTTGAGAATGATAAAAGAAAATAATTGGAATGAAATAAGCTTTTATACTCCCTCAAAAAGCAATGGATGAAAATAATAAAGAAAAGTAAATTACCCAATAGAAATTGCCTAAAATAGCCGTTTAAAAATAAACTGTAAAAATTCCACCCATTATTCGTCGTGTAATACTTACAAACTGTAAGTATACAAATTAACGGTTAAGATTTAGACAATTCGATGGATGAGGATAAACTGTTATCCGTCGAGTTTTAAAAGATTCCAGAAAAGTAATTGATTTTTATTTGCACATTGTATATCGACGGATGACTTAACTCGATGGATAATGGTCATCCGTCGAGATGCAAATTTTGACTTAGCCAAAATTTCATCCATGATAAAAAAAAAATCAGTTAAATTTCTGGCTACATTTCAACTTGCAAAATAACTCAAATATATTCAAGAGTAATTAAGCATACCTAACTCACCTACCAACCTAGAAAAGGTGGATTCATCCAGTGGCTTGGTAAATATATCTGCAAGTTGCTTCTCACTTGGAACAAAATGTAACTCTACAGTACCATTCATTACATGTTCCATTATGAAATGGTACTTGATGTCTATGTGCTTTGTCCTTGAATGTTGCACTGGATTTTCAGTGATGGCAATTGCACTTGTGTTATCATAGAAAATAGGAATCCTCTCAACTTGCAAACCACAGTCTAGCAATTGATTTTTCATCCATAAAATCTGTGCACAGCAACTGCCAGCAGCAATATATTCAGCTTCAGCTGTAGAAGTAGAAACTGAATTTTGCTTTTTACTAAACCAGGACACAAACTTGTTTCCTAGAAATTGACAAGTTCCTGTTGTGCTTTTTCTGTCAATTCTGCAACCTGCATAATCTGCATCTGAATAACCAGTTAGATCAAAACCAGAATCTCTAGGATACCAAATGCCAAGTTTTGGTGTTCCCTTGAGATATCTGAAAATTCTCTTAATAGCTATCAAGTGAGACTCTCTAGGATCAGCCTGAAATCTAGCACATAAACATGTAGCAAACATTATATCTGGCCTACTAGCTGTTAAGTACAGAAGTGAGCCAACCATGCCTCTATAGCTTGAAATATCCACAGACTTTTCAGTAGTGTTTAGTTCAAGCTTAGTTGCAGTGGCCATGGGAGTTTTTGCAGATGTGCAATCCATTAGATCAAACTTCTTTAAGAGATCAAAAATATATTTAGTTTGACTAATGAATATTCAATCACTAACTTGCTTAATTTGTAAACCAAGAAAGTAAGTTAGTTCTCCCATAATACTCATTTCATACTTACTTTGCATCAGTTTGGCAAACTTTTTACAAAGTTTCTCATCTGTAGAGCCAAAAATAATATCATCTACATAAATTTGAACAAGTATGCTAGAGCCATTAACATTTCTGAAAAATAAAGTTTTATCTACAGTACCTCTTGTGAAGTGATTTTCCAAAAGGAACTTTGATAAAGTGTCATACCAGGCTCTAGGTGCTTGCTTCAGTCCATAAAGTGCTTTCAGTAGATAATAGACATACTCTAGAAAATTTGGATCTTCAAAGCCAGGAGGTTGACTAACATACACTTCTTCCACCAAATCTCCATTCAGAAAGGCACTTTTGACATCCATTTGATAGACCTTGAAATTGGCATGGGCTGCATAGGCTAAGAAGATTCTGATGGCTTCAAGTCTTGCAACAGGAGCAAATGTTTCATCAAAATCTATTCCTTCTTGCTGGCAATAGCCTTTAGCAACCAATCTGGCTTTGTTCCTTACTACTATGCCATTTTCATCCATCTTGTTTCTGAATACCCATTTGGTGTCTATTGGATTCTTTCCTTTAGGCTTGGGTACCAGCTTCCATACTTTATTCCTTTCAAATTGGTTTAGCTCCTCCTGCATAGCTAAAATCCAATCAGGATCTAACAAGGCTTCTTCTACCTTCTTTGGTTCTTCCTTTGACCAAAAGCTGCTGTATAGACATTCTTCTTGAGTTGCTCTCCTGGTTTGAACTCTAGAAGAAACATCACCAATAATCAGTTCAAAGGGGTGATCTTTTATCAATTTCCTTGGTTGAGGTAGATTAGCTCTAGATGAAGAGACCTCAATGTTGTCTTGATGTGTGATTGAGTTTTGATTGCTAGAAACTCCCACTGAGTTTGTGGATCTTTGATTTGAGAAAGGGGTACTTTCTATGGGTGATCTGTCTTGACTTCCTGCTCCTTTTTATAACCCGACGGATGGTGAATTTTGAGTACCGACGGATAAGGCAGGTTGTCTACCGACAGATAACACAGATTGCCTTCCGACGGATGAAGCATTTTATAACTCGACGGATGTTGAGTTTTGTGCTTCATTGGTGGTAGATTTGTCTGCATTATCCTTAGACACTGTTTCTTGATCACTTTCATCATCACTTCCATCACTGACCATCTCAACATTGTCGAATTTAAGGCTCTCATGGTAATCTCCATCTTTCAGTCGTTTAATCTTTTTATCATCAAACACAACATGTATAGATTCCACAACAATGTTAGTTCTTAGATTGTAGACTCTATATGCTTTACCAACAGCATATCCAACAAAAATTCCTTCATCTGCTTTAGCATCAAACTTCCCATTTTGATCAGTTTGATTTATCAGTATATAGCATTTACAGCCAAAGACATGAAGAAAGTTTAGAGTTGGCTTCTTATTCTTGAACAATTGATAAGGAGTCATGCATCTTGCTTGATTAATCAGAGAGATGTTCTGAGTGTAGCATGCAGTGTTTACAGCTTCAGCCCAGAAATATGTTGGTAATTTTGATTCTTCAAGCATTGTCCTTGCAGCTTCAATAAGAGATCTGTTCTTTCTTTCCACTACTCCATTCTGTTGTGGAGTCCTTGCTGCTGAAAACTCATGCAAGATCCCATTTCCCTCACAAAATGCTCTCATGACATAGTTCTTGAACTCAGTTCCATTGTCACTCATGATTCTTCTAACTTTGAAATTAGGATGATTGTTAACTTGCCTTATGTGATTGATGATGATTTCACTAGCCTCATCTTTAGACTTTAGGAAATATGTCCAAGAGAACTTTGAGAAATCATCTACAATTACTAGGCAAAATCTTTTCTTTGAAATTGACAATACATTGACTGGTCCAAACAAATCCATATGAAGCAGTTGCAGAGGCTCTTCAATTGCTGAATCAAGTTTCTTCCTGAATGATGCTTTGATCTGCTTCCCTTTTTGGTAGGCATCACACAGTCCATCCTTTGTAAACTCCACTAGAGGAATGCCTCTTACTAGTTCTTTCTTTACCAGCTCATTCATGGTCTTGAAGTTTAAATGGGATAGCTTCTTGTGCCGTAGCCAACTTTCATCTTGACTTGCTTTACTGAGAAGACAAGTTACAGATTCTGCTTTAGTTGAGTTGAAAGCTAGGTACATATTTCATCTTCTCACACCAGTGAGAACCACTTTGTTGTTTTGATTGATAGTCACAACACAAGCTTCTTTATTGAAGGTTACTGAGTTGCCTTTATCACAAAGCTGGCTGATACTCAACAGATTGTGTTTGAGACCATCCACTAAGGCAACCTCTTCAATGATGACATTATCCTTTGAAATCAAGCCATATCCCACAGTATAACCCTCGCTGTCATCTCCAAAAGTAATACTTGGGCTAGCTCTCTCCTTAAACTCTGTGAGCAGGGTAGAATCACCAGTCATGTGTCTTGAACAGCCACTATCCAAGTACCAAAGATTCTTTCTGTTTCCCTGCACACATCAAAATCAAATTAAGTTGATTTTGGTACCCAAGTTTCCTTGGGTCCTGCCTTGTTAGCTTTCTTCTTCTATTTCTTAGGTTTTATCTCATTTGACTTAGGAATTTCAGATTCTTCCTTAGTCAATTGGGTTGTACCTTTGAAACCACTAAATGCAACAGAATTATCATGCATGTTATGGCTAACAGAAAATGGCATGCTTGGTGCAAACATGTTATTCCAGTAAGGCATGCTAAATGGCATTTGAGGCATATTGTATGCAACATAATATGGATTAGGTGCAAATGGCATATTAGCAAACTGTGCATTCATATTCTGTGTAGGCATAGCATTAACAGTCATGGGAGGCATGGCATTTATGTTAGGAAATTGAGGCTGAATAGACATGGGAGTAGGCATGGCAGATTTGCATTAACAGACAAATGTTTTACACTACCACACTTGACACAGATTTTTCTAGGAGCATATTTATCAGGTGTGTAGTTATTGTGTTTGTTAATCCCTACTTTACCATTCCTATTGTTTTTCTTTTTAGTCTCTGTTTTTACCTCTATTTTCTCAAGTCTGTCACTTAACTGTTTGACAGTCATGTGACCAACATTAGCCTTTTTCCCTTTCTTAGCTTGACTTGACTCTCCTGAAATAAAGTTCTTGGAAACAAACCCATACTTATCATTAAGCTTGATTAATTTGGCTTTGCTAATGGGTTTGCTTACAGCCGACGGATGAGGATTTTTATCATTCGACGGATAACACTTTTTGTTATCCGACGGATAATCATCATCATCCGTCGAGTCTACATCTGTCAGCAACCCATCTACCAAAATAGGCTCTAGTTTCTCTTTATTCTTTTTCCAGGCTTCATCACAAAAAGACTCAATTCCTTGAACTTTGGTGATTTGGGCATGAACATCCCTAGATGTTTTCCATGCTTTAATCACCTCTTGTTCACGCTCGAGCTGCTTCTTCAAAATTTCATCCTTTTTCAAGGACTCAGTTAATTCCTCCTTGGCAATCTTACACTCAATTTTTAGTTTCTCAAACTCAATAAACTGAGACTCAAGCACATTATTCCTCTCACTTAAAAACAAGTTGTTTTCTTTGATTTTAGCATTTTCTTTAGTGAGAGACTTAAGTGTAACACGCAAATGATACAATTCTGTAGACATGTCATTTATGGCATCATTACACTCAGCTTTAGATAAATGTGCAAGGTTTGTAGTGATTACCTGATTACTTGAGGAACTTGTCTCTGTTTCATCAGACTTGGCCATTAGGGCTAGATTGACATAGCTGACATCTTCATCTTCATCCAAACCATCTGCTACCCAGTCATTCTCTTATGTAATAAAAGCCTTTTCCTTTTGTTTGAGTAGATCAAAGTATTTTTGCTTATAATCCACAGACTTAAACCTTTTCTTACTGGAATCTGACTTTCTACACTCATTTGCAAAATGCCCTGCCAAGCCACATTTGAAACATTTGAAATTTGACTTATCCACCATGTTTCTATTTGGCTTGGTTGCCCCAAAGTTCTTTTTGAACTTGAGCTTGGCAAATCTCCTTGAAAGAAATGCTAGGTGCTCATCAATGTCCTCCATGTCATATTGGCTCAATGATTCTTCACTTTCTGCAGCTAGCCCCTTACCCTTATTCTCACAGAACTTTGAAGTTGATTCTACAGCTTCCATCTTCACTTCCTTCTCCTTTTCCAGATCAACAACTAGTGCAATAGATCCTCCTTTCTTCTTTCCTCTCTCCATTCTTTCATCATGCTCTATCTCAAGCTCATAGCTCTTCAGAATGCCATACAGTCTCTCCAAAGTAAACTCCTTATAATCTTGCGAGTTTCTCAATGAGACTGTCATTGGTTTCCATTCCTTTGGAAGAGATCTGAGAAATTTCAGATTGGAGTCTTTAGTCTGATAGACTCTTCCATGCAACTTAAGAGCATTTAGTAGTTTTTGGAATCTACTAAAAATGTCAGTGAGTGACTCACTTTCTTCATTGTGAAAATGCTCATATTGCTGAATCAGGAGCTGCATTTTATTTTCTCTAACTTGCTCAGTGCCATCACAAATTATCTGTATTGTGTCCCAAACTTCCTTGGCAGTTTTGCAGTTAATTATATTATCAAACATGTCTGTATCAACACCATTGAATAGAATGTTCATGGCCTTTTTATCTTTCCTGACTTGTTCAATGTCAGGATCAGACCATTCATGCCTTGGTTTTGGAACAGATGGCTCGTTTCCTGTAGCAGCTCTCATTGGAACATGAGGGCCTCTTTCTATGCAGTCCACATAGGCCTCATCTTGAGAAAGCATATGAAGATGCATTTTTACCTTCCAATGATGGTAATTATCTTTATCAAAAAAAGGAATCTTGACTCCAACATCTTTCTTGTTCATCTTGCTGAATTGTTTTGATCTTTATACTCTTTGTAGATTAAGAGCTTGCTCTGATACCAATTGTTAGTCCCTTAACAATGTAGCAAGAATTACAGAAGGGGGTTGAATGGAATTCTTGAACCTTTTTCTTGAAATAAAAAAAAATGTTCAATTCGATTATAGATATATTTGTTTTGATTAGCACAATGCGGAATAAAAACTTAATTGAATCAAAACATAAGTAATTAAAAACAAGAGTCTTTAAAAACTTTCTGGTGGATTCCACCAGAGATATATACTCCCTCTGTCCCTTTCAATTGTTTACATTTTTTAGAGAGTCTCCGACACGCATTTTAAGGTGCATATAAAGTATAGTATTGTAACTTTTTTTTACAATTTTGTTTTTCTAAATAAAAATTAAAACATTCAACTTTTATTCAGAAAAAGAAAATTGTAAAAAAAAGTTACAGAAGTATACTTTACATGCACCTTAAAATGCGTGTCGGACACTCTCTAAAAAATATAAACAATCGAAAGGGACGGAGGGAGTATAATATATCGAGAGGACTCTGTGTGCAAAAATGCTCACAACTGCTTACAAATGGAACTACTGAGAATACAGGAAATGCTAATGATTCTGCTTACAAAGATTTCTCTGTTTTTTTGTTTCTCAGCTATCTCAGTTATTTTCCATTTGCTACTCTCTTGGTTTATATAATACCAAGATTACAAAGTCAAAAAGACTGAACAAATATAAAATCTAACAGTCTTAAGCTTTGCTGCTTTTCGTCCTCTATTACCCAGTTAATGGGCTTCCATAGTGTGTTTGTATACATCTCGACGGCTGTGTGTCAGCTTTCACTGTTCAACTACTGTTTGAATTCTTCATATGATCATCCGTCGACTTTCAGAACATTAGTTGATGGTTTAATTGATCATCCGTCGACTGCTATATTAAACATCCATTGATGGTCATTTGATCATCCGTCGATGGCTTTGTTAATCATCCGTCGGTAGCTATTTTGGCACTTGACTCTATATCACTTATGCAGAATTACAAGACATCAATTATGTACAATTAATCAACCTATTCTGCATATCTAGTTAAAGTCAACATGACTTATATGCTACTACAGATTCTATACAAAGGTGCATACATAACTGTGCTACAAACTTATTATTACATAAGCTACTCACTCGATGGATAATAAGTTAATCATCCGTCGGGACTATAATGTGTTATCCGTCGGGACTATAATTCTTATCCGTCGAGTGCTACATTCTTTCACTAAGTAAAATCTACTTAGATGTTTTGTTTATGAAATCATCAATTACACAACATATGCACAACACCCCCAAATCCGGGGTCAAGGGATTTGGTCGTCACTATGAAACCTCAATCCAAATTAACCTGTTTAATGAATAAACAAATACCAGCAGAAGATATTTAGCATAAATGACCCCAAACTAATCCAAGATCTTTAAGGTTACAGTTCTAGAAATAAGATATCCAAATTCCATAAATAAAATTTTCACTTTCTTTTAAAACTCTTTGTAACAATTCTCAATCTCAAAACTTAACTCGATAATATAACTTCGAAAAGAAGTATACTAGGCCCAACTATAAAATACACAACTATAATATAATATAATATAAATAACTTTATATAATAAAACTTACACTAGTTCGCAAACCCTGGACCAACCACCTTCCAAAAGCTTCTTCTTTGCTTCGTCGAATTACGCAGTTAAACAGCGCAAGCTAATCCTCACTGGAGGTTAAATTTGAAAATAGGCAAGTATGAGCGAAAGAAATGCTCAGCAAAATCATTATAGCAAATATAGGGTCGTTTTGATATAAAACCGACATCTACAATAGCGCAGATCATTTAAAATCAAAATTGCTGAATCATAAAATTTTAATTGAGGAACCCCAGAATTGGTTCCTTAATTGTATTCAAAACCATTTTGATATTCTTGAGCGAAATGCTTCTGCAATACTTTGAATCTTGACGAGAATAAACTCATAAAACAGTGCTTACGAAAATATCGTAAACCACAATAACATGAAATAATGATTATGGATTGCATCATAAACTTTACTCAAAACCGAAATCTTGAAATTAATACTTATTTTGTTGTCATATCAAATTAGATATCAATACGAACTTTGATGCTCACAACATCCCATACTGAAGTTAACATCAATCTTCTATACTAATACCACCTTTGATATTTAACAACAATGAGTATCAGCATAACTCAGAATCTGAATCAAAACTGTGTTTTTCCATTATCCAAAATAGAAACAGTTGATAAATCATTCTTTATAAGATTATCAAAAATCAATATAATAATTTAGATTGGAATCCTCGAAGGACGGTATGTTGCCGACGGTGATCAGCCGCGGAGCAACACCGGTCTGCCGAAGCATATCCAACTAAACAAATGGGGCACCCAAGGCACATATCGGCCTAATAGTATTATATCCTGTATAATACCTAAATCTCCGCTGGACCGCCGCCACGGCCTCTTACGCAACCATCCAATCTTAAAATATTTTATTAAAAGAGGTCATAATACTCGATACCCATATAAACTTTTATTCGACCATTTATTTGGGAAGAAAAAACAAAAACAACGTCATCTTTCTCAAATCCAAAACATTTATAAATCCGATAGTTGGATAAGTAAAACATTTGACTATTCTGAACATAAAATAGCAGATAAGTACTTGCATAAACAGAATCATTTATTTCAGCGATATGTAAAACATTTATCTATTCAGAACTGAGAATAGGGAAAACAATACTTGCATAAGAAGATTTAAAATAAATATCACTTGAACAATAAGTGATGATAGGGATACTTACCTTTTGTTTTTAGCAGTTAGTCACACTCGCAAAGACGCATCTATTCTGACATTCTATCTTAAAATATCCCCGCATTTATTCTACCAATCATTTGGCCTGCTGCTCATGCAGTGCTGCAACCTAATATTCCACACTATTCAACTCTAGCATTTATCCATTCCATCTAGTCCTGATCGTCTTGAAAGACTCGCATCTATAATTAAAAGATAACATTTTAATCATCTAAACAGTAATTAATCAACGAACTGCACGTCAAAACCCTATCGTCTACCCTTACGATAGCCCATACAAAAATATAACAGACACACAGGACTCTTGACCCACATACACACGTAATTCACATAGCAATTAAACACATAGCTCACGTATCACATAATTCATATCACATATGACTCGGTTCGTCAACACAATCGACTCGGTATGTTTAAAACTGAAATTGGGCCAAAAATATGGTTTATCGATCAATAATTGACTCAGAATGACTTGTAAAACAAGCGACCTTTCGAAAAAAAAGGATTTGGGTCTCGAAAGTATTTTTATTAAAAGCGGAATATTTTTCTGAGTCTATACGCGTTCGTTTCGTATTAAACGGACGAACGGTTTATTTATTACGAATAAAATACGAATAAATCAACTAATAATAATATTTGATTATACTTTATTTAACTATTTATAAATAAATTAATTAATTAAATGAATTAATTAATTAATTAAATCTATAATAATTAACTAAAATAAATTATAAATAATTAAATCAAATATTTGATTTTTGAAAATAATGAAAGAAATATTTTTGGAATTTAAAATAATTAAGTAAATAATTTTTAGGATTTAAAATGATAACTAAATGATTTTTTTAAAATTAAAAGAAATGATTTTTAGAAAAAAAATAGAAATTGTATTCTGATTTATTTTAAATAGGGAATTCAGAAATAGGGGAAGGGTTTGAAGTTGGGGATAAGAAAATCAAAACCGGGTTATTTAAGTTAGGAAACGGATTGACGGGTTGGGTTCCCGGGTTGCCAAGAACACGAAGAACTCGTCGGACCAAACACAGATTCCGGCGAGCTTCGTCGTTTCCGGCGAACCGCGGTGGAACTCCGGCAAGCTTAAACAACATCGAATCCTCTCCGTTTTAATCGGTTTTTCAGTGTAACATACCCTAAATCGATTATTAATTACGAACCAAACAACAACAACACCCAATGACAAATAACGCATCGATTCCGACAATCTACACCAAAAACCGGTGACTTACGTCGGCGAACCTTCAACTCCGCTGAATCAATACCAAAATTAGCAAATAATATCCTTAAATGATGCCTGGATTATGCATAATCTATTCAATGCATCAAAATCAATCCTTACAACCTCGATAACTCAGAAATCGAAGAATAAAAACTAACAAAACTCAAAACTACTACTATAATATCTACCAATCGAACAACAAGGTTTTATACTTAAAACGATTCATTAAATCACGGTAAAGCAGGTTATAACAGTAGAAATAATCAAAAATCATAACAACTCAAAACTCCAATTCGAAGAACATGATGAAAAAATGATTTTAAGGAGTAATCAACCTTAATCGTTGATATTACTCGTTAAGACCTTCAGATCGGTACCAAGAACATCACAAACGGAGGTTTATAGCTCCTGAAATCACTGGATAAAGATCACAGATTGAATCTCACCCCCAAGAATTTCTATTCTGGTTCTTTTGTAAATTTTCAGGATAATTATGAAAAATAACTAAAATAAAATAAAAACAGTCATTTATACTAAAAGATTTTGTAACCGATACATCACAAATCGATGTTTCATTCTCGTAATTTAAAATCACTAACCCGGAAATGATATTTAATGAGGAATAATTTTAAAAATATTATTTTTAATTAAATACAAAATGTACAATAAAATTTCCCCAAAATTCCGAATATTCCAAAAATAAGGGAATTGAGAATATTTGACTAATCTCTGATTTTGTAAAAATGAAAATTCAAATTTTATGGACCTTAACCTCCTGGTCGGGTCCCCGTTCAATCATTTTTGTAACACCGAAATATTCTCTAAATTCATAATAAACCCCAAAATCATATCTAATATATACAAACACCCGCAAAATGAGATAAAGCGCACTTTAACACGCGCCCATATTACGTATAATTCCATATAAGCGCATTTTGAACAGGTAAAGAGTATCCAAAAAATACTCTGGTCCTTACGGGACCACACACAATTCTATCGCATGCTAACTCATATCCAAACACAGTTTTAAATAATATTAAACACATAATAATTCATTTAACACGTAACAAAATAGCTGTAAAATACTATTTAAATATTTTCAAACCTCACCCTATAACCAGGTGAACACGGTTAAAATACCAGATAATATTTCTAACACAGATAAAATATTTGAGGCGAATAAAATATCCACTCGATCCCCAAGGCTTGACAATATACTCAATTTTACCGATAACGATAAAACAATCGGCTTTTTTATAACTTTTGAAAATAATATATTTAAATAAATATTTTCAGAAAACCAACAAGGACTAACCCCATTTAACAATTAACATATTGAGTCATTAACGACACGAACTCATCAAACAGGAATAAAATATCCACCTTCCTTCTAAATTATAAAAGCACATAAACATATTCAAAAAATAATAATTCTAAAAAAATACGGGATATCACAATCTACCCCCTTATAAGGATTCCGTCCTCGGAATCAGCAGAAGAAAGCACTAAGGGTCTTCTGGCCAACTTTCTAATCTTGCGTATGCAACTTTTCTTAAATCTCAAATAAATCTTGGAGTCCTTGTATAACATAATGATTGCGGGAGCTTCCCTCCTTACCATTGTTCCTTCTGCATATCATTTGACCTATTCCTCAATAGAATCGCTTTTACTGATTGCGAGAAAGAAGAATAGAGAGAAAGATAAAAAAGAGAAAGATAAAGAGATAAATAAAGAGAGGATAATAAAACAGACTGACTTCGTATACGCCACTGATATTTTAATCACATTGCAATCCACTACCGTCCTTGGTACTCCCATCATACCGCCTTACTTTGATTTGACCAAGATAACTCATCTCAACTTGATTGACATACCTTCGAATGTTTGGGATGAAAAAATCATGGAATTCAACAAAGAAAAGAATTTGATACCATGACGGAACCAAAATCTGAATTTGAGAAAATATTGTTGAAATAAAAGAATAACTGAGAGATCAATATGATCAAATGAACTTGGTATTGCGTGTCCAAACTAAGACACTACTAAAGGTTGTTAACCATCTTGTAGTCACAACACACACAAGTGATGGTGTCCCATCCAACTCCTATCACACAGACATATATACCTTGTGTCCCCTATAGTTAGGGTTGTTCATCTCAGTCAGAATAGAAGAATATCAAAAGAATCCAAAATCAAATGATTAAAACTGGAAAAATTTTAAAGCTGATAGTTCTGAAGGAAATGAAGTCCAGAGAATAAAAATTCTAGCACAAAATGAATAAACTGGTGTTAGGGATTATGTCTTTTAACTAATATTTCTTTTTGAGAGAAGTCAAAAGAATTAATTGTAAAAGAAGGTATTGCCAAAGTCTTAATATTTAACTTCTATTTGAACTCTTCTGTTGACTCACCATCTGATTCTAGACGCTTCTTCATGTTCCAAGGATATCGATACTCTTCATCGTCGTCGAATCATGGTCTCGGAAGATTCCACAATAGAAGTTTGCAGCTTCCTGGAGTTCCATCCAGCTGAACACAACCATCTCGAACGAATGTGCCTATCTTAACTTACTCGTTGGTACTATATCCAATAGTCCAACAGGAACTCGATATGAGCTCGAACGTCCTCACATAGCTATACACACTCTTACACACTCTCGTTTCTAGTTTACTATAACCTCAGCTCTGATACCAACCTGTAACGCCCCCAAATCCGGGGTCAAGGGATTTGATCGTCACTATGAAACCTCAATCCAAATTAACCTGTTTAATCAATAAACAAATGCCAACGGAAGATATTTAGCATAAATGACCCCAAACTAATCCAAGATCTTTTAAGGTTACAGTTCTAGAAACAAGATATCCAAATTCCATAAATAAAATTTTCACTTTCTTTTAAAACTCTTTGCAACAATTCTCAATCTCAAAACTTAACCCGATAGTATAACTTCGAAAAGAAGTATACTAGGCCCAACTATAAAATACACAACTATAATATAATATAATATAAACAACTTTATATAATAAAACTTACACTAGTTCGCAAACCCTGGACCAACCACCTTCCAAAAGCTTCTTCTTTGCTTCCTCGAATTACGCAGCTAAACAGCGGAAGGTAATCCTCACTGGAGGTTAAATTTAAAAATAGGCAAGTATGAGCGAAAGAAATGCTCAGCAAAATCATTATAGCAAATATAGGGTCGTTTTGATATAAAACCGATATCTGCAATAGCGCAGATCATTTATAATCAAAATTGCTGATTCATAAAATTTTAATTGAGGAACCCCAGAATTGGTTCCTTAATTGTATTCAAAGCCATTTTGATATTCTTGAGCGAAATGCTTCAGCAATACTTTGAATCTTGACGAGAATAAACTCGTAAAACAGTGCTTACGGAAATATCATAAACCACAATAACATGAAACAATGATTATGGATTGTATCATAAACTTTACTCAAAACCGAAATCTTGAAATTAATACTTATTTTGTTGTCATATCAAATTAGATATCAATACGAACTTTGATGCTCACAACATCCCATACTGAAGTTAACATCAATTATCTATACTAATAACATCTTTGATATTTAACAACAACGTAAGTATCAGCATAAATCAGAATCTGAATCAAAACTGTATTTTTCCATTATTCCAATACAGAAATAGTTGATAAATCATTCTTTATAAGGTTATCAAAAATCAATATAATAATTTAGATTGGAATCCTCGAACGACGGTGTGTTGCCGCCGGTGATCAGCCGCGGAGCAACACCGGTCTGTCGAAGCATATCCAACTAAACAAATGGGGTATCCAAGGCACATATCAGCCTAATGGTATTATATCATGTATATTACCTAAATCTCCGTTGGACTGCCGCCACGGCCTCTTACGCAACCATCCAATCTTAAAACGTTTTATTGAAAGGGGTCATAATACTCGACACCATTATAAACTTTTATTCACCCATTTAATTGGGAAGAAAAAAGCAAAACAACGTCATCTTTCTCAAATCCAAAACATTTATAAATCCGATAGTTGGATAAGTAAAACACTTGACTATTCTGAACATAGAATAGCAGATAGGTACTTGCATAAACAGAATCATTTATTTCAGCGATATGTAAAACATTTATCTATTCACAACTGAGAATAGGGAAAGCAATACTTGCATAAGAAGATTTAAAATAAATATCACTTGAACAATAAGAGATGATAGGGATACTTGCCTTTGGTTTTTAGCAGTTAGTCACACTCGCAAAGACGCATCTATTCTGACATCCTGTCTCAAAATATCCACGTCTTTATTCTACCAATCCTTTGGCCTGCTGCTCATGCAATGCTGCAACCTAATATTCCACACTATTCAACTCTAGCCTTTATCCATTCCATCTGGTCCTGATCGTCATGAAAGACTCGTATCTATAATTAAAAGATAACATTTTAATCGTCTAAACGGTAATTAATCGACGAACTGCGCGTCAAAACCCTATCGTCTACCCATACGATAGCCCACACAAAAATATAACAGACACACAGGACTCTTGACCCACATACACACATAATTCACATAGCAATTAAACACATAGCTCACGTATCACATAATTCATATCACATATGACTCGGTTCGTCAACACAATCGACTCGGTACGTTTAAAACTGAAATCGAGCCAAAAATATGATTTATCGATCAATAATTGACTCAGAATGACTTGTAAAACAAGCGCCTTTCGAAACAAAAGGATTTGGGTCTCGAAAGTATTTTTATTGAAAGTAGAATATTTTTCTGAGTTTATACGCGTTCGTTTTGTATTAAACGGACGAAAGATTTATTTACTACGAATAAAATAAGAATAAATCAATTAATAATAATATTAATTGATTTTTAAATACTCAAATATATTTTTAAAAGCTCAAAATTTTTTTTAGGAATTATTTGGCTTAATTATAAATAATTATACTTTATTTAACTATTTATAAATAAAATTAATTAATTAAATGAATTAATCAATTAATTAAATATATAAATAATTAACTAAAATAAATTATAAATAATTAAATCAAATATTTGGTTTTTGAAAATAATAAAAGAAATATTTTTGGAATTTAAAATAATTAAGTAAATAATTTTTAGGATTTAAAATGATAACTAAATGATTTTTTTAAAATTAAAAGAAATGATTTTTAGAAAAAAATAGAAATTGAATTTTGATTTATTTTAAATAGGGAATTCAGAATCAGGGGAATGGTTTGAAGTTGGGGATAAGAAAATCAAAACCGGGTTATTTAAATTAGGAAACAGGTCGACGGGTTGGGTTCCCGGGTTGCCAAGAACACGAAGAACTCGCCGGACCAAACACAGATTCCGGCGAGCTTCGTCATTTCCGGCGATCCGCGGTGGAACTCCGGCAAGCTTAAACAAAATCGAATCCTCTCTGTTTCAATCAGTTTTTCGGTGTAACATACCCTAAATCTATTATTAATTACGAACCAAACAACAGCAACACCCAACGACAAGTAACGCATCGATTCCGACAATCTACACCAAAAATAGGCGACTTACGCCGGTGAACCTTCAACTCCGCCGAATCAATACCAAAATTAGCAAATAATATACTAAAATGATGCCTGGATTATGCATAATCTACTCAATGCATCAAAATCAATCCTTACAACCTCGATAACTCAGAAATCGAAGAATAAAAATGAACAAAACTCAAAACTACTACTATAGCATCTACCAATCAAACAACAAGGTTTTATACTTAAAACGATTCATTGAATCACGGTAAAGCAGATTATAACAGTAGAAACAATCAAAAATCATAACAACTCAAAACTCTAATTCGAAGAACATGATGAAAAAATGATTTTAAGGAGTAATCAACCTTAATCGTTGATATTAGTATTGACAGAACGGGCTCGTTAAGACCTTCAGATTGGTACCAAGAACATCACAAACAGAGGTTTGTAGCTCCTGAAATCACTGGATAAAGATCACAGGTTGGATCTCACCCCCAAGAGTTTCTATTCTGGTTCTTTTGTAAATTTTCAGGATAATTATGAAAAATAACTAAAATAAAATAAAAACAGTCATTTATACTAAAAGATTTTGTAACCAATACATCACAAATCGATGTTTGGTTCTCGTAATTTAAAATTACTAACCCAGAAATGATATTTAACGAGGAATAATTTTAAAAATATTATTTTTAATTAAATACAAAATATATACTAAAATTTCCCCAAAATTCTGAATATTCCAAAAATACAGGAATTCAGAATATTCGACTAATCTTTGATTTTGTAAAAATGAAAATACAAATTTTATGGACCTTAACCTCCCGGTCGGGTCCCGGTTCAATCATTTTTTTAACACCGAAATATTCTCTAAATTTATAATAAACCCCAAAATCATATCTAATATATACAAACACCCGCAAAATGAGATAAAGCGCAGTTTAATACGCGCCCATATTACGTATAATTCCATATAAACGCATTTTAAACACGGAAAGAGTATCCGAAAAATACTCTGGTCCTTACGGGACCCCACACAATTCTATCGCATGCTAACTTATAGCCAAACACACTTTTAAATAATATCAAACACATAATAATTCATTTAACACGTAACAAAATAGATGTAAAATATTATTTAAATATTTTCAAACCTCACCCTATAACCAGGTGGACACGGTTAAAATACCAGATAATATTTCTAACACAGATAAAATATTTGAGGCGAATAAAATATCCACTCGATCCCCCAAGGCTTGACAATATACTCAATTTTACCGATAACGATAAAACGATCGGCTTTTATATAACTTTTGAAAATAATATATTTAAATAAATATTTTCAGAAAACCAACAAGGACTAACCCCATTTAACAATTAACATATTGAGTCATTTAAAAACACGAACTCATCAAGCAGGAATAAAATATCCACCTTCCTTCTAAATCATAAAAGCACATAAACATATTCAAATAATAATAATAATTCTAAAAAAATATGAGATATCACATTAGCTCTAGATGAAGAGGCCTCATTGTTGTCTTGATGTGTTATTGAGTTTTGATTATAAGAAACTCCCCCTGAGTTTATGGATCTTTGACTTAAAGATGAGGTTCTTTCTGTAAGTGATCTGTTTTGACTCTCAGCTTCTCTCATTGTTCCGACGGATGATGCACTTTGTATCTCGACGGATGAAGCTGATTGTCTACCGACGGATGAAGCATTATGTAACTCGACGAATGTTGAGTTATGTGCTTCATTAGTTGTAGATTTTTCTGCATTGTCCTTAGCCACTATTTCTTGATCACTTTCATCATCACTGTCATCACTAACCATCTCAACATTATCGAATTTGAGGCTTTCATGGAAATCTCCATCTTGCAGTCCTTCAATCTTTTTATCATCAAATACAACATGTACAAATTCCATAATTGTTGGTTCTTAGATTGTAGACTCTATATGCTTTTCCCACAGCATATACAACAAAAATTCCTTCATCTGCTTTGGCATCAAACTTTCCATGTTGATCAGTTTGATTCCTTAAGATATAGCATTTGCAGCCAAATACTTGTAGAAAGTTCAATGTTGGCTTCCTATTCTTGAATAATTGGTAGGGTGTCATGCATTTTTCTTGATTAACCAAAGAAATATTCTGAGTGTAGCATATAGTATTCACAGCTTCAACCCAGAAATATGTTGGTAAATTTGATTCTTCTAGCATTGTTCTTGCAGTTTTAATGAGAGATCTGTTTTTCCTTTCCACCACTCCATTTTGTTGTGGGGTTCTAGCTGCAGAAAACTCATGCATAATCCCATTCTCTTCACAAAATGATCTCATCACAGAATTCTTGAACTCAGTTCCATTGTCACTCCTGATTCTTCTTACTTTGAAGTCAGGATGATTGTTGACTTGCCTTATGTGATTGATGATGATTTCACTAGCTTCATCTTTGGATTAAGAAAATATGTCCAAGAGAACTTTGAGAAATCATCTACAATTACTAGGCAATATCTTTTCCTTGAGATGGACAACACATTGACTGGTCCAAACAAATCCACGTGCAACAGTTGCAAAGGTTCTTCAATTATTGAATGAAGCTTCTTTCTGAATGATGCTTTAATCTGCTTTCCTTTCTGGCAGGAATCACACAATCCATCCTTAGTAAAATCCACTTAAGGAATACCTCTGACAAATCCTTTATTGACTAGCTCATTCATATTTTTGAAGTTTAGATGAGACAGCTTCTTGTGCCATAGCCAACTTTCATCTTGACTTGCTTTACTGAGAAGACAAGTTACTGAGTCTGTATTTGATGAGTTGAAATCAGCTAGGTACACATTTCCTTTTCTCACTCCAGTGAGAACCACTTTGTTGCTCTTTTTGTTGGTCACAACACATGCTTCAGAATTGAAAGAGACTCAGTTGCCTTTATCACAAAGCTGACTGATACTCAACAAAATATGCTTGAGCCCATCCACTAGGGCAACCTCTTCAATGATGATATTATCTTTTAAAATCAAGCTATATCCCACAGTATAACCCTTGCTGTCATCTCCAAAAGTGATACTTGGGCCACTCTTTCCTTGAACTCAGTGAGCAGGATAGAATCTTCAGTCATGTGCCTTGAGCAACCACTGTCTAGATACCAAAGATTCTTTCTGTTTCTCTACACACATCAAAACCAAATCAAGTTGATTTTGGTACCCAAGTTTCCTTGGGTCCTACCTTGTTAGCCTTTTTCTTTGGTTTCTTAAGTTTGACCTTATTTGATTTAGGGATCTCAGATTCATCCTTAGTCATTTGAGTTGGACCTTTGAAACCATTCAATGAAACAGGATTATCATGCATATTTTGGTTTACATGAAAAGGCATGCTATTTGCAAACATTTTATTCCAGTAAGGTAAGCTAAATGGCATTTGAAGCATACTAAATGCAGCATAATAAGGATTAGGTGCAAATGGCATATTAGCAATTTGTGCATTCATATTTTGAGCAGGCATATCATTCATAGACATTGCTGACATGGCAGTCATGTTGGAAAAAGAGGAAGGTGCATACATGGGAGTAGGCATAGCAATCTTTCAATTAACAGACAAATGATTAGTACTACCACACTTAACACAGATTTTTCTTGGTGCATATTTATCAGGTGTGTAGTTGTTATGTTTGTTGATCCCTACCTTCCCATTTCTATTGTTTTCCTTTTAGCTTTTGTTTTAACCTCAATCTTTTCCAGTCTGTCATTCAATTGCTTGATAGACATATGACCAACATTAGCTTTCTTATCTTTTCTAACTTGACTTGATTCTCCTAGAACAAAGTTTTTAAAAACTGATCGATATTTCTCATACAATTTAACTAACTTAGCTTTGCTAACTGGTTTACTCACAGCCGACAGATGTGGCTCCTTGTCTTTCGACGGATAATCCTTTTGATTATCCGATGGATGATTTTCATCATCCGTCGAGTCCACATCTGTAAAGAGTCCTTCCACCAGATTGGAATCAAGCTTCTCTTTGCTCGTCTTCCAGGCTGCATCACAAAAGGATTATATACCTTGAACTTTATTAATTTGAGCATGAACATCTCTAGATGATTTCCATGCTTTAATTACTTCTTGTTCTCGCTCAAGCTGCTTCCTTAAAATCTCTTCTTTCTTCAAGGATTCATTTAATTCATCCTTATCAATTTTACACTCAATTCTCAATTTTTCAAATTCAATAAATTGAGACTCTAGCACATTGTTTCTTTCACTTAAAAACACATTATTCTATTTGATTTTATTGTTTTCTTTAGTGAGAGACTTGAGTGTAACACACAGGTGATATAATTCAGTAGACATGTCATTTAGTGCATCATTACACTCAGCTTTAGACAAATCATCTAGGTTGGTTGTGATTACCTGATTGCTTGATGAACTTGTTTCTGTTTCATCTGACTTGGCCATTAGGGCCAAATTGACACAGTTGATTTCTTCATCTTCATCCAATCCATCTATAGCCCAGTCATTCTCCTGAATTATGAAAGCCCTTTCCTTCTGCTTGAGAAACTTAAAGTATTTCTGCTTATAATCAACAGGCTCAAACTTCTTTTTGCAATCAGACTTTCTACACTCACTAGCAAAATGGCCTGCCAAACCACATTTAAAATACTTGAATTTTGACTTATCAACCATGTTTCTGTTTGGCTTGGCTTCTCTAAAATTCTTCTTGAATTTGATCTTGGCAAATCTCCTGGATAAAAATGCTAGATGTTCATCAATATCATCCATGTCATCTTGGCTCAACTATTCTTCATTTTCAGCTACCAGCCCTTTACCCTTACTTTCACAAACCTTTGATGTAGACTCAACAGCTTCCACCTTCATCTCTTTCTCCTTTTCCAACTTAGCAACAAGTGCAATGGATTCTCCCTTCTTCATTCCTTTCTCTATTCTTTCATCTTTCTTTATTTTAAGCTCATAGTTTTTCAGGATGCCATACAGTCTCTCCAAGGTGAACTCCCTATAATCTTGTGAATTTCTCAATGAGACTGTCATTGGCTTCCACTCCGTTGGGAGAGATCTAAGGAACTTGAGGTTAGAGTCTTTTGTCTGATAGACTCTTCCATGCAGTTTTAGAGCATTCGGTAGTTTCTGAAACCTACTAAAAATATCAGTGAGTGACTCACTTTTTTCATAGTGAAAATGCTCATATTGCTGAATCAAGAGTTGCTTCTTGTTCTCCTTTACTTGCTCAGTACCATCACAAATAATATGTATTGTGTCCCAAACCTCTTTGGCTTTTTTACAGTTAATGATGTTATCAAACATATCACCATCAACAGCATTAAACATTATGTTCATGGCCTTCTTATCTTTCCTGACTTGTTCAATGTCTGGATCAAACCATTCATGCCTAGGTTTTGTAACTGATGGTTCATTCCCTGTAGCAGCTCTCATAGGGACATAAGGACCTCTTTCAACGCAATCCACATAAGCTTCATCGTGAGAAATAAGATGTAGGTGCATCTTCACCTTCCAGTGATGATAGTTGTCTTTATTATGAAATGGAATTTTAACTCCAACATCCTTTTTGTTCATTTTATTGATTGCTGTGATCTTTACACTCTTTGTACTTCAAGAGCTTGCTCTGATACCAATTGTTAATCCCTAAAAATACAACAAGAATTACAAAAGGGGGGTTGAATGTAATTCTGGCTACTTTTGAGATTTTAAAAATGTTCTAGCTTAATATATATAACAGTGTTTGATTCGCTGTAATGCAGAATGAAAGAATAATAGAAATCAAAACACTAAGTAATAAAACACAAGCTTTAAAACTTTCTGGTGGATTTGAAAGTATCCACCAGATATATATATATATATATCAGATTGAGAACTCTGTGATGCTTTGAATAGCACACAGCTGCTTTACTAATGAACAGACAAACTACAGAGAAATTCTTAACAAGTACAGCTTTATCTATCTCTCTGAAAAATGTGATTGCTTAGTTAATTGTTCTACTTGCTACACTTGGTTTATATATCACCAAGTTACATGACAGTAAGACAAGATAATAAAACAAAATAAATCTAGTCTAAGATCATGCTACAACATTACTCTATCCAGCATCTTTGAATATCTTCACATTTGCATGGAAATGGTAATGCTTCTTTGTTCTCAAAATCCTGTTTAACAGGCTGCCACATTCCTTTTGCAAACACTCGACGTATGTGACTGTGTTGTCACTATCAACAACTATTTTGAATATGATCATTCGTTGGGATTATATTGAACATCCATCGAGAATATATTGATCATCCGTCGGGAGCCTTGTAGATCATCCGCCGGGAGTCTATCTGTCACTTGACTCTATTTCACTTATACATAATTACAAGACATCTCATATTTACAATTAGCCAACCTATTCTGTATATCAATCTAGTAGTCAACATGACTTTGAGAATCCTACAGAATCTACTAGACTAAAACATGTTGTTTGCAGAAATGTGCTACAGTATTTATTTGTTACATAAGCTACACTCTCGATAGATGTTCATCCTTCAGGACTATATTAGAACATCCGTCGAGAGCTACAAAATTCACTAAGTGAAATCTACTAAGGTGGTTTGTTTAACTTATCATCAAGTTCACAACATATTCCTAACACTGTCTCGACTGGAGCCTCAACTTTCTCTTGGTCCCGAGCAGAGACTAATTGCTGAATCCGGGCCTCAAAATTCTTTTTCATGTAGTCTTGAGCCTGAGCTTTGTTTCTCTCTTGGTTTCTTTCTCTAGGGAATCTTGTCTTGGATGGGTTGGTTGCATGGCAGGGCTGCTCTGATCCGGGGTCGTGTCTGAATCAGTTACCGCCATGACTTGGTTTCTTGGCTCAAGTTCTTCTGAACTTGGATTTGTTGCTCTCAGGTATGGGATAGATTCAATTACTTGGACCTCTTTCCTCGATCCTTTCTTCGAATGAGGACAATGATTTTTGTGACTTTGCTATGTTCGGAGTACAATGGTTTTCCTTTTGTTATCTTGGTGAGTTTCATCCATAACTAGGGCCTGGCTATAGCATCTTTCTACGACTTCATAATCTCCTTTAACTTCTCCGACTCTATTTGAGGTTAGGAACTTGATCTTTAGATGGGAAATATAGGTTATTGCTTGCATTCTAGTTAGAGCCAAGCGGCCAATTATTCTGTTGTAGAAGGAATGAGTGTTAATTACATAGAATTTATGACATGGGTGTGAGTAAGATTGAAGTTGTATGTATAACCAACAATGCTGGTTTGGATAACTCAACATAGAACAAAAAAATTGAAAATAATCTATGTTCCTAAAATCAGTACAGATTATTTATTGGGCATATACATGATGATTTTGGTAGCTATAGTGAAGAAGACGCCAACAGAGATCCGTATAAAGTTCATTAATATGTTCAGACAATGAAGAAATAAGGTTCAAGTTATTCGATGCGGTTATTAGGATTAGAGTGAAGACCTAAAGGATTCTATGTGAAGTTAATTGTATCTGGTAGAAGACTTGACAATGATTTAAGAAGATTAGAGTACGAAGGCCTGAGAGCGGAAGTAGTCATTTGTGAACCACACCATTGCACTAGGCGTCAGTGATTCATGAAAGAAAACTAAGTAATATCATTAGGAAGATTGTTAAGTGAGGATTCGTATCTGGATATGCAGGTTATATGGTTTATACGAAGACTCAGAGAGAAGACTTGAAGACATGACAACTTAAGGACTACAATGCTCTACAGGTCAAAGTCATCACTACCTAGTAGTATGAGTCACCATGGCCACTTTATTGCTTATCAGAAGTAATAACCTTGAAGTACATCTCAATATCTAAGTATAGGATTTGGTCTTGACCTAGTAGGAGCAACTGAAAGGAAACTAGAGCATAAACTATCTCTAAAATGTGCTTGTTTGTTACTCTGGTTGCCAATGGAGGTTTTATGAGATATTTTTAAGGAAAAATCTCCTTCTACGTGATTATGGTCGCCAGTGAAGCTATAAGAGAGTATTGTAGTCGCCACTTGATAGAAAAACTAAGTAAAAGGATACTCCTAGGGACATCTATGCGCAAGTTGCATTATATGGCATTAGAGGATGCAACTTAGAAGGTTTTTAAGGCAATTTCTACCTTTTAATGATAGGGTCGCAAGTGAGGGATTCAAGAGAGTTTCGAGTCACCACTTAGCAAATAATCTAAGTAAAATCGATATCCCTAGCTACAAGGAGGCACAATTGATGGATGAATAAACCTTGTATGCACAACTAAGATTTAATTTTAAGTCAATGCATCTTGTTATCTCTCCTAGTCGCAAGTCATGAGCATTTGAATTACCAAGGACACCTTATGGACGCAACTTGTGAAGAAATAAAGTTACAGGGACGCAAGTTACACATTTTCAAGTTGTCAAGATTCAAATACTTGGCTATTATTGTGCCACGTGTCCAATCTCTCTTTCACCTACCTACCAACCTATATAATCAAAAGAAGCAAATTGGAATTGCATCTCTCTATCATTAAATATTTCAAAGCTCTTGAAAAATATTCTTAGCACCTAAAAAGCTTGATTTGATAAGGAGAGGTCATGCCCAATTGTATGCTCATCATTTAAAGACTTACACATTAGTTATACTCATCATTTATAGCTTCTTTGATTATCTTGTTAATCATTTGATAAGAGTTATGAGTTTTTAGAGTGATAGATACAAACCATGGATTTGATAACTTATAACTTGTATTGACTTTATCTATTTGTAACTTTGAATATTTGTTCAAAGGTTTAAGCAACCCATTGCGGTATAATTTCTTAATACAAGAATTATTCCGTAAAATCTCTAGTGTTAGTTTATTTCATTTAATAGTTTCAATACCCGTTGCATTTTAGAGTAAAAATGAAGAACAGACATTCACCCCCTCTCTATATGTACCTTTTGGATCTTACAATGGGTGACTTGGATAGGAACAACTCTGTAACACCCCCAGATCCGGGGTCGGGGATCCGGGTCGTCACGGTCTTTCTTTCCACAATATCACTTAACTTAATTAATAATAAATAACCTCATGCTGTGACCCCACACAAACACACACCACAACCCGTTATAGTCTCAGAGATGAAATTGAAATAAGTACAAGTCCTTGAATCCATAATTTAAAAGTTATTACAACCCAAAATGATTACTTGATAAGTTTACAATTAATTGCCATTATCTGCCATAAGTTATAATTATACATAATTGATTCCCAAAAGCAGAAGGTCTGATCTACAGATAGATCTACCTCTGCAGCTATAGCAGCTATGATCTCAACGGGAAGGCGCGGGGCGCTTCCCACGCTCTTGTGCTGGGTCTGCTTGAGTCTGGCCATCTTTCCTAACTGTTGTTGTGTGATGAAGAAATAAAGCAAGAGTGAGCATTACAGCTCGCAAGATAATATATAGTGTAGACAATAATGCAAGTATCTAAATGGATAACTTACTAGAATCCTTTGTCAAGTGTAAGATAATTACTTACTGGATATAAGCAAAAACAAGGGATGAAGTTACCAAATATCTCACTATACTTATATCATTTATAAAACTACTTGAACTACCACTGTTCAAAGTATAATGAGTTTTCAACAGTTCATCACATAGATGAGACTACAAGATAAGATTTGAATATATTAAATCTTTGAAATATTATTGAATGAAATGAAGTTACGAGATACTTCTTAAGTCCTGATATATATCCACATATATATCTCTTATACATTTCCTGAAAACCTCTGTCATGTAAAGTATGAACAGAGTTTGTAACATCCAATGAATTTTTGGAAAGGAAAAGAATTGTGGCATAAACCCGATATCTTGTTGATCAGGCAAAGATACCAATAAGTAACCTTTTCTACTGTAGATGGATGAATTCCTCGCCGGTCATCACCCTGGCCGCATTCGGACCTCGCGCTAGACCGTTACTCGGCCACTCACGCGTGGATGGACTGTCACCCAGCCTCTTACACCTTCATAGGCCGTACCCCGGTCTGTCGCTTATGCCGACTCAATCAGATGGACTTACTTCCCGAACATTGGGCAAGTAATCAAATTGTTGTCTCAAAACAGCAACCACGTTGTGAATATAAAATACACCACAGAGCCGGATCCCTCAGGTTTTGAGCGAGTATTTAAATCCCCTTGAAAGGAAGATCTTAAATATAAAATTGAGTTTTGGGATCCGCTCTAACTTTTAAAAAAATCATTTTGAAGACTCGAAAATATTTTTAAGAATGTTTGGAGTAATGCTGATTTAATACAATAAATCAGTCCCAATATATTAGAAAATATCTGAATATTATTATTTAAATAATATTCCCATAAAGAATAATCTTTATAAAAATAATTGAAGTAAAAGTTTTAAAACTCATACTTGAAATGGATATTAAATAACCAAAGATATACTTATACGAAAGTATGATCTTTATTTGAATAATCGAAAATAAGTTTGATTATCGAAATATTATTCTTTAATAAAATAAAGAATATTATTTAATAAATAAGCGGAGTCATAAGTCCTCAAATGAATATTCAAAATAATATTCATTAAATAAAATAAAGCGAGTCATAAGTCCTCGAATGAATATTCAAATTAATATTCATTAAATAAAATAAACCGAGTCATAAGTCCTCGAATTAATATTCAAAGTAATATTCATTAATAAAAATAAAGTTATCGAATAAACCTTATTCGATTAATAGTTTTGAAAACTATATCTATATATATAAATATATATAATAAACTCGGAAACATGGACTCCCGGTTTAGGAAAATGTTCGCCTTTAGGTCCCCTATACTAAGGGTATACGCAACTACTGCTTATCTCTAGCATAGGTATTATGCAATTATAAGCAATTGAATCAACAATTACATATCAAGATTACGAAACAGACATGCATATAAACCATATCAGCATGCTCCAATATATCGCAAAATTTGCTCATTAACCAACATGCATCTATCACAAGATAATGCATATACATATATACATCACAACAACAGTATAACGGGTAGAAAACTTGCCTGAGCGACTGGGGGTGACAAATGGCTTGGGACGAGTCTGGTAACCTATAAACAACATATAAGTTGGAATTAAACCAAAGTCGCTTATGAATCTATACTTTAACCAATTAGACTCTAACACTCTCTTTGCGCTCAACGATTCTTTTAAGTCGCTCGAGAACCCTCGGCTCCACCATATTTAATAAATTAACCATTAAGAGTTTTAAGGCGATTATTTCGCGATTGCCTTACCAACTGCCTAATACACTTTACGTAAATGATTCATACTCCAATTAGTCCTGTAAGGTCTTTAACCTATGTTTCAAAGTAAGGCGAGGGGTAATGGTTCGTTCGCGAAACGCCGTTACTTAAAACAGTCATTTCTCCTAAACCGTACATCGGATTCAAACGAACCACATATCAAAACGAAGCTCGTAACATGAACTATCTAATCATAGCAATGGTAAAAACCTAACACTGAGTACTCGGGTCCTGATTGTTAAGAAAAAAATAGTCTAAAGTAAATCGGACATTACGACGGCTATGTTTACGCGATTACCAATTTTTATCCTACTCTAAATCAACCACCAATCAACCACAATTCAACCATACAACCAAACTCCATACTTACAATGCTACAACAACCCCAACAACTCATTATTTCCAAATTTATACTACTTCCCATCATGAACTAAAAGCTTTACTTAAGTTCTTTAATTAATCAACAAGATTTACAACTCCAAACACATCACAAAACCAACACATCTCTAAATACTCAATAATCAATCTTCTCATGAACCATACTAAACACAAAAGCTCTAAATATACAAAAGTAGAGCTAGGGTTTGAGATTATACCTTCCTTGGTGAGTAGGAGTAACTAATTAGCTTGGAATCACCCTTGAAAGTCCTTACCCAAGCTTAATCTAAACAAAAACTCAAGAACAAAATTTTAAGTTCTTGAAAAACACTATTCACCCTATTCTTCCTTGAATTTTAGGAAGAGATTGTGAAGGAATTTGAAGCTCAAACTTATAGGATAGCTATATCTATGCATAAGGAGTATTAGATAATTACCTCACTAATTAACAAGGCTTGGATCTTGGATTTTGGATTTTTCTTTCTTGAAATATGAAAAGGGCCGAGAGCTTTCTTGAAGAAAAGTGAAGTCAACTTTGTGTTTTGGTGAAATGAATTGTTGGTTGGTTGTTTTTGGCTTTTGTTTTAATTTTTTACCTTTTAACCATGGTGATTTTTGTGTGGTTCTTAATCAACAACCAACACACTTCTCTTTGGTCATGCTTAGGTCATTATGTTATGTCATCCTCCCACACTTGTCCTCTTCTTGTTGGTGAGATGACATCACTCTCCACTAACCCTTTGATTAACTCCTAATTACTTGGCTAATGACCGCTGATCTGTTATACGGTTCGCTTAACTTTCATTTTCGTTTATTGTTTGAGGGATCATACCCGGGATCTTATTACTCGGGTTTTCTTAACCTTTCTCAATACATTATATTCCTTTTATGATCCTCTCTTATAATCCTTGAATTTAAATCCTTTTTTATCATGTTACCTTATACTCAATTCTTTCAGTATCTGGTGGATTTTCGGGAAAAATTAAAGTGTTTGAATTTGAATTCTAACGATCTTTACATATACTTATATATCATATAGAGTACTAATAAGATCTCAGAATAATAATAAAAGAACCCCTACATAGTGTGGCATGAAAAGTTTTCTTATTCAGCAATATCAGTAAAAATACTATTCATAAGGGTTACAAAAAAGTTCAAAATTTTGGGGTTATTACAAACTCCAAAGAAAATAAGAAGGTACAGGGTTCCTTGGATCGGGATAAAGTTATTCCCGAACCCCTAGAGTGGATCTTTCCGACATTCATTCGACCTCACACTTCCTTGCTGCATGCGATCCACAGTATGTTTGAACAAAATGTTCACTGAAGAGCCATTGTCAATTAGCATCCTTCTGGATTCGTTATCAAAGATATCCAAGGTCACGACCACAGGTTCGTTGTGATTGGGGTTTACTCCCTCGTAGTCTTTGTTGTTGATGTGTAAAATAATAAGAACTGCAAGCGCACGGTGTTTAGTTGTAGCAATTACAGGTCGATCTACAGTGACTACGAATTTTCAAAACCCTAATAATTTAAATTAGGAGAACTAGAAAAATATATTTGAGATAAAATTTGTTTAACTTAATTATCAAATAACCAATAATATGGAAAATTTAGGAACCCGAATCCGTTAATCAATCATAATTAATATCAACTTGCCCTAAAATTAATTCTATTTTCTTTCACAAATATAATGTATATCAATTAAAGAGACAAGCATATACTATGAAACTTGTTATCTAACAATAACCCATCAGAACTTCATGGAGCAAGCATATGCTATGAAAAATAAATCCGGTAATAATAATATAGCAAAATCACTTTGTCAATTGAACAATTAAGAACCAAGAAAAATCACGAGAATCAAATAATAGGAATGAGAAGATATCAAAGTAATTAAATTAACTTCATCTTCATCCCAGGGAACAAATTTAGCTACCCATGATATATAGATGAGCAAAATAAATAACTAACAAAATTAAAGCTCTAGATTGGTGTTCTGGGTGTTGGCTGTCTTGGGGTGTGAAAAATACAAAAAGGGAGACACATATATATAGAAAAAATATGAGGACTTGGGTCTTGTAATATCAAAACCTGCTTAGGATATATTTCCTTCTTTTCCTTCTTCTTCTCCAATAACTGTTCAATTTTTTTTACCTTTCAGTATTCTCCACCTCCTTGCCTTTTTCACATTTTCCTACTCGAATTCTGATTTTAATTATTTCATACAAACCAAAGTAAAATAATTTATTTATTAATAAAATTACGAAAACGGACATAAAATAGGTATTAATAATATGCAATAATATGGACCTATCAGTTGCTGAAGGAGATTACCATCTCGGGATAATTGAATAAATAGGACTTCGTCCCCTGTGTCCGGACCCCGGGGAGGTGAATGAGAGCCTTCCAGGACCATATTAACCATAATTTTGTTCTTCCTTGGTCCTTCTCTTTTATCAGTCATTCTCTTTTATCATTGCTTTCACGGGATATGTATTGGCCCAGGTTCCCTGTTTTGATCTAATCTTCGATGAAGTATTTGAGAGAGAGACAGTTCACCGTCTTGTGGCCATGTGTTTCATGATAATCGCATTGATGATTGTAAGGATGATTGTAGGGGAGTTTACATTGGCTTAGGTGGGTAATAAAATGGCTTGTCTCGAATTTTCTTAAGTATCTCAGCCAGAGTTCAATTTAGTGGAGCCCAATTCGGCTCCAGTTTCGGCTCCCTTGCTGTTCTAGTCGCCCCTAGATCGCTTTTGGATTCAGTCCGGGGTCCGAGCCTCTATTAGATAGGAGTATTTTGGACATAGTTTGTATTCTGGCTTTGTTTGAATTTTTTATCCTAATGGTAACCTTCTTTCAGTCGGTCATCATAATTCTTGCTCCCGATCCTCAATTCCTGGTCATCCTCATCACTTGGAGCACATCTGTCTCCTCGATGAACTTGGAGGCCATTGAATAGGCAGCAGTTAGGCTCTGGGGCTCCTTATTGATCAGTTTTACAATATATCTCTCATTATGCTCCAGGGCCAACTTAGAGATCTTATTTATTGCTTCTTGGAAACGCCTCATATAGGCTGAGAGGGATTCATTATCTTTCTCAAATATTCTTCTACTCACCTCAGAGTCAAATGCTTGAATCTTTGGGTCCTTGTAGAATAGAGTTGTCTTTTTCCCTTTAATTTAAGCGTTTGAACATACCGACTGGCTTCTGCACTAGCTTCTATCTTTAGAATGACTTGGTCATCATCAGCAGTTGTGACTTTCAGAGTTTATTGAGTTGTTGTAGTTCAGTCAGTTCCATTGATTGTTTAACAATCCTCTGACTTTTACTACTTCCTCCACCTTGTCTAAATTGAGTTCTAGTGGATTTTTATGATCCACTAGTCCCAACTAGATCTTCACCTCTCCTCTTCTTCGTAATCTCCTTCCTTCCTTATCTCCACAATCAGGATTTGTGTCATCAGCTCCTTTCAAAGTCAGTTGTTTGCATTTAGATTTAGCAATCTTCTCCCCCTTTTTGGCATCATCACCAAGCAGTAGAGAAAGAATCAGCTCCACTGAATTTTGAACCTCATCAAGTTGACCAGACATTTGCTCTTATTTAGCTTCAAATCTAGCCTGATTGGCTTCAATCTGAGTCTGTCTTTCAAGAATTGGTCCAATCTGTTTATGTATCTCCTAATGAGTAGTCAGCTTTATAGCCAAAAAAGATTCTTTGATTTAATTTATTTGAGAAATGGTGGATTCCTGAGCGTAATGCAGAGATCTTACCAATAGAGTAGATGTTTTCATATGATTAAGCATATCAGGATTCTGAATGGTCTTCTCAGCTGTATCCAGATGATTGACAACATAATTCTTTGAAATAGGATAGTCAATATCCTTCCATTTCTTATTCCAGATATCATCAAAAAATCATGTTTCTTTTTAGCATCTAACTCTTTCAACTTATATTTCCTCACATGTTGAGGCATATCTTCATGGAAGAATAGATCATCCTCAGGATTTATAATGACATTCAGATTAGAAGTATTGACATCTTTGCCATCATTAGATTTTGTCTCATGGACAGATCCTTTATCAACAACTGGAACTGATACTATCTACTAAACTTCAACACTAGCTTCAGCATTTAATATCGAATCAGAAATTGGGGATGTATGAGAACCAGCTGCCTCAGAAACTTCCATACCATCAGTATTTAGCTCCACATCTTCAAGAATTATAGACAGATGAGTTGGAGCTTCAGGATTTACCTCCCGAACTTCAGTACCTATGGAGTTGTGGTGATCTTGTAGTGAATAGATCTTCATGAATGGATTGTTGTGCTACTACATCTTCAGAAACAACAGGGAGAGTATAAAGTGATGGAATAGTAGAGTGAGTGAACTGCTGGAAAGTATTAGTACTTAGACATGTATGGAGATTATCAGCACTTAGTACATCAGAGTTTAACCGTGGGACTATAGTCTGTTATTCAGCAGCTGTTTTTTTGTACTCTGTGCACCAAAAAAATATAACAAGTAACACTTAATCTCTATATTCTTTTAAAGTAGTCTCACTACACCTCACACCACACAGCTCATAACTTTTAATAGTTAGAGTTTCCTCACAAGGATTACTAAATCCCGACTCTCATCTACCTCTCCTTTTTCCAGGAAGGATCCCGCCTCTCTTAAATTTTGTTTTTCTCTAAATATTTTTACACAACTCACAAAAAAGGCTCAGATAAATATGCAATCCTACATAAATAAGAAGTGGCTAAAGAAAGGTGATTTGTGGTCATACAACTAGAGGAATTTATTAAATAAGGTCTAGATATAATCATACCAACAGGTTTTATAACTTGAAAAATAAATGCTGATAAGACAAAATCAGTATTTAAACTAAATGCTGATAAAGTTGAATCAATATCTATACCTTGTGATTATGAAGATTCAGCTTCTTTGAAGACATCCAATGGAGGGACTGATAAAATATCAGTAATTGGAGGGGATGGATGAATTCTTCCTTCAACATCTATCACCAGAGTTACTACAGTAGGATTGAGCCTTCATTGCAACTTTGATGCAATGGTTCTTGTATGGCTTGAGAATCAGGAGTTGTTGGATGACTTTGACACCCAGGTTCTTGTGTACTCTTCTCCACAATTGCAGTGTTTGATTTTTGTGCAGGCTCTTCTGAAAAAGTAGTTGGATCTATTTATCTACAAAAGTCCTTGACTTGAGATACTTCTGCATGAATTCTGGCAAATTCAGCATAATGCCATTGTTGAATGAATTTTTCATTAAGAGGCTCAATATCTTCAACGTCTGATGCACTACTTTGAAGTGCAGCTTCTTGCGTGACTGGATCGGGATTTATAGCTGCTATATCCCTTTGAGATACAGGTTCTTGTATGCTTGATCCAGGGAAAAGTCCTTTCCCTTATAGCCTCTTGACAGTCTCCTTAACTTGCTCATGGGAAATCTCCCTTGCTCTCTTGCGTTGCTGCTTCATAGGAGAAGCAGATGAATTCACAAGTGCATTAGGATTTGATTGAAAATCAGGATTTGGTGTAAATGCCCCATGTTTCTCCTCAGTAATTTCCTTCTTGATTTTAAGCAGATTCTGAGCAGAGTAGACTTTGGTCTGCTTCCTTTTCTTTGACCTTGGGATTGTACCGAAATTAGAATTCCTGGCACTTTCAACATCATCAGAAGCTGTGCCCTCCTCAGTTTGTAGAACAACTGGTCTTGGAGAGATATCAGATGTTAGGTTTGGAAAATTGGAAGATAAGGTAGCATTATCCTTGTTGCCCAGTAAAGATACAATTGTTTAAAGGGGGTTGGATACAACTGTATAAATGTTTCGAATAAGTAACAAAATATAACAGCTTTTGATATATCTGATAAAAACTGTTACAAAATTCTCTCAAGCAATACTGATGTTCTTGAGAGCTGCTAGGTCGAATGATCCTCGAGTGTTGTTCACTAAGTGATGACCTAAACTTTATTTTTATACTACACAACTACAACAAATCAATCTAAGATATGCATTATCAAAAACTAACTGAAACTGATACATATCTTAAACTGAATAGATAAAGTCCTATAACTCAGATGTAAAGAATATATGCTCCATATTATAAGGAACAGAACAAATCCTCTAATGCTGACTGTCTTCAAATACTGATGACATCCAAATACTGATCACATGCCAAATCCTGCTGATATATCAGATCCTGATGACACCCGAACAACCAGATCCTGAGCTTCTTCTGATCATTGAGAATTCAATATGTAACAATCTCCCTCAATTTATGCTTAATGAAATGAAGCATAAATTCCATTCTCAATGATGCCAAAACCAATCTATAAAATGTACAAGGAGTAAAGCTTACTTCAGTATCTTCAGATAACTGACAGTTGTTCCCAGAAAGT
Source organism: Apium graveolens (assembly GCF_009905375.1). Lineage (NCBI taxonomy): Eukaryota > Viridiplantae > Streptophyta > Magnoliopsida > Apiales > Apiaceae > Apium > Apium graveolens. Next base: position 97,561,203 of record NC_133652.1, read on the forward strand.
TTTTCAATCTTTCTTCCTCCTTGTCTCGTAGGACTTTAACAAGCTTTTTCTTCAACTCTCTCTTCTCTTCAGTGTCTTCTCCAAGCTGATAGATAGCTGGTCTTAACTTAGAAATTGAGCTTTTGCTTATCTCAAAATCACCAATCAACATGTAGCTTAAACTGACATCTTCATGATCAGGACTGAAGGATAACTGAGGACTATTGAGAAAAACTTGTAGTACTGCAGCTCCCTTTTTCATCTGCATTTCTTGACCAGTATAAGTTATGTACTCAGGAACATAATCACCATTGTATTTATCATCTTTTTTCATGACTCTTCTTCTGATGACTTCAAGTATCATAGAAGACCAGTTTCTGGTGACACTATTCTCAACTCTAAGAAGATAGTGAATGTATTTCAATTCTGTCATAGTCTTCATTAAGAGTGGCTGCAATGTAAAGCTCTTTACTTTACCATCCCTGAAAAAGTACAGAATCTCTTCTCTAACATCATTATCATTTATCTTTCTATGAACAATCTTCACAGCTTCAACTTTCTCAAGATGTGAAGGAGAAACTTTTTCACCAAGATTCTCTGTCAAAGTATTTGTATCCAGCAGATCAGATCTTAGAATCTCCATGTCGGAATGACCAATCCCTCCTCTGGTTCGAGATTTGACAAGTTTCAGTTTTTCATTGTATTCCACCCAAGAAGGTTTCTTGATGGACTCATTAACACCTTTCTGTTCTAGAATAGAATCTCGTAACCCTGGTGACACAAATTCAACATGCTTGAATCCTTTAGGATAATCAAATGTATTAATAACTTTCCATCTTCTATCCTTCTTTCTGAGAGGAGCATAACTTGTAGACAGATCTTAAATCTTCCCTTTTGTTTTATTCCATAGCTCTCTCTTTGATTTTAAGACTCTCTGCAAATATTCTTTGCATGTTTGTTCAGCTGTCCTCCTATCAACCTTTTCTTTTTCATCAACCTCTAAAGTATGAGGAGTGACTACTGGAGTAAGGGATGAATCATTTAATGCTTCGATCACCTTTTCATCAGAGTCAAAATCCATTATCAGGTTTATAGCATCAGGATCTGCTTTTACTTCAGGATATATGTCTGCATCAGGAGTTACATTCTGATTTGTTGTATCAGCTTGATCAATGTTAGTGGCTGATCTTTTCTTCTTTGGTATAATCAACTCTTCTGGCTTCTGAACTTCTTCATTTTCTTCATGACCTTCATGTCCTTGTACAGGAACATACCCTTCTCTGGATAAAAAATTCAGAAAAGTAGAGTTAAATGCAGTCACTTGACTTGATTTAAAAGTTCTTCCTCCTCTTCATCTTCCTCTTGCTCTTGCAGATCTACCACATCTTCTTCCTCTTCCCTTAGAAGTGTTAGCTTCAGCTTCAATTTGATCCAAAAGCTCCTTTTGTTGCATAACTGCTTCTTCAAGTGTTAAATCAGGAAATTCTTCAGTTATATACCCAAGAGCACTCCTAGCATTCTTTTTCTCAAACTTCTTGTCTTTGTAATACAAGACAATTTCTTCACCTGTTTCCTTATGCCTATAAGGAAAGAACAACCCTTTAGCATCTGCTAAATTAGAGATTGTAATGTCATCATCCTCAAGAGCACCAACAGTAGTCTTGTGCTTGGCTTTATAAGCACCAATAGACTTCCTTTGTCCTGAAGAATCATTCTTCTTGGAATGTTGAGTTTGTTGAGCAGTAGAAGCAATTTGAACATTTATAACTGGATTATTCTTATCACCGTCATCATCAATATCTTTATCTTTTGTCTGGATAGAATCTGGTGTACATTTTGTAGCAACTATCTTCTCCCCCTATTTGGTATCAGTATTTGAAAGAAGAGAAAATAGAGCATCCAGTTTGTCACCTATAGAAGAAACCTTATCTTCTAAGGAGGAAAGTCTGGAGGCCATACTGTCTTGAGATTTAACAACATCTATTATGGTATTTTTCACACTTTTGATTTCAGCTGAGTTAGGTGTGTGAAGTAAAAATCCATCAATTTTCTCCTTGACATCAGCATGAGACTTATTCATTTCATCAAGATCAGAGTGAATGCCTTTAACAGAAATAGTTGTGGCCTTAAGATGCAACTTCAGATTAGGAGTTTGAATTTCATCATAGGCACAATGAATATGTTTCAGGCCAACCGCAGACGAGATAGAAGAATTTGCAAGTCTCCATTTATAATCCCACTTTGTCTGTCTAAAATGTTCAGCATCAGCATTGTAATAAGAGGGATTTTTATTGAAGTGTGAAGAAGAACCAACATTGGACTTCTTAGATGCATCAATTGCAGACTTAAGCTGAGCTAGTAACACCTAAATCTCTCTGTTCTTTTTAAGTGATCTCATCACTTCTCACACAATGTATTACTTTTAAGAGTAATATTATTCTCACAGAAAAACCTTTATAAGTAAAGAAAACTTATAAGATTCTTGTCTCAAAGATACCTCTCCTTTTTCCAGTACAGGAGACTGCCACTCAAATTTTTAATCTGATATTTTCACACAGTCTCACGAAAGGCTCAATCACATATTTAGCAAAGAAATAAGAGATAGCTGAGAAGAGTTGTATGCTTGTCATATAAATAGAGGTAACCTCAAATAAGAGACTATTGTAATTATACAAATATGAGAATATATGAGAAGTTAACAATACCTGAAGGTGAGTCCTCAAGTGGAAGTCATGAAAGTGGAGGAATAAATAGCACATCAGGATGCTTTTTCAAACTAGCAACCAGTTATGAATCATCAATTGTAGCTAGTGTAGTTGAAGGATGATTCTCAGTAGGAGCTGTTGCAACATCAAGATTTGATCTGTGGAGAATGTGAAAGACCATCATCAGTACTTTGAACTGATGGTTCTTGTGGAGTCTGAGACATGTGAGCTGCTTCAGCAATGCTTGGTGAAGGTTCTTGTGTGCTCTTCTCAAAAATAGGATCATCAATGATTGCATCCACCTGTGACAGTATCTCCTGAAGAGTTTGCTTTTCCTGGAGTAGTTGAACAGAGTCAACAAGAAGATCACTCTGAGCAATATTAATAATGATATGTGCAGCCTCAGTGTCTGCATCTTCCCTTTGAGAAGATGGTTCTTGTGTGACCGGATGTGTTGCAGTTGCTAAATCCCTTTGAGACCTAGGTTCTTGTGTACTAACATCCTTGTCAAGAGGCTGAATCTTCTTCTTCTTTCTGATATATTCAACTACTTCGTCACTTCTTCTTTTCAACTGGCTTTTTGCAGTTTTCTTGTGTTCAGCAGTTGCTTAAAGTACTGGAAGCTTGTCAGGCAGAGCACTAGCATCAGTAATTGGCTCCTTAGTTCCAGTAGTGTCAATCAAGTCCTCGGGATGTTGATCAATGGACTTCTTGATTTTTGATAAGGATTCTATTGGCATCTAATCATCCGAGTCAGAATTATTTTGGATGATCAGTCTTCTTAGCCTGATTGGAAAACATTCTTCTTTCTTCTCACTCTCACTCAGTGAGGCTTGTATAGCTTTCTGTCCAGATGTGACAGATTTCTTAAACAACCTTTTCTTTGTAACAACTGATGTCTTTTGAGAGAAAACGGAGGAGGCTAATTTATGAGCTTGATGTGTTTGCTGTTTGGAAGAAGAAATGCTTGGGTTAGAAACAAGATGGGTGATTTCTTAGTTCTCAGCATCAGGAACTGTGACAGAGGTGCGAGCATCAGGATTTGCAGGTACTTGTGTAGGAGTAGGTCTATTTCTTAACAGAAATTGCCTGACCTCTCTAGGAAGAAAGGGTGGTCCTAAAAAATTATTCTTTTCATCCCTTTTAATATGACCAGTGATTGCTTTTTTAGAAATTTGAAAAACAGGGAGTAACTCATCATCATCAAAAATAGCATTAGGGCATAGATAATTGAAAATCAGTTATAAAAATCTAGTATACCCTATTACTCCTGAAGCATCTGCTCTCCTAGCAGTTATGAACTGTAATATATTATTACCATAATCAAAATTACCAGAGTAAAGAAGAGAGTACCAAATTCTCAGAGAAGTGGATGGAAGAGCATCAAAGTTTGTTGTCTTATTCAAGAAACATCTACTGTTGCAGTCAAAGAAAAAGTTCCACTCTCTTTTCAGTTTGGTCCTGGTCAGTTTTCTAATTGTTGTGATTTCTCCTTGATAGCCTAAAGTCCTAAGCAAATCAAACAGCTACTCAGTGGTATGAGTATCAGGAGCACCATCAAGTGCAGGCAATCTCAAGGCTTGAAGCAGAGTGTCAGCATCAACTTCATATATTTGGTCCTTATATTCAAAAGAAAAGCCAGTATGTGTTAAATTTACCCCATCTGTGTTCCAGACCTGCATGACAGCCCTATATGACACCTTAACAGGATTTGTGAGAGCATACCCAATTGGACATAGAAGGAGAAAATCCTGAATATCATGAAAAGATGATGGTAGCTGCTAATGTGTAAGCAGAGCTAAGTAATTGTTAGTGCCAAATGTATTTCCATGAATGATTGTGGTTTGACTGAAGAGTGTGAAGCTTCAGAAGTTGTCATGATGTGAATAGCTTGTGAGAGAGGGTAATCGTGAGATGTGCACAGTGAAACTATGTGTATGATGAATTGTGTCAAAAAATTTCTTCTGATTTTATAGCTTCACTATTTAGAAATAGGTATAACACATTCGTATGAAGAGGGTGACTTAGTGAATTTGACTTCGAACAGGGAACAATTACTGAGTAATGAGTTTGATGGTGGAGTAAATTGCAGAAGTAAAGACAAAATACATACAGTTATATCAAGACACAACCGTAGAAATTTGTTTATTAAATAATCCACCATTAACTATTAATTAAGTGAGACACTTAATTGCAACAATAAAACTTACTCAGAGATTGATTATCACTAATAATCTGAATTAGAACATGTTGACCTGTCATCGAGATTTGAAACCTTTCTTCTGTCAGGATTTGACTAACTCAGGATATGTCGATTCAAATTCAACATTTGTTTGTCAAAGCATCAGAAATTATTAGCAACCAGAATTTTAATCAAAACAATCATCAAGAAATACAATTCAAGTAGATGAAGTAAAGATTAACAGGCTTCAACAAGAACATGCACAAGCATATAATACGAGATAAGCATAGACTAAATCTTGCAATAAAAAGAAATTTCATTAATATATCAAAAGAGTACATTTCATGAAATTTGTAAATTACATGCAAAAGATTACAAGATAATCCTAGTCTAAGATGGTGAACATCAACAGTCTTGGTCTAAGAAGCCTGACAAAGCTGATGGTGAAGAGAAACAGATGGAGGATGTTTAATTCTTCTTCCTACTTTCAACAAGGAGAACAACAAGACGAATGATTTTCTCCTGCTGTTCAAGATTGTAGACATGAAATTCTCTTTGAAAAAATAGAAGATCATTTTTGATGACATCTAGAAGTTGAATCCAGATATTGTTTGGAATGTTTTCGATGGGATATTGAGTTTGGATTCCATTTCTAATAATTGTTACACTACTTGTGTCGTAGCAGTAAAACCAGCTTGAATTCACCATTGAATGTGAGAAGCACAAGTGAAGAGATTTGTTTAAGTATGAGAGGAGGTAAAATGACTTAAGAATGGGAGGTTATTTAAATAACTGAGAGAGATAGTGAAGGAATATCAAGAGACTAAAAGATTGATCACTTATTAAGTGAAGAGTTAACTTAATGAATTAACCAAAAGAAGTCTTTTGAAGGCGCGTCTCCCTAGACTGATGTGTAATGATGACAATGAGATATTTATTCATACATGCACAATTAGCAAATATAAATTGATCAGTATTTAGGACATATCAGTATTTAATATCAAAAAATACAGCATTTAGGACATATCAATATTTGATCAGTATACATAAGGATTTGATCAAATATAAATTGAAATAAATTTACTAGTCCCAATTAACCAGAGCAAGTTCATTCACAAGCTTTGTAAATGTTGCTTCAGGTAATGGCTTTGTGAAGATATCAGCCAGTTCCTGATTAGTAGGAGCAAAATGAAGCTCTATGGTTCCTTCTATGACATGCTCTCTTATGAAGTGATATCTGATACTGATGTGCTTTATAAGAGAGTGTTGCACCGAATTTCCTGTCATAGCAATAGCACTTTGATTATCACAATAAATAGGAATTTTTGAGAATGATAATCCATAGTCCATAAGCTGATTTTTCATCCATAACAACTGAGCACAGCAACTTCCTGCTGCAATATATCTAGCCTCTATAGTTGAAGTAGAAATAGATTTCTGCTTCTTGCTGAACCATGAGACTAATCTGCCTCCCAAAAACTGACAGCTCTCTGATGTACTCTTCCTTTCTATTTTGCATCCAGCAAAATCAACATCTGAATATCCACATAATGCAAAATCAGCTTCCCTTGCATACCAAAGTCCAAGTGAAACAGTACCCTTGAGGTATCTGAAAATTCTCTTTACTGCAATAAGATGTGACTCCCTTGGATTTACCTGAAATCTTGCACACAAACAAGTGGCAAACATAATGTCTGGCATGCTAGCAGTTAAGTATAACAGAGAACCAATCATACCTCTGTAAGATGTGACATTAACTACTGTACCTTCATTTGGACCAAGTTTTGTAGCAGTTGCCATAGGAGTACTTGCAGTTGCACTTTCTTGCATATTAAACCTCTTCAGTAGATTTCTTGTGTACTTGGACTGATTGATATAGATGTCATTTTTAGTCTATTTAATATGCAAGCCTAGGAAGTAGCTCATCTCTCCCATCATACTCATTTGATATCTTGATTGCGTCAACTTTGAAAACTTATCGTACAGTGTTTGATTAGTTGATCCAAAAATGATATCATCCACATAAATTTGGACTAAAAGCAAATCTTTACCTTTATTCAGATAAAATAGGGTTTTATCTATTGTACCTCTTTTGAATCCACTTTCAAGTAGAAACTGAGCAAGGGTTTCATACCATGCTCTAGGTGCTTGCTTCAGTCCATAGAGTGCTTTATCAAGTCTGTAAACATAGGCAGGATATTTAGGATCCACAAATCCTGGTGGTTGTTCAACATAGACTTCTTCTTCAAGTTCTCCATTGAGAAATGCACTCCTGACATCCATCTGGAAGACCTTGAACTTCTTGTGAGCAACATATGCCAAAAATATTCTGATTGCTTCCAACCTAGTAACATGAGCAAATGTCTCATCATAGTCAATACCTTCCTGTTAGGAATAACCTTTTGCCACCAATCTTACCTTGTTTTTGATGATAGTTCCGTCATATTCAGTCTTATTTCTAAAGACCCACTTTGTGCCCATAATTGACCTGTTCTTAGGTCTAGGCACCAGCTTCCATACTTCATTTCTTTCGAACTCATTCAGTTCTTCTTGCATAGCCATGACCCAATCTGCATCCTTAAGTGCATCTTCTACTTTTTTTGGTTCTTCTTTTGAAAGTAGATTATGGTATAAACATTCATTCTGAGTTGCACTTCTTGTCTTTATACCATCATCAAGATTTCCAATGATCAGATCAGGAGTATGATCCTTAGTCCATTTTCTGGCACTTGGAACTGGAGCTAGATGCTCCCCCTGAATTGTATGCCTCTTCAAATACATTTGAGGCTCCCCCTGAATCTGTTGTGTTATCTCCTGATGAGATATTGGGACTTGACACATGTTCATCTGATGTTGAATCAACATTGGATTCTGAGAGATTAGATTGAGAAGAATCTTGAGATGATTCTTTAGTGTTAGTACCATCAGTCGACCCTTGATGTTGCTCCCCCTTAACATGTGCAGGTTCATTAGTATAGTGATTATCTTCAGAACCTGAAGGAGTGTCAGGATGTGGATCATCAGGATTTGACAGTTCATTAGAGTTTGATCCAGATTCAAACAATGCATTTTCATTTGCAAAGATTAAGCTTTCATGAGTGTCTTCTTCAAAACCAGGAATCTTCTTATCATCGAAAGATACATTTATGGAGACTACTACAGTGTATGTTCTCAGATTGAACACTCTGTATGCTTTTGATGGTGAGTATCCAACAAAGATTCCTTCATCGGCCTTTGATTCAAACTTTCCAAGCTGATCAGTATGAGTTCTTAAAACATAGCACTTACATCCAAATACATGAAGATGTTTGAGACTGGGCTTCTTTTCTTTTAGCATTTGATAAAGAGTAATACCATGTCTATTTATCAGAGTGATATTTTGAGTATAACATGTTATGTTTACTGCTTCAGCCCAAAAGTAAGTGGGTAGTTTTGCTTCTTCTAGCAGGGTTCTGCCAGCTTCAATCTAGGTTTCATTCTTCCTCTCAACAACACCATTTTTCTGAGGTGTACCAGGAGATGGGAATTGTTGTTCTATGCCTTTATACTTGCAGAATTCCTCCATTTTTGAGTTCTTGAATTCATTGCCATTATCACTTCTCAGAATTTTCACTTTATGAGTGGATCCATTTTCAATTTGCCTTATGTGTTCCAGAAGAATTTCTGGAGTTTCATCATTCCTGTGTATAAAATAAACCCATGTATATTGTAACACCCCCAGATCCGGGGTCAGGGATCCGGGTCGTCATGGTCTTTCTTTCCACAATTATCACTTAACTTAATTAATAATAAACAACCTCAAGCTGTGACCCCACACTAACACACACCACCACACGTCATAGTCTCAGAGATGAAATTGAAATAAGTACAAGTCCTTGAATCCACAATTAAAAGTTATTACAACCCAAAATGATTACTTGATAAGTTTACAGTTAGTTGCCATTATCTGCCACAAGTTATAATTATACAATATTTGGTTCCCAAAAGTAGAATGTCTGATCTACAGATAGATCTACCTCTGCAGCTATAGCAGCTACGATCTCAACGGGAAGGCGCGAGGCGCTTCCCACGCTCTTGCGCTGGGTCTGCTTGATCCTGGCCATCTTTCCTAACTGTTGTTGTGTGAAGAAGAAATGAAGCAAGAGTGAGCATTACAGCTCGCAAGATAATATATAGTGTTAACAATAATACAAGTATCTGAATGGATACTTACTAGAATCCTTTATCATGTCAAAGGTAATTACTTACTGGATATAAGCAAAAACAAGGGGTGAAGTTATCAAATACTTCACTATACTTATATCCACATCCAGAGAAATTGTAGGAGAATTTGGTGTTTGAGGTGCTTCTATCACTAGAGATTTTGGCTGTGACTCCACATTTATTGGAGCCACATCAAGCTAAATTTGTGAAGGTGCAGTGACTGTGTCTTTAACACCAGTTTGCTCAGTGTGTGTACCCTGTGTATCCCCAAGAGTTTTGGATTTCTTCTTTCTGGCATAAGTTTGGGGTGAGCTTGTGTCCCTTACCCTCTTGGCCTGTGCTCTTGGTTGAAAGCTTTGTTCAATAGTTATATCCTTTTGGGAGGATGCAACTAGAAATGAGCTTTTATCCTTTTGCGAATCGGGAGCTTGGTCCTGTTCATCTTTATTATCTGTTATTGTGTGATGAAAGAAGAAAGCAAGGGTGAGCAGCAAGCCTACCAAAATAATATGTATAATGATTAACAATATATGAGCCTTCTCATAGTACTCATGAAAGTCTTGGTCAAAAGAAATGAACCAAGTTCGACCTCTTAATGCGACGAAGTCGCAAAATATTCAGTATATATACTTATATACTTTTCAAAATCTTTGAAATCCTCTGCCATGTATAATATACATAGAGTTCCAGTTTATAACTGTATAAAAATATCGTTGCAAGGTGATCTCATATATCTAACCTTGTCTCAACGTTTTTCTAAAAATCTTTGACATGCACAAGATAATCATTTACTAGATATAAGTTTAAAAGATGAAGTTACAAGATACTCCAATATACTTATATCTTTTCCGAATACTACTTGAACTACCACCGTTCAATGTATAAATAGTTCATCCCATAGACTAAGCTATAAGACAAAACATGTATAGAATCAATCTTTAAAATATCATCAAAATAAAATAAAGTTATGAGATACTTCATTTGATGCAAACATCATTTTTAAAACTTGACCCTTCCAACACTCAACAATCTCCCAACCGTAGCCTTTCTATCGAAGTGCTCTGGGTAGTGTTGCAGAAATATCCAATTGAATGATGAATTCATTACGGGAGTTTGCCGCGCCAGGAAGACCACTTACGATGATCAGTCGTAGTAGTACAACCCCACCATTTTCTACATGTAGAGGAGAACCTGTCGGAATTACTTGTCAACCGAACACTGGACTCCTAAGGAATGGACCGTCTTAGCGGAACTTTCAGGCCATTATGGGCCAATATAATAAGGCTGGGCCGGCGCCACTCGACCACTTATGCCACTCCTAGTTCAGATGAAATCCATGACTCTGAAACGTAAAGCTCGTCCCCCCTTTCCCCAAGTAGAAACTTGTTGATACGGCTCCACCAAGAAGTCGTATCTAGTAGGAAAGGAAAACTCACCGATAATTCCCAGGCCATGCCTGTTAATGGATTAACTTGTTCCAAGAATTTTACTTCCCGAGTGTTGGGTAAGTAATCAAAATTCTTTTATCAAGACAGCAACCTTGTTGCGAATATAAAACATATCACAGAGCCGGATCCCTCAGGTTTTGAGCGAGTATTTAAATCCCCTTCGAAAGGAGGATCTTAAATATAAAAATGAGTTTTGGGATCCGCTCTAACTTTTAAAAATCATTTTGAAGACTCGCAAAACATTTTTAAGAATGTTCGGAGTGATGCTGATTTAATAAATCAGTCCCAATATATAAAAAAAATATATCTGAATATTATTATTTAAATAATATTCCCATAAAGAATAATCTTTATAAAAATACTTGAAGTAGATGTTGTAAAACTTATACTTGAATTGGATATTAAATAACCAAAGATATATACTTATACGAAAGTACTATCTTTATTTGAATAATCAAAAATAAGTTTGATGATCGACACCTTATTCTTTAATAAAATAAAGAATATGTTTCAGTAAATAATCAGAGTCATAGGTCCTCAAATGAATATTCAAATAATATTCAATTAATAGTTTTGAAAACCTTATTCGATTAATAGTTTTGAAAACTATAACCATATATATATAAATATATATATATATATAAAATCTACTCGGGATCCTCGACTCCCGGTTTTAGAAAATGTTTTCACCTTCGGGTCCTTATACTAAGGGTATATGCAAATTACCGCTATTCTCTAGCATAGGTATTATCAACTGAACCAACAGATATATATGGAAAAAATACGAAATAGGCATGCATATGTACCATATCACATGCTACAATATATCGCAAGAATTTGCTAATTTAACCATCATGCATCTATCACAAGATAATGCATATACAAGTGTATACATCACAACAACAGTATAACGGATAGAAAACTTGCCTGAGTGCTCCCGGATAGACTTAAGCTTAGAGTGGGTCCGATAACCTATGAATAACAACATAAGTCAGAATTTGACCCCGGTCGCTTAAGAAACTAGACTTTAACCATTTAGAGTCCTAATATTCGCTTTCGCGCTTAACGATTCACTTAAGTCGCTCGAGTACCCGTGGCTCCACCATTTTTAATAAATTTACCATTACGAGTTTTAAGGCGATTCTTTCGCAAATGTCTTACCAACTGCCTATTACACCTTACATAAATTTTTCTTACCCCAATTAGTCATTTAAGGTCCTTTACCAAGGATTCAAAGTAAGGCGAGGGGTAATGGTTCGTTCGCGAAACGTCGTTACTTAAAATGGTCGTTTCTCCTAAACCGTACATCGGAATCAAACGAACTACATATCAAAACGAAGCTCGTAACAGGAACTATCTAAACATGGCAATGGTAAAAACATAACAGTGAGTTCAAGGGTTCTGATGTTAAGAACAAAAACAGTCTACGGTAAATCGGGCATTACGACAGCTATGTTTACGCAATTTCCCAATTTTATACCATTCAAATTCAACCACCAATCAATCCACAATCACAACCAAATCAAAACTCCATCCATACTACATCATAACAGCCCCAACAACTCAACATTAACAATTTATACTTATTCCCCACATTAACTAAAAGCTTTACTTAAGTTCTTTAACTAATTATCAAGATTTATAACTCCAAAAACACCACAAAACCAACTAATCTCTACAAACTCAACCAAACTCTAAACAAACAAGCATCATGCTTCACATATACTATATCAATCATATTCATTCCTAATTACTCAAAACTAAAGCTAGGGTTTGGAGTTTATACCTTCCTTGGAGAGTGGAGAATCAAGAGAATGGCTTGGAATCACCCTTAAAGTCCTTATCCAAGCTTAAACTAAACAAAACTTCAAGAACAAAAATTTTAGTTCTTGAAAAACACTATTCACCATCTTCTTCCATGATTTATTGGAAGAGATTGTGAAGGAATTAGAAGCTTAAACTTATAGGATATCCATATCTATGTACAAGGAACCTTAGGTAATTACCTTGTGATTTAACAATGCTTGGAACTTGATTTTGATTTTTTTCTTCCTTTGGAAAAGCAAGAAGCCGAGAGCAAGCTTGGAAGAAATGAAATGTTTTGTGTTTTGTTTGGTGAAAATGAAATGTTTGGCTTGGTTGGTTGAATTTTGATTTGTTTTAGGTTAATTACCTAATTAACCTTGATTTTGTGTGGTTATCATTCAACCACACTTCCTCCCCCCCATGTCATGCTTACATCATCAAGTGATGTCACCCTCCCTCCTTTGTCCTCTTCCTATTGGTTTGATGACATCATCCCCACTAATCCCTTTGATTAGCTTCTAATTGTTTGCCTAATGACCGCTGATCTGTTATACGGTTCGCTTAACTTTCGTTCTCGTTTCTCGTTTGAGGGATCATACCCGGGATCTTATTACTTGGGTTTCCTTAACCTTTCTCAATACATTATATTCCTTTTATGATCCTCTCTTATAATCTTTTAATTTAAATCCTTTTTATCCTGTTACCTTATACTCAATTCTTTCCGTATCTAGTGGATTTCCGGGAAAAATCAAAGTGTTCGGAATTGGATTTGACGATCTTTACATACACTTATATGTCATATAGAGTGCCAATAAAATCTCAGAATATCAATAAAAGAACCCCTACCTAGTGTGGCGTGAAAAGTTTTCTCATTCAACAAAAACACTATTCATAAGGGTTTAAAAAATTTTCCAAAAATTGGGGTTATTACAGTCTCCCCTCCTTAAAAGGATTCCGTCCCGGAATCAGATAGAAAATGAATAGGGATACTCTCTTAGCATTGCACTTTCTAACTCTCGAGTAAATTTTCCCACATTGTGGTCCTACCACCAAACTCTGCCTAGTTTAATAACCCTTCTCCTAAGCACTTGTTCCTTTTTACTCTATAACCCTTCCTGGTTGCTCCATATAGGTTACGTCGGGTTGCGTGTCTATGTGCTCATATGCCCCTATTTATCTGGCATCTGAATTATACTTCCTTAACATTGATACGTGGAACACGTTATAACTTGCTACATGTTCGGGGGTAGGGCTAGCTCATATGCTAACTTCCCAAAACGTCTTAATATATCCAAGGGTCCAACAAATTGTAGACTTAGCTTTCCTTTCTTTCCGAACCTCATCACTCCTTTCCAAGGGATACCTATAACATTACTAGGTCCCCTATTTCATACTTTTTGTCCTTTTGAGTCAAACCAGCATACCTCTTATGTCCATCTTGGGTTACTACCAGCCGTCCTCTCATTAGATCTATTATATCCCTGGTCCTTTGGACTACTGCGGTTCCGAGCATCTTGCGCTCTACAACTTCATCCTAACATAAGGGAGATCGACATTGTCTTCCCTCAAGGATCTCATAAGGCGATACCTCGATACTGACATACGATCGATTATCGTGAGATAACTTAATCCGCGTTAAGTGATCATTCCAAATTCTTTCAAGTCTATTGCACCGGCTCTCATCATAGCTTCTAGCATTATAGCTTTTGCTTCTCATTACCCATTCTTTTCCAGTTCGTAATCGCTACTACCTTCCGTTCCTAATATTATACTGGTTATACTTTTGCTCGTTAACGTTCTATAACCTTTTAATAACCTCGTCAACCTTAGTATCATGAATGTGTTTCCATTCTGAATACCACCACAAATTTACTACTCCTTTTTCAGCTGCTTCAATCTTCGAAAGCTTAGTCCTTCATATAGAAGTAAAAGAATTTATTGAGATATTACTATGATCATGAACACTTGTTATATCGCATAGTTAGTACAGAAGGTGGCCAGCCTTTAGTACTTGACAAGCAATTAAATAATAGATGGTATCCTACTAGGCTTCTATCACACAGATAGATAGTCATTCGGCAATACCTCCCCTTCTGGAAGGGTTGTTCTTCTCAGTTTATATGAAATGAAAAGAAAAGAAAAGAACGAATTGAAGAGAATTGTATATATGAAAAAAATATACTGCCACAAAATATCTGGCTTGGAACCTACCTCTGAACTATAGAGGTTTGTCATAGGAGAACAAAATATATGTGTACATATATCAAGTATTATCGCATCGCATTTCACATGCTTAATATTTATTATTCCACCCATCATTCTACGGACCCATGCTCTTCCTCGAGCTTATACTCAATCACCTTTGAAACTCCCTCGACATCGAAAATCGAATCTGGAATCTCATTTTATATATCATCGTTAATATAATTTTATGCTTGCACCGCAACCTTCCTCATATAGTAATACGACTCTCTATTGATAAGAAGGAATAAGTATTCAATAGGTAGATAATCTACTTAATTAGTCTATCAATGATAACTTATACACCACCATGACCCGATTAGTGGTACTCAATCTCAACATTCATTCCAATACAACTCTCATGGTTATAATCGACTCATTACTCGCAGAATCATTGCTGCATTACTATGGTCCACCACTGACCTACTGTCGTAATTCACTTTCCATGAAATCTTAATATCTAACCATACGGAGTCCATACATGTCGTATAGAATTCTCCTAAGGAGGTAACATAATTTCCATTCATGATTCATGAAGAACACTCTAGATCCTGATGTACATACATGACATGAAGCAGATAAAATTGCAGATGAGTTTCAATCAAAGCAACGATAGCAGGTTAATACCATTCTTAATCATATGCCTTCGATAGAAGACTTAACTCAAAGGTTCGTTTAGTCCTTTTTGAAATATGGTCCTGGATTATTCTCAAGATAGTACCTTCTGAGATAGATAGCCCGCTCATGGCGATTATACGAATTAAACCTTTACCAACTACTATAACAGTTGGGTATTGCACAGTCATCAGAAGGAATGTCAATCTTTCAAATCATAATACAATCTTCACGGCTTTAACCATTATCATTGTATTCTTCTGGCACGAGCACCGATAATTATCCTTTTACCTTTAAAGTGTCAGCCACCTCTTTGGCCTTTCCTAATAGTAAAATTTCCTTACAGTCAATGTCATTTTAACCACCTCCAAATAATTTTCTATCTCATTTCAATCACAGCTTATGTGAAGATGTTTTCTTTAAAGTCTGATGAGTAAAAATAAAAAAAAAATTATCACCATTTTTCCATAAGTTATTGCCTCAGTCTTTAGAGGTTAATCACTGTCACGACTGACTTTAATCATACTTAGAACATCTTTTATCTTAAGTCCTAATTGCCCTGAACAATTTCGACCATTACTGGTTCGATCCATACTTTCTCGTGGTTTAACACGTGCCCCACTTGGCATCGTTATAATTACGTCATATTTCCTTTATCAACATTTCTATTCTTGAGAATTTTGAATATTACCTTTCTCCTTGTAAAACCTCTAAGGTTATCCTTGAATCGTTCCTCCTGTATTCCCTAGATACAGGGCATATCTAGATGCCATTTATTAATACCAGAATCATTGTCTATATACTTCTGAAAAAAAAATCTCCACTGATTCTTAAAGGTTGTTATTACCTTAATCCTCTCCAAATCATGCTGTCAAAACTCATACTATCCCTATTAAGGGTGAAATGCCAACCTTTATGCATTCCCCTAGGATTCATTTTAAGTTACCGATGTTCTATCCTTAATTCCACCTTTAAAAATGTACATGCATCCTTCCATGGATAAATAAAGTCATATATTCCTGATAAGGGTGTCTTATTCAATCATTTCCACCTCGATAGTATATGCCTAATTTCACAATAACATCTGTATTCAAAATGAGGTCAATCAATATGGCCTCCAAAAGATAAAAATGGTTATCCGCTTTTCTTTCCTAATTTGGTAATGATAACAAGGATGTTCTGGAAGATATTGGTCGTCTTCAACGTGAACTTCTTCTTAATAATTCCTTATTTACTTTTGTTGTTTTATCTCAACAGTCACCTCAATGCTGGGATATCTTTCATACCTGGCATCTCCCTTTCTGGGTATCAAGCCACCGGTCTTACACTTCACATTCTTGAAGGTCACTTCCTTCATCCACTTTTCCTAATTTCTTACTTCCTTGTCTCCTCAGTCTATCCGCGTCTCATTCTTTATCCTTCGAACTATCTCAAGGTTTCCTTGAATTCTCCCAACTAAAAGGGGGTACAATATATGTATCTCTTATGCCTTCAACCATCAATTTAACTCATGGTGAATCACCTTCATCCTGACGATTACATACTTTTCTATTTCTATTGCTACGAGTCTTTAGGGTTTCCTCATACCCAACTTCCTTATTATTCCTCAAACTCTATTGCCTTTATATTCCTTTCCACTTCAGTTTCTTTTTATTTTCCTTTCTCTTATCATTATTTCATGAACCAACACAACATAAGCATTGATTTCAAATATCCCGTCATTCTGGATTCGTGTCCTCAGAACGAATCTTGACAACTTTTATAGCTTAGATTCATAATTCATCATACTCGTCCGCCTTTGTTCTGGCTCTAAAGCTTTTACACTATCTCCATAACCTTGGGAAGTACTTTCCTGAGAACAATTGACTGAACTTTAATCAGTTTATTGTAACCTCTTGCTCCGTGCTTTTCTTGGTCTTTCACCAGTGGGTGGTCTCTCTCTTAGGAGGGTAAATGACGAAAACAGTCTTTTGTGATTCGTCAATCATTTAGAATCTCAAATGATTCCTATATTTCCTTTAGCCAGGCTCTTGCCTCGCTTGTTCCTTGGAACTCTAAGGGCTTAGCGACTTAAAGGTCCTGAAAGAATTTCACACCACATTGTTTCCTCAAGGTGGTGGTTAGGGGTAAAAGTATAAGTTTTGTTTTAGGCAGGTCCATGGATTGCCCAATAGGAGTACCATCCTGGTTCTTCCTATCTTGCTCGACTTCTATTTTCTCAGTCTAAATATTTCTTCCTACTCCCCATAATTGGGGTTATCTTTTAATTTAAAATCCTCATTTTCCACTTCATTATATTCTGGGTTCCTTATAGCTTAATTACGACTTCCCTGATTATCACATTCAAGGTTTTGCCCCTAATCTTATTCCTCATGGGGGCATAATGCTTGGAAAAAAAAATTTGAGAATCTCTGGATATTTGTCTTATTTACTTTGCTTAAGTCTTTCCCTCGTTCCGTCCTTGCATGATTGCAAATTATGAATTCTCAAGTTATATAAACTTCATGACACTCTCTTAAGTGTTAATAGTGCAATTAACAATATGAACTTATCATAAACAAGCTGATCTGAACTAAAATTAATGAATATATACATAACCATTTGTTCGAGGGTACAACAACTGAACACATTAAAGAGAATTACATCATGTGATCTGATCGCTTCTAACCCAAAAGTACTACCATAGATAATCATCTAGTCATTAAAATTTATCATTCATAACTTAGGCTAATCCTCTAAAAGCGGTGCTACATGAAACCCTTGTCTGATTGCTCTGGCTCTGCACACTACCATGGATCAAGAAATGCGAGCACGCACGACATCCCTAACCTGCTCCATCACAGAGGTGATGAGGTCAAAGATAGTTGCAAGTAGAGCTGGATCAATCTGACCCTCAAGATGGCCTCTAGCTGTAACACGGGTGGTAGCCTCAATCCTTTCCATGCTATGAGCTAATCCCGCCGGAAGTACCCCGCCCTCAATCCTTGGTGCAGTAAGTCGATCCAACAGATCACTCCTAACATTACGGGCCTCAGACAGGCCACCCAAAGTCATGTAATAATCGGCGATAAGAGAAGCCTGAGTGGTTGCATCTAGCAGTCCATGGGGTGCAGGTGGTGCAGGCCCAGGGGATCCAAATGGATAACCAAGCACGGTATCAGGTGATAATGGTGCAGGAGATAAAGGTGGCATTTCCTCAGTATGTGTTGGGCTCTGTACAGGGGAGGGAACAGGAATTGGTGGAACCTCATGGATGTCTACAGGAACCTCTGGAAGAGGGTCTGATACTGGTATAATTGGGGTCGTGGAAGGCCCCACTCCTTCTGCCCTCATTAACCTTTGTGCCCTTGGTAACTCTTCATCCTCTAGTGCCACCCTCGTGGCCATTCTTGCTCTGGTAGTCGCCCTGACTACGGTCATCAATTCCTCAGCGGTCCTCTCTTAATTCTCATCAGGATCCTCCATGAGATCCTCCTCAGCCACAATCCTTTCCGGAATAACATCCTCAACCGTAACATTCTCAATATGAATCTCATCTTGTCCCTCATTAGGGTACTCCATCGGATTCACATTTTGATCTCCAACTTGTAATAAAACATCCTCATGCTGATGCTCCTGAACCTCAGGGTTCGGTGCCCCGCTACCCTATACGAGAATGAACTATGTTACTATCACGATATTTACAAGGGTTCCCGTAAGGGTTTTAACTGTCAGTACTACGTTAGGTAGCCCGACTATGAACTTGGCAAGAGTTCTTATTATCTTAGTGAACTTATTATCTTTACGTCACATCATCTCTGAGGTTTATAACGTTTAGCTCTGATACCATTTCTGTAACACCCCCAAATCCGGGGTCGGGGATCCGGGTTGTCACGAGTTCCATTTCCCTTAATAACACCCAATCTTAATAAATAATCAACTACTCTGTACTGTGACCCCACAATAAACACATACACCACAAGTTATAGTCTCAGAGATGAATATCCAAAAATAATCACAAGTCGTTTTATTCCACAATTATATGCCAATACACCTTAAACGGGTTTCTGAATAAATTTACATTTCTTTGCCATTATTACAATTGATAAAGATACATAAGTCTGGTACATCAAAAGTTGAAAGCCTAGCCTATTGGTAGTTCCTACCTCAGCTACAGCGACATCAACGCCTATAGGAAACTGTGGAACGTTTCCTAATCGCTTGCGAATCGGGAGCTTGGTCCTGTTCATCTTTATTATCTGTTGTTGTGTGATGAAAGAAGAAAGCAAGGGTGAGTAGCAAGCCCACCAAAATAATATGTATAATGATTAACAATATATGAGACTTCTCATAGTACTCATGAAAGTCTTGGTCAAAAGAAATGAACCAAGTTCGACCTCTTAATGCGACGAAGTCGCAAAATATTCAGTATATATACTTATATACTTTTCAAAATCTTTGAAATCCTCTGCCATGTATAATATACATAGAGTTCCAGTTTATAACTGTATAAAAATATCGTTGCAAGGTGATCTCATATATCTAACCTTGTCTCAACGTTTTTCTGAAAATCTTTGACATGCACAAGATAATCATTTACTAGATATAAGTTTAAAAGATGAAGTTACAAGATACTCCAATATACTTATATCTTTTCCGAATACTACTTGAACTACCACCGTTCAATGTATAAATAGTTCATCCCATAGATTAAGCTATAAGACAAAACTTGTATAGGATCAATCTTTAAAATATCATCAAAATAAAATGAAGTTATGAGATACTTCATTTGATGCAAACATCATTTTTAAAACTTGACCCTGCCAACACTCAACAATCGCCCAACCGTAGCCTTTCTATTAAAGTGCTCTGGGTAGTGTTGCAGAAATATCCAATTGGATGATGAACTCATTACGGGAGTTTGCCGCGCCAGGAAGACCACTTACGATGATCAGTCGTAGTAGTACAACCCCACCATTTTCTACATGTAGAGGAAAACATGTCGGATTTACTTGTCAACCGAACACTGGACTCCTAAGGAATGGACCGTCTTAGCGGAACTTCCAGGCCTTTATGGGCCAATATAATAAGGCTGGGCCGGCGCCACTCGACCACTTACGTCACTCCTAGTTCAGATGAAATCCATGACTCTGAAATGTAAAGCTCGTCCCTCTTTTCCCCAAGTAGAAACTTGTTGATACGGCTCCCCCAAGAAGTCGTATCTAGTTGGAAAGGAAAACTCACCGATATTTTCCAGGCCATGCCTATTAATGGATTAACTTGTTCTAAGAATTTTACTTCCCGAGTGTTGGGTAAGTAATCAAAATTCTTTTATCAAGACAGCAACCTTGTTGCGAATATAAAACACACCACAGAGCCGGATCCCTCAGGTTTTGAGCGAGTATTTAAATACCCTTCGAAAGGAGGATCTTAAATATAAAAATGAGTTTTGGGATCCGCTCTAACTTTTAAAAATCATTTTGAACTCGCAAAACATTTTTAAGAATGTTCGGAGTGATGCTGATGTAATAAATCAGTCCCAATATATAAAAAAAATATATCTGAATATTATTATTTAAATAATATTCCCATAAAGAATAATCTTTATAAAAATACTTGAAGTAGATGTTGTAAAACTTATACTTGAATTGGATATTAAATAACCAAAGATATACTTATACGAAAGTACTATCTTTATTTGAATAATCAAAAATAAGTTTGATGATCGACACCTTATTTTTTAATAAAATAAAGAATATATTTCAGTAAATAATCGGAGTCATAGGTCCTCAAATGAATATTCAAATAATATTCAATTAATAAAATAAGCTGAGTCATAAGCCCTCAAATGAATATTCGAAATAATATTCAATAAATAAAATAAGCTGAGTCATAAGCCCTCGAATGAATATTCGAAATAATATTCAATAAATAAAATAAGCTGTGTCATAAGCCCTCGAATGAATATTCAAAATAATATTCATTAAATAATATAAAGTTATCGAAAAAACCTTATTCGATTAATAGTTTTGAAAACTATAACCATATATATATATATATATATATATATATATATATATATATATAATCTACTCGGGATCCTCGACTCCCGGTTTTAGAAAATGTTTTCACCTTTGGGTCCCTATACTAAGGGTATATGCAAATTACCGCTATTCTCTAACATAGGTATTATCAACTGAACCAACAGATATATATGGAAAAAATACGAAACAGGCATGCATATGTACCATATCACATGCTACAATATATCGCAAGAATTTGCTTATTTAACCATCATGCATCTATCACAATATAATGCATATACAAGTGTATACATCACAACAACAGTATAACGGATAGAAAACTTGCCTGAGTGCTCCCGGATAGACTTAAGCTTAGAGTGGGTCCGATAACCTATGAATAACAACATAAGTCGGAATTAGACCCCGGTCTCTTAAGAAACTAGACTTTAACCATTTAGAGTCCTAATGTTCGCTTTCGCGCTTAACGATTCACTTAAGTCGCTCGAGTACCCGTGGCTCCACCATTTTTAATAAATTTACCATTACGAGTTTTAAGGCGATTCTTTCGCAAATGTCATACCAACTGCCTATTACACCTTACATAAATGTTTCTTACCCCAATTAGTCATTTAAGGTCCTTTACCAAGGTTTCAAAGTAAGGCGAGGGGTAATGGTTCATTCGCGAAATGTCGTTACTTAAAACGGCCGTTTCTCCTAAACCGTACATCGGAATCAAACGAACTACATATCAAAACGAAGCTCGTAACAGGAACTATCTAAACATGGCAATGGTAAAAACCTAACAGTGAGTTCATGGGTTCTGATGTTAAGAACAAAAACAGTCTACGGTAAATCGGGCATTACGACGGCTATGTTTACGAGATTTTCCCATTTTATACCATTCCAATTCAACCACCAATCAATCCACAATCACAACCAAATAAAAACTCCATCCATACTACATCATAACAGCCCCAACAACTCAATATTAACAATTTATACTTATTCCCCACATGAACTAAAAGCTTTACTTAAGTTCTTTAACTAATTATCAAGATTTACAACTCCAAAAACACCACAAAACCAACTAATCTCTACAAACTCAACCAAATTTTAAACAAACAAGCATCATGCTTCACATATACTATATCAATCATATTCATTCCTAATTACTCAAAACTAAAGCTAGGGTTTGGAGTTTATACCTTCCTTGGAGAGTGGAGAATCAAGAGAATGGCTTGGAATCACCCTTAAATTCCTTATCCAAGCTTAAACTAAACAAAACTTCAAGAATAAAAATTTTTATTCTTGAAAAACACTATTCACCATCTTCTTCCCTGATTTATTGGAAGAGATTGTGAAGGAATTAGAAGCTTAAACTTATAGGATATCCATATCTATGTACAAGGAACCTTAGGTAATTACCTTGTGATTTAACAATGCTGGAACTTGATTTTGATTTTTTTCTTCCTTTGGAAAAGCAAGAAGCCGAGAGCAAGCTTGGAAGAAATGAAATGTATTGTGTTTTGTTTGGTGAAAATGAAATGTTTAGCTTGGTTGGTTGAATTTTGATTTGTTTTAGGTTAATTACCTAATTAACCTTGATTTTGTGTGGTTATCATTCAACCACACTTCCTCCCCCCCCCCCCATGTCATGCTTACATCATCAAGTGATGTCACCCTCCCTCCTTTGTCCTCTTCCTATTGGTTTGATGACATCATCCCCACTAATCCCTTTGATTAGCTTCTAATTATTTGCCTAATGACCGCTGATCTGTTATACGGTTCGCTTAACTTTCGTTCTCGTTTCTCGTTTGAGGGATCATACCCGGGATCTTATTACTTGGGTTTCCTTAACCTTTCTCAATACATTGTATTCCTTTTATGATCCTCTCTTATAATCTTTTAATTTAAATCCTTTTTATCCTGTTACCTTATACTCAATCCTTTCCGTATCTAGTGGATTTCCGGGAAAAATCAAAGTGTTCGGAATTGGATTCTGACGATCTTTACATACACTTATATGTCATATAGAGTGCCAATAAAATCTCAGAATATCCATAAAAGAACCCCTACCTAGTGTGGCGTGAAAAGTTTTCTCATTCAGCAAAAACACTATTCATAAGGGTTTCAAAAAATTTCCAAAAATTGGGGTTATTACGAAGCTCGTCCCCCCTTTCCCCAAGTAGAAACTTGTTGATACGGCTCCACCAAGAAGTCGTATCTAGTTGGAAAGGAAAACTCACCGATATTTCCCAGGCGATGCCTGTTAATGGATTAACTTGTTCCAAGAATTTTACTTCCCGAGTGTTGGGTAAGTAATCAAAAACTTTTTTATCAAGACAGCAACCTTGTTGCGAATATGAAACACACCACAGAGCCGGATCCCTCAGGTTTGAGCGAGTATTTAAATCCCCTTCGAAAGGAGGATCTTAAATATAAAAATGAGTTTTGGGATCCGCTCTAACTTTTAAAAATCATTTTAAAGACTCGAAAACACTTTAAAGAGTGTTTGGAGTAATGCTGATTTAATAAGTAAATCAGTCCCAATATATAAAAAATATCTGAATATTATTATTTAAATAATATTCCCATAAAGAATAATCTTTATAAAAATAATTGAAGTAGATGTTTTAAAACTTATACTTGCAATGATTATTAAATAACCAAAGATATACTTATACGAAAGTAATATCTTTATTTGAATAATCAAAAGTAAGTTTGATTACCGACACATTATTCTTTAATAAAATAAAGAATAATAATTATATAAAGAATCGGAGTCATAAATCCTCGAATGAATATTCAAAATAATATTCAATAAATAATATAAAGTGAGTCATAATTCCTCGAATGAATATTCAAAATAATATTCAATAAATAATATAAAGTTATCGAATAAACCTTATTCGATTAATAGTTTTGAAAACTATAACCATATATATATAAATATATATATAAATATAAAATCTACTCGGGATCCTCGACTCCCCGTTTTAGAAAATGTTTTCATCTTTGGGTCCCTATACTAAGGATATACACAACTACTGCTTATCTCTAGCATAGGTATTATGCAACTTTATAAGCAATTGAACCAACAGATATATAAATCAAGAATATGAAACAGGCATGCATATATACCATATCACATGCTACAATATATCGCAAGAATTTGCTAATAACAAATATGCATTTATCGCAAGATCATGCATATACACATATACATCACAACAACAGTATAACGGGTAGAAAACTTGCCTGAGCGACTGAGGGTGATTAATGGCTTGGGACGAGTCTGGTAACCTATAAACAACATGTGAGTTGGAATTAGACCAAAGTCACTTGTAAATCTATACTTTAACCAAATTAGACTCTAACGCTCGCTTTGCGCTTACTGATTCTCTTAAGTCACTCGAGTACCCTCGGCTCCACCATTTTTAATAATTTAACCATTACGAGTTTTAAGGCGATTCTTTCGCGAGTGTCTTACTAACTGCCTAACACACTTAACATAATTGTTTCATACACTAATTAACCATTTTTAGGTCTTTAACCTATGTTTCAAAGTAAGGCGAGGGGTAATGTTTCGTTCGCGAAATGTCGTTACTTAAAACGGCCGTTTCTCCTAAACCGTACATCGGAATCAAACGAACCACATATCAAAACGAAGCTCGTAACATGAACTATCTAAACATGGCAATGGTAAAAACCTAGCAGGGAGTTCTAGGGTCCTAATGTTATGAACAAAAGCAGTCTAAAGTAAATCGGACATTACGACGGCTATGTTTACGCGATTTCCCAATTTTATACCATTCCAATACAATCACCAAACAACCCCAATCCATTCATACAATCAAAGTCCATCCATATCACACTATAACAGCCCCAATCAACTCAATATTAACAATTATACTTATTCTTAAACTTGAATTTAAACTATTCTTAAACCCTTTATCCAAACCATAAGATTTCAACATTCAATTCACCGCCATTTCAACCCAAACTCTAAACAAACAAGCTTCAAGCTACTCTTTACCATAACTATCAAAATCATCCTAATATACAAAGTAAAGCTAGGTTTTGGAGATGATATACCTTCCTTGAAGTGATGTGAGTAGCTAGGAAGCCTTAAGAAGCCTTGAGATGTCTTAGAGATGCTTGGATCTTAAAGGAAAAACAAGAAAAATCAAGTTAAAAACCTTGAAATCACTATTCATTGTCTTCTTCATTGATTTCTTGGAGAAGATTGAGAATGAATTGGAGGCTTAAACTCATAAGATAGCCATAACTATGCATAAGGAGTACTAGAGAATTATCTTACCAATTTAGGAAGCTTGGAACTTGGATTTTGAAAATTCTTCTCTTTAAAATGTGAAAAAGCCGAGAGCAAGGTGGGAGAGATGAAATGATTTTTGTGTTTGCTTTGTTTTGTTTTGGTTGGTTGATTTTCTTTTGATTAGTTTTGGTTAATTACCTTATTAACCTTGTCTTTGTGTGGTTATAAACCAACCACATCTCCTCCCTCCCTATGTCATGCTTACATCACCTTATTATGTCATCATCTCTTACTTGTCCTTTCCTTATTGGTTGGATGACCTCATCATCCCTAATCTCCTTGATTAACTTCCTAATTGTTTGCCTAATGACCGCTGATCTGTTATACAGTTCGCTTAACTTTCGTTTTCGTTTATCGTTTGAGGGATCATACCCGAGATCTTATTACTTAGGTTCCCTTAACCTTTCTAAATATATTATATTCCTTTTATGATCCTCTCTTACAATCCTTTAATTTAAATCCTTTTTATCCTGTTACCTTATACTCAATTCTTTCCGTATCTAGTGGATTTCCGGGAAAAATCAAAGTGTTCGGAATTGGATTCTGACGATCTTTACATACACTTATATACCTTATAGAGTACCAATAAAATCTCAGAATATCCATAACAGTCTACATAGTGTGGCATGAACAGTTTTCTTATTCAGCAATATCAGCAAAAACACTATTCATAAGGGTTACAAAGAGTTCAAAATTTTGGGGTTATTATAGTCTCCCCTCCTTAAAAGGATTCCGTCCCGAAATCAAATAGAAAACAATTGGGGGTACTTTTCTAACATTGCGCTCTCTAGATCCCAAGTTAATTCTTCCATATTATGATTCTGCCATAGCACTCTGACTAGCTTGATCACTTTGTTCCGAAGCACCTGCTCCTTCTTATCCATAATCTTTACTGGTTTCTCCACGTAAGTCAGATCTGGTTGCATATCCACATGCTCGTACTCCACTATGTGTCTGGCATCCCGATGATACTTCCTTAGCATTGACACATGGAACACATTATGAACTTGTTATAGGTTCGGGGGTAAGGCTAGTTCGTAAGCCAACTTCGCAATCCGTCTTAGTATCTCAAAAGGTCCAATATATCTTGGGCTTAGTTTTCCTTTCTTTTCGAATCTCATTAATCCCTTCCAAGGGGATACCTTCAGCAGTACTAAGTCCCCTACTTCATACTCCTTGTCCTTTCGGGCTAGGTCTGCATATTTCTTCTGTCTGTCTTGGGCTATACCAGCCGTCCTCTGATGAGATCCACTGTGTCTTTGGTCCTTTGGACCACTTCGGGTCCGAGCATCTTCCGCTCCCCTACTTCATCCCAGTATAAGGGAGATCGACACCTTCTTCCGTACAGGGCCTCATAAGGCGGCATTCCGATGCTAGCATGAAAGCTATTGTTATAAGAAAACTCGATCAACGGCAAGTGATCATCCCAACTTCCTTTAAAGTCTATTGCACAGACTCTCAACATATCCTCTAGTGTCTGGATGGTCCTTTCACTCTGCCCATCCGTCTGGGGATGGTATGCGGTACTCATATTTAACTTGGTCCCCGCACATTCTTGAAAGCTCCTCCAAAATCTGGAGTTGAATCTGGGGTCTCGGTCTGAGACAATGGACGCTGGGACTCCATGTCGCGTCACTATTTCCTTAAGGTAAATGTCCACCAGTCTATCGACTGTGTATCTCTCATTGATAGGAATGAAATGAGCTGACTTTGTCAGTCGGTCTATAATTACCCATATGGCGTCATGATTGGCTTTCGTCCTTGGCAAGCCTACAACAAAATCCATCGCTATCTGTTCCCATTTCCATTCGGGAATCTCCAGGGGTCGTAAAAGTCCACTGGGTCTCTGGTGCTCTGCCTTTACTCTTTGGCAAGTCAAACATTTGCTCACCCATTCTGCTACATCCCTCTTCATGTTGGGCCACCAGTAATACTCCTTCAAATCCCTATACATCTTGGTGCTTCCCGGGTGAATGGAATACCTTGAACTATGGATTTCATCCAAAATCTCATCTTTAAGCTCTTGAACGTTCGGAACCCAAATCCAGTAGGAGTACCTCATTATCCCTTTATCATCTTTCTCAGTATGGATCTCCTCTCCAGTCATTGACTCTCTGCCTTCATTCATTATTTTCTCTTGGCACAATCTGATCTTTCCCAATAACTCTGGCTGCATTGAGATCTCAAAAAGCTTTTCAGTTCCGGTTCCGGTTACCTTTACTTCTATTTCCATTCTCTCAAAATCCCTTATCAATTCTTCCGAAGTCGTTATCATTCTGAGTCTTTCCTTTCTACTAAGGGCATCAGCCACCACATTGGCTTTCCCCGGATGATAGAGAATCTCACAATCATAGTCCTTGATTAGCTCTAACCATCTCCTCTGGCACATGTTGAGCTCTTTCTGCGTAAATATGTACTTGAGGCTCTTATGGTCTGTGAAAATCTCGCACTTCTCTCCATACAAGTAGTGCCTCCAAATTTTTAAGGCAAAAACTATTGCCGCTAGCTCAAGATCATGGGTAGGATATCTAATCTCGTATTCCTTCAGTTGTCTCGATGCATACGCAATCACTTTACCATGCTGCATAAGCACACACCCTAATCCTTTGTGCGACGCGTCACTATATATCACAAAATCTCCTTTTCCGTCTGGCAATGCCAACACTGGGGCCGTTACCAACCTTTTCTTTAATTCCTGAAAACTGTTCTCGCATTTCTCCGTCCATTCAAACTTCTCTGTCTTACGAGTAAGTCGTGTCAAAGGGGCTGCGATCTTCGCAAAGTCCTGTACAAATCTACGATAGTAGCCGGCCAATCCTATGAAACTCCTTACCTCTGTGGGTGTGGTTGGCCTTTCCCAATTGGAGACCGCCTCTATCTTGGAGGGGTCGACCAATACTCCTTCTTTATTGATCACATGTCCTAAAAACTGTACTTCATTCTGCCAGAATTCACACTTCGGGAATTTGGCATATAATTGTTCCTCTCTGAGTATTTCTAGAGCTATCCTCAAATGCTCTGCATGTTCTGCCTCAGTCCTTGAGTAGATCAAGATATCATCGATAAAAACTATCACACACTTGTCCAAGTACTTCTTAAATACTCTATTCATTAAATCCATGAAAGCCGCTGGGGCGTTGGTTAATCCAAAGGACATTACCAAGAACTCATAATGGCCATACCTGGTACGGAACGCTGTCTTGGAAATATCTTCGGGTTTAATCTTTAGTTGGTGATATCCAGTTCTCAGGTCAATCTTGGAAAAATAAACAGCATCCTTTAGCTGGTCGAACAGATC
This sequence comes from Apium graveolens, assembly GCF_009905375.1. Lineage (NCBI taxonomy): Eukaryota > Viridiplantae > Streptophyta > Magnoliopsida > Apiales > Apiaceae > Apium > Apium graveolens. The sequence continues at coordinate 97,590,018 of NC_133652.1, forward strand.
GTCTATTCTAGGTAACGGGTACCTGTTCTTTATGGTTAGCTTGTTCAACTCTCGATAGTCGATGCACAGCCTCATGCTCCCATCTTTCTTCTTAACAAATAAAACTGGTGCTCCCCATGGAGACACACTGGGTCTAATCATACCCTTATCCAAAAGTTCCTGCAATTGGATAGCTAATTCCTTCATTTCTAACGGGGCTAACCGGTAAGGTGCTTTTGAAACTGGCGCCGTCCCTGGGGTCAACTCAATCGCAAATTCAATCACTCTATTGGGTGGTAATCCCGGAAGGTCTTGTGGGAATACATCTTCAAATTCGTTGACTACGGGAATATCTTGTAAGTTGGGCACCTCCTTTTGCGTGTCTACCACATAGGCTAGGTAAGCCTCGTTTCCTTTTCGTAGCATCCTTCTGGCCTGGGCCATGGTCAAAACTTTCTGCGTCTGCCTCTTTCCCCTAAATATGACTTCTTTCTTTCCTGGAATATTCAACTTAACTTTCTTCCCCTTACAGTCTATCTGAGCATCATTGCTAGATAGCCAGTCCATTCCCAAAATTATATCAAATTCCCCTAACTTAAAAGGAATCAGATCAACACTGAAAGATTTTCCCCCTATGCCTAACTCACAGGCAGGGTGAATCAGATTAACAAGGATAACTTCATGGTTGGCTATTTCTACTTGTAAGGGCTCTATCAAGGGTTCAGCTTTAAGTCTTAATTTACGCGCAAAGTCCCTTGATATAAAAGATTTAGTTGCTCCTGAATCAAATAAAACGTTTGCACTGACTGAATTTAGAGAAAGGGTACCTGCTATCACATCTGAATCTTTCATAGCATCCTGGACTGTCATGTTGAAAGTCCTTGCAGTAGGTGGCTTATTGGAGGCAGCCCTGCTGGCTCCTGAAGCTGCTGGTTTGTTCACACTGATAACAAGTGGTGGTTGGAATGACGGCAGGGGCTGACGAAGGGCATTTGTGAGAATAGTGGCCCACTTTCCCACACTTAAAGCAGGTTACTGGCTTTCCCTTACATTCCCCAGAATGCATTCTTTCACAAGTGTTACAGGCTGGCAATGGGGGTCGAGACTGGTTGGAATAGGACATTCTTGACTTCTGGCCGCTCTGGCTCACATTCACGTTCATTGGCCGCTTAAACCCAGTATTCTTTCCCGGTAGGGACACTGGTCCTCGATTAAATCTAGTTGGGAAGCTCCTTCCTGCTGAACCCCCACCCATGCTCATACTTTTCCTCTTTATTCCCTTCTTTTCTCTTTCCTTCTGCATTTGTTCACTTTCGGCTTCTACAATTGTTGCCTTTTGCACCAGAGTGGCATAATCCGTAAGCTCAAGGATTGCCACCCTATTCTGAATCCACGGTTTCAGTCCCTGCTGAAACCTCCTAGCTTTCTTTTCCTCGGTGCTCACAAACTCCGGCACAAACCTTGATAACTCAGTAAATTTCGCTTCGTACACTGCTACAGATTAGTTATTCTGCTTTAGCTCCAAGAACTTGAGCTCCATCTGGTTTTCCATAAACCTCGGGAAATACTTCCCCAGAAACAACTGACTAAACCTCTCCCAGGTTATGATAGCATCTGTCTCCATGTTTTTCTTGGCCTCCCACCAGTAGTTGGCCTCTCCTTTCAGAAGGTAGGTAGCAAATACAGTCTTCTGTGCCTCATCGGTACTCAAAATCTCAAAGGATTTCTCCATTTCCTTTAACCATGCCCTTGCCTCAACTGGGTCGGCTGATTCGTGGAACTCAGGGGGCTTAAGGGACTTAAAAGCCCTGAAAGAGTTTGCCACATCATTGTTATTTCCTTGAGGGGGTGGGTTGGGTTGACGTTCCAAGTTCTGCCTTAGTAGTTGCATGAACTGGCCCATGGGATCCATGCCTGGGTTTGGTACTGGTTGCTCAACCTCAGTTTCTCCTTCTTCGGCCTCTATCTCAAATCCCTCAACATCATATGTTTCCTCTTCCTCTTCATACAGGGAGTCATCCTATTCCACATAATCCTCGTCTTCCTCTTCACTGTGTTCCTAGTTCCTATCATCCTGGTTATGGCTTCCCTGGTCCTCAGATCCAGGGTTCTCCCTAGTCCCAATCTTTCTTGGCGGCATGATACTGATAAAAAAATTATTATTGGGAAATTTAACGTTAGGTCACAATCATACACAGCATTGTGCCTTGCACAATTCTATAATGGGGAGAATGTATCTCGCAATTTTATTATTTTATGACAGTTCTAATAAGAAGTGCAGTAATAATAATGATAAAAACAGTGATCTCATCACTAAGGAACTGAACTGAAAGGAAACAAATATATACATAATGCGAGAAATACATAGTTTGATCTGGTCAAAAGTACAACAGTGCTACAGCCATCTGTCCCAAAAGTGATACACAAGAGTCTATCTGTCTGGTCAGAAAAAGGGATGCTATATACAAGTCAACTATCCCGGAAAATTGGCTCTTACTAAGGCCTGGGCTAACTAGACAACTAGACTATCCCATCATCAGTCCTGAATCACACACCGGAGCGGGTCAGCTCCCATACCCTTTCCATCGCACAACGGAAGATATAGTCGGCCTGCCGCCTGGAGATCCTACCATGCCTGTCCCCCTGGAGTGATCTGAGTCTCGCTCGGGACGTGAGCTCTATCCCCGTCAGCTCCCTCCTCAAGGATCGGGGTATAGCAGCCCTAGTCTCATAAGCTCGGGTACGCCTACCCGCCCTCTCTGCATCCAACTCCCTCCTGACCTCATCCAGCCGGGCCTCAGCAACGGCCACTCGGGTCCTCAGTACATCCTGAACATAGCCGTGGGCTAACAAAGACTGCCTATGGGCAGGGTCGAGAGGTGGTGAATCCAGAACCGCTGAGGGTGCCTCCTCGGTCTGTCTAGGCTCAGGAGTATGGGTCTCTGAGCTATCATCATAAGTGCTCCAGGATGGTAGTGGAGGGGTAAGAGCTCTGACCACTGGGAGTGTGGGTAAAGGGGTACCAGTGTACACTACCATAGGTCCGACACGCTCCTCAGCTACTGGGACCTCATCCGGGTCCTCCTCATCTGAAATAGTAATGACCTCTATCTCTAACTCCTCTGAGGGGTCCTCCTCATCCTCCTCTATCTCAGGCTCCTCCTGATCCTCGACATCTAGCAGTGCCTCATCATACTCACGCTCAAACATCTCAGGGTCCTCTATCTCATGCGCCTACAGATTAAACGAACTAATTTACTATCATGATACTTATAAGGGTTCCCGTAAGGGTTTTAACTGTCAGCGCTACTTTAAGTAGTCCGACCATGAACTTGGCAAGAGTTCTTATTATCTTTGTGAGTTTGTTATTATATCGTCGCATCATCTCTGAGGTTTATAACGCTTGGCTCTGATACCATTTCTGTAACACCCCCAGATCCGGGGTCAGGAATCCGGGTCGTCACGGTCTTTCTTTCCACAATTATCACTTAACTTAATTAATAATAAACAACCTCAAGCTGTGACCCCACACTAACACACACCACCACACGTCATAGTCTCAGAGATGAAATTGAAATAAGTACAAGTCCTTGAATCCACAATTAAAAGTTATTACAACCCAAAATGATTACTTGATAAGTTTACAGTTAATTGCCATTATCTGCCTCAAGTTATAATTATACAATATTTGGTTCCCAAAAGTAGAATATCTGATCTACAGATAGATCTACCTCTGCAGCTATAGCAGCTACGATCTCAACGGGAAGGCGCGGGGCGCTTCCCACGCTCTTGCGCTGGGTCTGCTTGAGCCTGGCCATCTTTCCTAACTGTTGTTGTGTGAAGAAGAAATGAAGCAAGAGTGAGCATTACAGCTCCCAAGATAATATATAGTGTTAACAATAATACAAGTATCTGAATGGATACTTACTAGAATCCTTTATCATGTGAAAGGTAATTACTTACTGGATATAAGCAAAAACAAGGGGTGAAGTTATCAAATACTTAACTATACTTATATCATTTATAAAGCTACTTGAACTACTACTGTTCAAAGTATAATAAGATTCAAGAGGTCATCCCATAGATGAGACCACAAATTAAAACTTGAATATATTCAATCTTTGCAATATTTTTAAAAGAAATGAAGTTACGAGATACTTCATTCAATGGAAACACCAATAAAACTGTTTGACCCTGTCAATGCTTCGGCAACCACCCATTCGTAGCCTTTCGATCGAAATGCTACGGGTAGTGTTGCAGAATTATCCAACTGGATGATGTACTCTTTACGGGAGTTTGTCGCGCCAGGAAGACCACTTACGATGATCAGTCGCAGTAGTACAACCCCACCATTTTCTACATATAGAGGAGAACCTGTCGGATTTACTTGTCAACCGAACACTGGACTCCTAAGGAATGGACCGTCTTAGCGGAACTTCCAGGCCATTTTGGGCCAATAATATAAGGCTGGGTCGGCGCCACTCGACCACTTACGCCACTCCTAGTTCAGATGAAATCCATGACTCTGAAACGTAAAGCTCGTCCCCCCTTTCCCCAAGTAGAAACTTGTTGATACGGCTCCACCAAGAAGTCGTATCTAGTTGGAAAGGAAAACTCACCGATATTTCCCAGGCGATGCCTGTTAATGGATTAACTTGTTCCAAGAATTTTACTTCCCGAGTGTTGGGTAAGTAATCAAAAACTCTTTTATCAAGACAGCAACCTTGTTGCGAATATAAAACACACCACAGAGTCGGATCCCTCAGGTTTGAGCGAGTATTTAAATCCCCTTCGAAAGGAGGATCTTAAATATAAAAATGAGTTTTGGGATCCGCTCTAACTTTTAAAAATCATTTTAAAGACTCGAAAACACTTTAAAGAGTGTTTGGAGTAATGCTGATTTAATAAGTAAATCAGTCCCAATGTATAAAAAATATCTGAATATTATTATTTAAATAATATTCCCATAAAGAATAATCTTTATAAAAATAATTGAAGTAGATGTTTTAAAACTTATACTTGCAATGATTATTAAATAACCAAAGATATACTTATACGAAAATAATATCTTTATTTGAATAATCAAAAGTAAGTTTGATTACCGACACATTATTCTTTAATAAAATAAAGAATAATAATTATATAAAGAATCGGAGTCATAAATCCTCGAATGAATATTCAAAATAATATTCAATAAATAATATAAAGTGATTCATAATTCCTCGAATGAATATTCAAAATAATATTCAATAAATAATATAAAGTTATCGAATAAACCTTATTTGATTAATAGTTTTGAAAACTATAACCATATATATATAAATATAAAATCTACTCGGGATCCTCGACTCCCGGTTTTAGAAAATGTTTTCACCTTTGGGTCCCTATACTAAGGGTATACACAACTACTGCTTATCTCTAGCATAGGTATTATGCAACTTTATAAGCAATTGAACCAACAGATATATAAATCAAGAATATGAAACAGGCATGCATATATACCATATCACATGCTACAATATATCGCAAGAATTTGCTAATAACAAATATGCATTTATCGCAAGATCATGCATATACACATATACATCACAACAACAGTATAATGGGTAGAAAACTTGCCTGAGCGACTGAGGGTGATTAATGGCTTGGGACGAGTCTGGTAACCTATAAACAACATGTGAGTTGGAATTAAACCAAAGTCACTTGTAAATCTATACTTTAACCAAATTAGACTCTAACGCTCGCTTTGCGCTTACTGATTCTCTTAAGTCACTCGAGTACCCTCGACTCCACCATTTTTAATAATTTAACCATTACGAGTTTTAAGGCGATTCTTTCGCGAGTGTCTTACTAACTTCCTAAAACACTTAACATAATTGTTTCATACACTAATTAACCCTTTTTAGGTCTTTAACCTATGTTTCAAAGTAAGGCGAGGGGTAATGTTTCGTTCGCGAAACATCGTTACTTAAAACGGCCGTTTCTCCTAAACCGTACATCGGAATCAAACGAACCACATATCAAAACGAAGCTCGTAACATGAACTATCTAAACATGGCAATGGTAAAAACCTATCAGGGAGTTCTCGGGTCCTAATGTTATGAACAAAAGAAGTCTAAAGTAAATCGGACATTACGACGGCTATGTTTACGCGATTTCCCAATTTTATACCATTCCAATACAATCACCAAACAACCCCAATCCGTTCATACAATCAAAGTCCATCCATATCACACTACAACAGTCCCAATCAACTCAATATTAACAATTATACTTATTCTTAAACTTGAATTTAAACTATTCTTAAACTCTTTATCCAAACCATAAGATTTCAACATTCAATTCACCGCCATTTCAACCCAAACTCTAAACAAACAAGCTTCAAGCTACTCTTTACCATAACTATCAAAATCATCCTAATATACAAAGTAAAGTTAGGGTTTGGAGATGATATACCTTCCTTGAAGTGATGTGAGTAGCTAGGAAGCCTTAAGAAGCCTTGAGATGTCTTAGAGATGCTTGGATCTTAAAGGAAAAACAAGAAAAATCAAGTTAAAAACCTTGAAATCACTATTCATTGTCTTCTTCATTGATTTCTTGGAGAAGATTGAGAATGAATTGGAGGCTTAAACTCATAAGATAGCCATAACTATGCATAAGCATAAGGAGTACTAGAGAATTATCTTACCAATTTAGGAAGCTTGGAACTTGGATTTTGAAAATTCTTCTCTTTAAAATGTGAAAAAGCCGAGAGCAAGGTGGGAGAGATGAAATGATTTTTGTGTTTGCTTTATTTTGTTTTGGTTGGTTGATTTTCTTTTGATTAGTTTTGGTTAATTACCTTATTAACCTTGTCTTTGTGTGGTTATAAACCAACCACATCTCCTCCCTCCCTATGTCATGCTTACATCACCTTATTGTGTCATCATCTCTTACTTGTCCTCTCCTTATTGGTTGGATGACCTCATCATCCCTAACCTCCTTGATTAACTTCCTAATTGTTTGCCTAATGACCGCTGATCCGTTATACGGTTCGCTTAACTTTCGTTTTCATTTATCGTTTAAGGGATCATACCCGGGATCTTATTACTTAGGTTCCCTTAACCTTTCTCAATATATTATATTCCTTTTATGATCCTCTCTTATAATCCTTTAATTTAAATCCTTTTTATCCTGTTACCTTATACTCAATTCTTTCCGTATCTAGTGGATTTCCGGGAAAAATCAAAGTGTTCGGAATTGGATTCTGACGACCTTTACATACACTTATATACCCTATAGAGTACCAATAAAATCTCAGAATATCCATAACAGAACCCCTACATAGTGTGGCATGAACAGTTTTCTTATTCAGCAATATCAGCAAAAACACTATTCATAAGGGTTACAAAGAGTTCAAAATTTTGGGGTTATTACATATATCTAGTGAAATCATCAATAATTACAAGTGTGTATCTTTTCTTGTTGATGGACATTATGTTCACTGGTCCAAAGAGGTCCAGATGTAGCATGTGATATGGCTCAGAAATGGAGAATTCAGTTTTGTTTTTGAAAGATACTCTTCCTTGTTTGGACTTTTGGCAAGCATCACAAAGACCATCAGATGAATATAACATGTTTGGAAATCCTCTTACAAGCTCCTTCTTGGCAAGTTCATTGATTGAATTGAAGTTGAGATATGAGAGCTTCTTATGCCAGTTCCAACTCTCATCTACTGATGCCTTAGAGATAAGGCAAGTAGCTTCCTTTTCAAAACTTTCATGTAGCCTTGCTTCATAAATGTTACCATATCTGTATCCTATCAAGACAATTTTCTTTTGACTTGTTATGAACAACTTCACAGTGTGAGTCATAGAATACAACATGATAACCTCTGTCAGTAATTTGACTGATGCTCAGAAGATTATGCTTCAGTCCATCCACTAGAGCTACATTCTCTATTGCTACCTTTCCAATTATCAAGTTGTCATATCCCAGAGTATGTCCTACATTTCCATCTCCATAAGATACATCTGGGCCAACCTTCTTCTCAAATTCTGACAGCAGGGATTTATTTTCAGTCATGTGTCCTGAACATCCACTATCCAAGACAAGTGTATTTTTCTTGTTACCCTGCAATCAGAAGAATAATTAATTAGAAGGATTTTTAAGGACCCACACTTGTTGGGCCTTCTTTTTGGACAACTTAAGCCTTTGTGTGTCAGGAGTACTTTTGACAGTTTTTCCTTTGTCAGGATTTGTCTTGTCAGAAGCAGATTTAGTAAAACCAACAGAATTAAGCACACAAGCAACTTTATTAGACTTAGGCAAAGGTTCATAGTAATTGTGATACAACTTGTGATAAGAACTATAAGTATAAATTGAATGCCAGCTACTATCACAATGAAAACAAGGATTTTATGGTTTATAAAATACTGATCTACCCCTAACATTAGACTCAGGAACATCAGTTTTCACTTTCTTATTCCTCCTGCAATCAATAACAAGATGATTAGTATTTCCACAGTTAAAACAAGTTTTCTAGAAGCATTGGGAATTACCTTGTAATTTGAATCCTTAGAAATACCTTGCTTACCATTCCTGTTTCTTTTAGGACTTTTTACTTGAGGTTTGTCAGTAACGTCAAATATTTTCTTTTTCAATTGTCTTGCTGACAAAAGTCCTATGTTCTTTTCTTTCTTAACAGACTTAATGGTTTCCTTGTTTTTCTTTCTTTGAGTTTTATCATTTATTAGTTTTTTCTTGTGATAATACTGATGTTGAACCCTTTTCAAAAGTGGATTTGGGTACATCAGCTTCTGAAGAGATAAACTCTACAGGAGTTTTAAGAGTAATTTTATTTTCAGTGTCAACATCCTTAACTCCATCTTTATAGCCTAAGCATTCTTTCCAGTTTTTCTTTGAGATTATCTCATGAACCTTTTTGCCTGAAATAGTCCAGGCTTTAAGGGTTTTTCTCTCATTTTTCAGATCCTTTTCAAATATACTGTATCTAGCCTCAAGAATCTTAAATGAATGTTTAGCTCTCTCACATTCTTTCTTCAAATCTATCTGATTTATTAAGTCAGACTCTAACTGTTCATTCCTAGATTTCAAGATATCAATTTCAGTTATAAGTCTATCATTTTCTAGAGTCTTATTCTTAAAACTACCATGCAAAGATTTAAGAATAGATTTTAATTCAGATATATTTTCAGTATCAAAAGAGAAGAAATGAGTTTGTACCTTAGACTCAGAAGCAGCAGGATCATCAAGACTGGCCATCAGTGCATAGCATATGTTTTCATCTTCAGAATCAGAGGAGTCCATCCACTTCTTGCTTGAAGTGATCAGGGCTTTGTTCTTCCCTTTATCATGCTTTGTTTTCTTGCACTCTGAGGCAAAGTGACCAGGTTCATTACAGTTGTAGCACTTGATCTTTGTCCTGTCTACCTTCCCAGCTTTAGAGTCCTTTCCATCTTTTCTCCCAGTTGGCTTCCTTTCACCTCCAGTGAACTTCTTCCTGAAGCTTTTGTTGTTCCTAGACTTCCTGAATTACATTCTCCTGAAGCCCTTAACCAGTAATGCGGCCATTTGCATGATATCAGAAACTGTCATGTTCTCATCAGTTTCAGAATTAGTATCATCATCAGGATTTGATGATGAATCATCAGTATCTGATTCTGACAAATTGTTCTTCTTTCGTACAGCTCCAACAGTCTTTTCTTTTGAAGCTTTATCATTTACTTTCAAAGCAACAGATTTCCCTTTATTGCTTTTCCTCTCTCTCCTTTGCTGAACCTCCAAATCATGAGTTCTCAGCATGCCATAGACTTCATCCAGAGTAATTACTTTCAGATCAACTGATGTCGTATGATTGAAGTCCGAGTCTCCCATTCTTCACTCAAAGCTCTCAAAAACTTGGTGTTTGAATCCTCTCAATCATACACCTTTCCCACCAAAGATAAATTGTTGAGCAGGCTCAGAAATATGTCATAGATGTCAGTGAGACTTTCATCAGGCTTCGCCTCAAAGTGTTCATATTGTTAAATCAGAACAGCCCTTCTGTTCTTCTTGATGGTCATGGTTCCTTGATATTGAGTTTCAAGAGCATCCCAGATCTCTTTCGCAGTCTTGTAGGTTATAACCCTGTTTGTCATCACAGAATTAAGACTGTTATGCAAAATGTTTCTTACCTTTGCATCTTTCAGCACAACTACTTTCTCTTCTGGTGTCCACTCAGTCTTCTCCTTCAGCTGATAATGTTCAGCAACAGTGGGAGTTGCAGGCACCATTTTTGTTGGCATGAAAGGTCCATCATTGATTACATCGAAATAATCTGGATCTGTAGCTTCCAGGTGCATGAGCATCTTCACCTTCCATGTCGGATATTCAGCCTTTTTCAGAATGGGAATTTTAATGCTTTCATACTTGTTCAGAGACATGTTTAGATCGTTTCTGATTGTAAATTTATTAGTGAGCTCTGATACCAATTGTTTCCAAGTAAAGATACAATTTTTTAAGGGGGGTTGGATACAATTGTATAAATGTTTCGAACAAGTAACAAAATATAACAGCTTTTTATATATCTGATAAAAATTGTTACAAAATCCTCTCAAGAAATACTGATGTTCTTGAGAGCTGCTAGGTCGAATGATCCTCGAGTGTTGTTCACTAAGTGATGACCTAAACTGTGTTTATCTACTACACAGCTACAACAAATCAATCTAAGATATGCATTATCAAAAACTAACTGAAACTGATACATATCTTAAACTGAATAGATAAAGTCCTATAACTCAGACGTAAAGAATATATGCTCCACATTATAAGGAACAGAACAAATCTTCTAATGCTGACTGTCTTCAAATACTGATGACATCCAAATGCTGATGACATGCAAAATCTTGATGATACATTAGATCCTGATGACCCCCGAACAGCCAGATCCTGAGTTTCTTCTGATCATTGAGAATTCAATATGTAACAATTCTCATCATCATCTAACTATAATCCTGCAAGCACAATCTTCCTCCTGACATATTCTGAAGGTTTAGAAGAATGAGGAACTTGTGTTGCATCAGCTTTTGGCTTTGCTACATCATGATTTGTAGCCCTCTTAGCCAATTGTTTCTTTCTTTTTACAACAGGTGTCTTTTGGGAGACACCTGAGGTGGCTTCTGTTTGAGGTTGTGGTGGTTGTTGAGTTTGTGTTTGGGTTTGAGTTTGGGATTGTGTATGAGTTGTTGTGCTTGGGTTAGCTACAGGGGGGGTTTCCAATAGTTATAGCCTACAACTGAGCATTCTGCCTGTTAGGTAAGCTATAAGTCACAGGGAGCCTTGTAATGAGCAAGTTCCTAGCAACCAAAAGAAACCTTAAAGGATCTAAATTCAACTTCTTTTCATCTTGTGAAATTAAGTCAGAAAAACCCTTTTGTCAATTTAAATACTGAAACTATTTGATTAGAGGAGTGTTAGTCACAAAACACGCGCTAAATTACACGCAAGTATACGCGTTCACAAGTAGTATAAGATATAAATCAGATTCGTTCCCACAGACACTGGTTTAGGTTAACTTTATAATTTATGCACATAAGAAACAATGTATGGTTATTATTCAATGCTAAGATGATAACAAATTGAGGTTGTTTATAACTAAGAATTAAACTAACAATTATAACTAAGGGAATAAGAATGGTTAAATTAATATATATGACAAACATGAGATTCTAACTTCATTAAATACTTCATTCAATAGCCTTTTCGTTCTTAACCTTAGCATGTAATGGTGATGACACTGTTAGGCACAAAGCATGCGCTAAATATTTCATGCAAGTATACGCGTTCACAAGTAATATAGAATGATTTCTAGTTCGTTCCCACAGAGACTCTGATTAATTGTATTTAATTAACACTTACTCACCAATATATGATTATTCTTCAATGCCAAGACAATAACAATTAAGATTGGTTAACTAATATTAACTACGAGAATTAAACAATTAAATTAACAATATTAAACACACATGAGATCCTAACTTCATTACTACTTCATTCAATAATTATATTTATTAACCTTAGCATGTAATGGTGATGATATTAATCGAACAACACGAAACTGATAAATGCCAACTTTCGTTGTACGAATACCATTCTACCAAGCATCCACAAATTAGATAGAAGTTGAATATGTATCAATTATGTTGAGACCCTATATGTCTACAGAATTTGACAACATAATGATTTAAGCGCAAGTTATTCATGATGATTCCAGAGGGCAAGTAAAACGGTTAGAGTTACCCACTAATCATGCATACAATACATAAACCTATGCTAGTATGGCAAGTTCTAAATCTCAAGATCCACTGTCGCTTCACAAGAGATTAACAGGCTATCTTACATGTTCGCGATGCATATAAGACGAATAAGCACAACCTATACTAGATATCATACAATCACCACATACCAAGGTATTAAACAATTAACCAAAGAAATCAATAGTAATTCCGCTAGGATCCCATGATCACGATTAGCCCATAATAGAACTCATCGTCACCATGGGTTCATATGAAAGCATGATAATAACACAACGATATAAGGCTAATAAAAATACTTATAAATAATGAAGTACGTCACAAGAGTATTAAGGTTCAAAGCATTAAGAAAACTAGCATCCACTGTTACAACAAATTAAAAGAATCACAAGATAAACGAATGCTTCCTCTTCTTCATTGTTGTGTGCTAAAACGGTCTTCTCAATCTTCTTGCCTTCGCCCTTGATGATGAAAACGTCTTCCCATAAGGTTTCTATAAGCGTCCAGGAGTCACCACGCCAAAAGAAGCCCAATTGTACTTGAATTAATAAAATCCAGATTCTGAAATTCCGCACACACGCGGTCGCCTGCTGCCTCCACGCGGCCGCTTGCTGGCACGTGGTCGCCAGCTCCTGGCACGCGGTCGCGTGCTACCTTTCTGGAAAATTCCTTATTTTGCTCTTGTTTTGCTGATTTCTTCGCTCATCACCCCTAGACTGATTCCAAGCACTTCCTTAAGCTTTATTTGATGGAAACCACCTATCTAAGCAAGTTATACCCTGAAATGCAAAAACACTAGAAAACACGTCAAATACATAAAATACTTGAGTCCAAGACACCAATTCAAGCTGTTATGAGACGGTCTAAGTGGTATAAAATGCCACTTATCACACCCCCAAACTTGAATCGATCCTCAAGCATCACAAACTCAAACCCAGAATAAAACATGCATGAATGCAACTAGATGAATGCAGCGATTTCCTCACGATGACTAAACCAACCAACACATGACATATCAACAAATGCAATTAGGTGACTAAAGATCAAGCAAATCACGCAAGCTAACATACAACTAGAAACGTGGTGTGTACGAATGCTTAACAGATATGCTTCAAAACTAGATCAATCACCATAACTTAATTATCCTCAAGGCAATCACACGCTTATACGAAGAATATATTCTAGACACAAAATGACTTATAACATTACAAGATTATTGGAGTTTATTACGGAATCATGCTTTTATTCAACACATAAAACAAATGCTTATTTGATCGTGCAATGAGTGAGGTCCACAAAAGACTTATGCAATGGTAGCCATTTAGCGAGCGTTAGGTTAGCGGATCCCAGACTATTAAAGCCTTAGGTCACTAGGCACAAAGCCCCCTAAGAACTTAATAACTCGAATACCAAAGAGCCCACTCATGATCAATTGTGCATTAAACCATTTGTTTTTTCTCTTTTTTTTTCTTTTTTTCACACATATAATAATTGTTTTCCAATTTCTGAGCAAGTGCGTTTCGCTCCATCTTGCTCAACCCTAGACTACTCGTATACAATACGAGCCGGCTATTAGCCATTTGACGCCTAGCCACAATTAGAAATGAATTCCAATTTTTAACTCCAATTTTTATCTTTTCATGTCTTTTATCATTAAGAACCTAGCATGCATTCTTAGTATAAGCAATAGATTAACCTAAAAAACCATCAAACTATGACAACGATCTAGTCCTTAAGCATACTCTAAGACTTAGTGAAATTACAAGTGTTTATAGCATGCATATCAACCTAATAAGATTCAACATCACTCTAACACTATCACTACACTCGCATCAATATCACATATTAATCGGTAAAGCAACACAAAGGGATCATGGTATATGCATGAGCTATATGACATGATAAATAAAGCTGTAAATAATAAAAAAACTACATGGCAAAAATATGCAACTATATGAACTAAACTATCATGAATATGCAACTACATGACACACACACAAATATGTTCCTTAACTACCACCCCCAAACTTAAAATCTTCACTGTCCCCAGTGAAGGTAATAGAAATGAACATAGGGTATACCTAATCAGACGAATCATCATCACCCTTAGAGGGTGGAGTGTCAGGAGGTGGATAAGCAGAATCCTCACAAAAAACGGGCCACTCGATGTTAGCTCCAAGGCCTCTAAATGTAGTCCCAAGTGCCTGAGTGAGCTCCTCCGCAAACCGACTCTGCGACTCATACATCGCATCCATCCTCCTCGAAAGCCTCATGTACTGACATCAGCCAATCCCGAACCATCTCCTCCCTGGGCTCTCGAAGAGCCTGCCTCTCCCTGAGCCTGATTGGGCCTAGCCATGGTAGCACCAGCTGCTGGAACTCCTCCTGGAAGGTAATACCCCAAACCATGTGACTCGGGCTCTCGCAGTAGTATGCCTCGAAGAATCAGTAGCTGTCGGATTGGTGCTGCTGCTACCCACAGTTCGTGATCTCTTTGGGGACATGAGAACTGAGAATAAGAGTTAGATAGTTTGTGTTTGGTGTGTAGGAGAGATTTTGTAGAGTTGAAAGTGTGTGGGATGTGTATGGAGAGGTTGTATGTATTTATAGGGCAAAATTAGGGTTAGAATTTGATTAGGAGTGGGGATTGTGGCAAGGTATGTAGGGAAATTGTGGGTTAACAGGTTATATTTTTTGTGAATTTTTTTGTTTTGTTTTTTGTTTTGTTTTTTAGGCTGAAAACGATTTTTCAAAAGTCAGGGTCGCACGCGGTCGTGTGGCACCAGCACGCGGTCGTCTGCTGGCACGCGGTCACGCGCTCCTAGCACGCAGGCGTATGCTAGGCTACTGGAAAAAAAATTGCAACTTTTTTTCTGATTTTTTTGGGTTTTTTGATAAAGTACTATATTCTAGGGTGTCCTATGGTCTCATATCTTAGGTTGCCTCCTAAGAAGCGCTTCTTTTACATAATTAGCTTGACGTGTCGTTATGCGATCAAGTTGACAATAAAACGACACTAACCACTTCACGGTTTGCCGTATCCCCATAATAGTTCTTCAATCTCTTTCCATTTACTTTGAATGCTTGGCCCGGATCGTTCTCAAAAATCTCCACCGCTCCATATGGAAACACAGTTTTGACGATAAATGGTCCAGACCACCTTGATTTCAACTTTCCAGGAAAAAGTCGGAGACGAGAGTTGAATAGAAGAACTTGTTGCCCCGAAATGAATGACTTAGGTGATAGCTTCCTGTCATGCCACCTTTTTACCTTTTCCTTGTACATTTTGTTATTTTCGTACGCGTGAATTCGAAATTCATCAAGTTTATTTAACTGAAGCATTCGCTTCTTACTAGCTGCATCTAGATCAAGGTTTAACTTCTTCAATGCCCAATAAGCCTTATGCTCAAGCTCCGCAGGTAAATGACATCCCTTACCATAAACAAGTTGAAACGGGGACATCCCAAGTGGAGTCTTGTATGTTGTTCTATAAGCCCAAACAACTTCATCGAGCTCCAAAGACCAATCTTTCCTTGACGGACAAACGACTTTCTCTAGAATGCGCTTGATCTCCCTATTAGACACTTCAGCTTGACCATTAGTTTGCGGATGATAGGCAGTAGCAATGTGATGATTCACATTGTAGCGTTGCATCATAGAAGTGAACTTACGATTGTAGAAATGCGACCCTTCATCACTTATGATAACTCGTGGTGTAACACCCCCAAATTCGGGGTCGGGGATCCGGGTTGTCACAAGTTCTATTTCCCTTAATAACACCCAATCTTAATACACAATCAACTACTCTGAACTGTGACCCCACAATAAATACACACACCACAAGTTATAGTCTCAGAGATGAATATCCAAAAATAATCACAAGTCGTTTTATTCCACAATTATATGACAATACACCTTAAAAAGGTTTCTGAATAAATTTACATTTCTTTGCCATTATTACAATTCATAAATATACATAATCTGGTACGTCAAAAGTTGAAAGCCTAGCCTATTGGTAATTTCTACCTCAGCTACAGCGGCCTCAATGCTTCCCGAAAGCTGCGGAACATTTCCTATCCGCTTGCGAATTGGGAGCTTGGTCCTGTTCATCTTGTCTATCTGATGTTGTGTGATGAAAGAAGAAAGCAAGGGTGAGCAGCAAGCCCACCAAAATAATATGTATAATGATTAACAATATATGAGCCTTCTCATAGTACTCATGAAAATCTTGGTCAAAAGAAATGAACCAAGTTTGATATCTTAATGCGATGAAGTCGCAAAATATTCAGTATATATATATACATATATACTTTTCAAAATATTGGAAGTCCTCTTCCATGCATAATACACACAGAGTTCCAGTGTATAACTGTATAAAAAATATCGTTGCAAGGTGATCTCATATATCTAACCTTGTCTCAACGTTTTTCTGAAAATCTTTGTCATGCATAAGATAATCATTTACTAGATATAAGTTTAAAAGATGAAGTTACAAGATACTCCAATATACTTATATCTTTTCCAAATACTACTTGAACTACCACCGTTCAAGTTATAAGTAGTTTCAAAAGTTCATCACACTGATGAGACTACAAGATAAGACTTGAATAGATTCAATCTTTGAAATATTTTGAAGGAAATGAAGTTATGATATACTTCAATAAGTCCCGATATATATATACACCTATATATATACATACGTTTCCTGAAAACCTCTGTCATGTAAAGTATGAACAGAATTGCAATATCCAATAAATTTGGAAAGGAAAGAATTTTGGCATAAACCTGATATCTTGTTGATCAGGAAAAGATACCAATAAGTAACCTTTTCTACTAGTAGATGGACGAATTCCTCACTGGTCATCACCCTGGTCGCAATAGGACCTTATGCTGGACTGCCACTCAGCCACTTATGCATTTGATGGACTCCCACTGAGCTACTTACACTATCATGGACGCCCACTGAGCCCATGTTGCTTATGCCGACTCGATAGATGGACTTACTTCCTGAATGTTGGGTAAGTAATCAATTCATTTACCAAAACTGCAACCTTGTTGCGAATATAAAATACACCATAGAGCCGGATCCCTCAAGTTTTGAGCGAGTATTTATATCCCCTTTTTAAAAGGAAGATCTTAAATATAAAAATAAGTTTTGGGATCCGCTCTAACTTTTAAAAATCATTTTGAAGACTCGAAAACACTTTAAAGAGTGTTTGGAGTAATGCTGATTTAATGAAATAAATCAGTCCCAATATATTTAGAAAATGTCTGAATATTATTATTTAAATAATATTCCCATAAAGAATAATCTTTATACAAATAATTGAAGTAGAAGTTGTAAGACTTATACTTGAAATGAGTATTAAATAACCAAAGATATACTTATATGAAAGTACTATCTTTATTTGAATAATCGAAAATAAGTTTGATTATCGAAACATTATTCTTTAATAAAATAAAGAATATTATTAAATAATAAGCGGAGTCATAATACCTCGAATGAATATTATAAATAATATTCATTAAATAAAATAACGGAGTCATACATCCTCAAATGAATATTCAATTAATAATCATTAATTATATAACTGAGTCATAAGCCCTCGAATGAATATTCTAAATAATATTCAATAATAAATTAAAGGAGTCATAAGTCCTCGGATGAATATTCGAAATAATATTCAATAACAAAATAAAGGAGTCATAAGTCCTCGGATATATATTCGAAATAATATTCAATAATAAAATAAAGGAGTCATAAGTCCTTGGATGAATATTCGAAATAATATTCAATAATAAAATAAAGGAGTCATAAGTCCTCGGATGAATATTCGAAATAATATTCAATAATAAAATAAAGTTATCGAATAAACCTTATTCGATTAATAGTTTTGAAAACTATAACCATATATATATATATATAAATATATATATATATATAATCTACTCGGGATCCTCGACTCCCGGTTTTAGAAAATGTTTTCACCTTTGGGTCCCTATACTAAGGGTATATGCAAATTACTGTTATTCTCTAGCATAGGTATTATCAACTGAACCAACAGATATATTTGGCAAGAATATGAAACAGGCATGCATATATATATACCATATCAGCATGCTTCAATATATCGCAACATTTGCTAATTAACCAACATGCATCTATCGCAAGATAATGCATATACATATATACATCACAACAACAGTATAACGGATAGAAAACTTGCCTGAGCGACTGGGGTTGATAAAAGGCTCGGGACGAGTCTGGTAACCTATAAACAACAAGTAAGTTGGAATTAAACCAAAGTCACTTGTAAATCTATACTCTAACGACCTTAGACTCTAACGCTCGCTTTGCGCTTACTGATTCTCTTAAGTCACTCGAGTACCCTCGGCTCCACCATTTTTTATAATTGAACCATTACAAGTTTTAAGGCGATTCCTTCGCGAGTGTCTTACCAACTGCCTAACACTCTTACCATAATTGTTTCATACACTAATTAACCCTTTTTGGTCTTTAACCTATGTTTCAAAGTAAGGCGAGGGGAAAAGTTTCGTTCGCGAAACGCCGTTACTTAAAATGGTCGTTTCTCCTAAACCGTACATCGGAATCAAAGGAACTACATATCAAAACGAAGCTCATAACATGAACTATCTAAACATGGCAATGGTCATAATCTAGCAGGGAGTTCTCGGGTCCAAATTTTATGAACAAAAGCAGTCTGAAGTAAATCGGACATTACGACGGCTATGTTTACGCGATTTCCCAAATTTAAACCAATTCAAAACAACCACAATTCAACCACAAATCCTTCATACAACCAACATCCATCCATACCATACTACAACAGCCCCAACAATTCAATATTTCCAATTCATACTTATTTTTCAATTATGAACTAAGAGTTTACTTAAGTTCATTAACTAATAACCAAGATTTCCAGCTCCAAAAATATCACAAAATCAATCAATCTCTAAACACACAATAATCATGCCTCTCACCAACTAAACTACTCATAACAAGCTCTAAACATGATTACACACCCATTACACTAACCCATCATCTAAATATTAGGAAATCTAAACAACAAAACTTAAAACTAAGACCATGAAGAGTTATACCTTCCTTGAAGCTTTTAATCCATGAAAGGTCCTTGGAATGCCCATGGAAGCCTTAATCTAACCTCCTACAAGCTTGTTCTTTCAAAGAAATCAAGAACACAAAAATTAATTTTAAGAAAGTACTATTCACCATCTTCTTGAATGATTTATAGGAAATGCTAGGAAAGGATTTTGAAGCTAAGATTTCTAGGAAGTATGTAACTTAACTAGGAGAAGCTAGGATAATTACCTTGTAAAATAGCAAGTGGAGGATCTTGGACTTCCCAATTCTTAAGAAAGAAGCCGAGAGCTTCATGAATAAATGGAGGGTTTGGTGTTTTGTGATTTGTTTTGCTTGGTTGCTAGGTTTTTTGTTTTGTTTTAGGTCAATTACCCATTTACCCTTGATTTTGTGTGGTTAATATTCCACCACATTTCCTTCCCTCTTATGTCATGCTTGCATCACTTTGTGATGTCATCACCCCTCCTTTGTCCTCTTTCTATTGGTTGGATGACACCATCCTCTCTAATCCCTTTGATTAACTTCCTAATTGTTTGCCTAATGACCGCTGATCTGTTATACGGTTCGCTTAACTTTCGTTTTCGTTTATCGTTTGAGGGATCATACCCGGGATCTTATTACTTGGGTTCCCTTAACCTTTCCCCATACATTATATTCCTTTTATGATCCTCTCTTATAATCCTTGAATTTAAATCCTTTTAATCATGTTACCTTATACTCAATTCTTTCCGTATCTAGTGGATTTCCAGGAAAATCAAAGTGTTCGGAAATTGGATTCTGACGATCTTTACATACACTTATATACCACATAGAGTACTAATAACATCTCAGAATATCCATAACAGAACCCCTACATAGTGTGGCATGAAAAGTTTTCTCATTCAGCAAAAACACTATTCATAAGGGTTTCAAAAATTTCCAAAAATTGGGGTTATTACAGTCTCCCCTCCTTAAAAGGATTCCGTCCCGGAATCAGATAGAAAATGAATAGTGATACTTTTTTTTTAACATTGCACTTTCTAACTCTCGAGTAAATTTTCCCACATTGTGGTTCTTCCATCAAACTCTGACTAGTTTGATAACCCTTCTCCTAAGAACTTGTTCCTTTTCGATCTATAACCCTTTCTGGTTGCTCCCTATAGGTTACGTCGGGTTGCATGTCTATGCGCTCATATGCCCCTATTTGTCTGGCATCCGAATTACACTTCCTTAACATTGATACGTGAAACACGTTATGACTTGCTACATGTTCGGGGGTAGGGCTAGCTCATATGCTATCTTCCCAAAACGTCTTAATATATCCGAGGGTCCGACAAATTGTGGACTTAGCTTTCCTTTCTTTCCGAATCTCATCAATCCTTTCCAAAGGATACCTATAACATTTCTAGGTCCCCTATTTCATACTCTTTGTCCTTTCGAGTCAAATCAGCATACCTCTTATGTCCATCTTGGGTTACTACCAGCCGTCCTCTGATTAGATCTATTATATCACTGGCCCTTTGGGCTACTGCGGGTCCGAGCATCTTGCGCTCTACAACTTCATCCTAACATAAGGGAGATGGACATTGTCTTCCCTCAAGGATCTCATAAGGCGATATCTCAATACTGACATATGATCTATTGTCGTAAGAAAACTCAATCCGTGTTAGGTGATCATTCCAAATTCTTTCAAGTCTATTGCACAGACTCTCATTATAGCTTTTAGCATTAGAACTTTTGCTTCTCAATACCCATTCTTTTCCAGTTCGTAATCGCTACTACCTTCCATTCCTAATATTATACGGGTTATACTTTTGCTCGCTAGCATTCTATAACCTTTTAATAACCTCGTCAACCTTAGTATCACGAATGTGTTTCCATTCCGAATACCACCACAACTTTACTACTCCTTTTTCAGCTGCTTCTATCTTCGAAAGCTTAATCCTTCATATAGAAGTAAAAGAATTTATTGAGAGATCACTATGATCATGAACACTTGTTATATCGCATAGTTAGTACAGAAGGTGGCCAGCCTTTAGTACTTGACAAGCAATTAAACAATAGCTGGTATCCTACTCGGCTTCTATCACACAGATAGATAGTCATTCGGCAATACCTCCCCTTCTGGAAGGGTTGTTCTTCTCAGTTTACATGAAATGAAAAGAAGAGAAAAGAACGAACTGAAGAGAATTGTATATATGTAAAAAAAAAATTATTGCCATAAAATATCTGGCTTGGAATCTACCTCTGAACTATAGAGGTCTGTCATAGGAGAACAAAACATATATGTATATATATCAACATCAAGTATTATCGCATCGCATTTCACATGCTTAAATATTTTTGTTATTCCGTCCATCATTCTATGGACCCATGCTCTTCCTCGAGCTTATACACAATCACCTTTGAAACTCCCTCGACATTGAAAATCGAATCTGGGATCTTATTCTAGACATCATCGTTACTAGAATTCTATGCTTGCACCGTAACCTTCCTCATATAATAATACGACTCTCTATTGATAAGAAAGAATAAATATTCAATAGGTAGATACTCTACTTAATTAGTTTATCAATGATAACTTATACCCTACCACGACCCGATTATTGGTACTCAATCTCAACATCCATTCCAATACAACTCTCACGGTTGTAATCAGCTCATTACTCGCAGAATCATTGCTACATTACTATGGCCCACCACTGACCTACTGTCGTCATTCACGTTCCATGAAATCTTAATATCTAACCATACGGAGTCCATACATGTCGTATCAAATCCTTCTAAGGAGGTAACATAATCACCATTCATGATTCATAAAGAACACTCCTGATCCTGACATACATACATGACATGAAGCAGATAAAAGTGCAGAAGAGTTTCAGTCAAAGCAACGATAGCAGGTTAATACCATTCTTAATCATATGCCTTCAATAGAAGACTTAACTCAAAGGTTCGTTTAGTCCTTTTTGAAATATGGTCTTGGATTATTCTCAAGATAGGACCTTCTAAGATAGATAGCCCGCTAATGGCGATTACACGAATTAAACCTTTACCCAACTACTATTACGGTTGAGTATTGCACAGTCATCAGAAGGAATGTCAATCTTCCGAACCGTAATACAACCTTCCCGGCTTCAACCATCATCACTATATTCCTTTGGCACACGCGCCTATAATTATCCTCTTACCTTTAAAGTGTCGGCCACCTCTTTGGCCTTTCCTGATAGTAAAATTTCCTTACAGTCAATGTCATTTTAACCACCTCCAAATAAATTTTCTACCTTATTTCAATCACAGCTTATGTGAAAATGCTTTTCTTTAATATCTGATGAGTAAATAAAAAAAAATATCACCATTTTTCCATAAGTTATTGCCTCAATCTTTAGAGGTTAATCACTGTCACGACTGACTCTCAATCATACTTAGAACATCTTTTATCTTAGGTCCTAATTGCCCAGAACAATTTCGACCTTTACTGGTTCGATTCATACTTTCTCATGGTTTAACACGTGCCTCACTTGGCAACATTATAATTACATCATATTTCCTTTATCAACATTTCTATTCTTGAGAATTTTGAATATTACCTTTCTCCTTGTAAAACCTCTAAGGTTATCCTTCAATCGTTCCTCATGTATTCCCTAGATACAGGGCATATCAAAATACCATTTACTATTACTAGAACCATTGTCTATATACTTCTGAAAAATTTCTCCACTAATTCTTAAAGGTTGTTGTTACCTTAACCCCTTTCCAAATCATACTGTCAAAACTCATGATGTCCCTATTAAGGGTGAAATGCCAACCTTTATGCATTCCCCTAGGATTCATTTTAAGTTACCGATGTTCTATCCTTAATTCCACCTTTAAAAGGTACCTGCATCCTTCCATGGATAAATCAAGTCATATATCCCTGACAAGGGTGTCTTATTCAATCATTCCCACCTCGATAGTATATGCCTAATTTCACAATAACATCTGTATTCAAAATGGGGTCAATCAATATGGCCTCCAAAAGATAACAACGGTTATCCGCTTGTCTTGCCTAATTTGGTAACGATAACAAGGATGTTCTGGAAGATATTGGTCGTGTTTAACGTGAACTTCTTCTTAATAATTCCTTATTTACTTTTGTTGTTTATCTCAACAGTCATCTCAATGTTGGGATATCTCTCATACCTGGTGTCTCCCTTTCTGGGTATCATGCTACCGGTCTTACACTTCACATCCTTGAAGGTCACTTCCTTCATCCAATTTTTCCTAATTTCTTACTTCCTTGCCTCCTCAGTCTATCAGCGTTTCATTATTTATCCTTCGAACTATCTCAAGGTTTCCTCGAATCCTCCCAACTTACAGGGGATAAAATATATTTATCTCTTATGCCTTCAACCATCAATTTAACTCATGGTGAATCACCCTCATCCTGACGATTACATACTTTTCTATTTCTATTGCTGCGAGTCTTTAGGGTTTCCTCATACCCAACTTCCTTATCATTCCTCAAACTCTATTGCCTTTATATTCCTTTCCACTTCAGTTTCTTTTTTTTCCTTTCTCTTATCATTATTTCATGAACCAACGCAACATAAGCATTGATTTCAAATATCCCGTCATTCTGGATTCGTGTCCTCAGAACGAATCTTGATAACTTTTACAACTTAGATTCATAATTCATCATACTCATCCACTTTTGTTCTAGCTCCAAAGCTTTTACACTATCTCCTTATCTTTGGGAATTACTTTCCCGAAAACAATTGACTGAACTTAAATCAGTTTATTATAATCTCTTGCTTCGTGCCTTCCTTGGCCTTTCACCAGCGGGTGGTCTCTCTCTTAGGAGGGTAAGTGACAAAAACAGTCTTTTGTGATTCGTCAATCATTCAGAATCTCAAATGATTCCTCTATTTCCTTTAGCCAGGCTCTTGCCTCGACTAGGTCAACCTGTTTCTTGGAACTCTGAGAGCTTAGAGACTTAAAGGTCCTGAAAGAATTTCCTACCACATTGTTTTCTCAAGGTGGTGGTTGGGGATAATAGTCTAAGTTCTGTCTAGACAGGTCCATAAATTGCCGTATAGGAGTACCGTCTTGGGTCTCCTTTCCTTACTCGACTTTCTGTTTCTTTAGTATGAAATGTTTCATCCTTCTCCCATACTCGGGGTTATCTTATACATTAAAACCTTGTTTTCCACTCTATTATGTTATGGGTTGTTTCTTTCTTGATGGCAACCTCCCTGACTATCACATTCAGGGTTTGCCCTAAATCCTATTCCTCAAACTATGGCTCTCATCTAAGTTCTCATCCTTAAGCTCTTGAACTTTCGGAACCCAAATTCTATAGGAATACCTCATTATTCCCTTATCATCTTTCTCGGTATTAATCTCATATTTATTTGTTGGCTCTCTGCCTTCATTCATCACCTTTTTCTGGCACAATATACTGTTTTCCAATAATTCGGTCTCTATTGCAATCTCAAACAGTTTTTCGGTACCGGCTCCGGTTACCTTCACTTCTATTTCCATCTTCTCAAAATCTCTTATAAACTCTCTCAAAGACATTATCATCTTGAGTCTCTCCTTTTTACTAAGGACATCAGCCACCACATTGGCTTTCCCCGAATGATAAGGAATCTCATAATCGTAATCCTTGATTAGCTCTAACCACCTCATTTGGCACATGTTGAGCTCTTTTCTGCGTGAAAATGTACTATAGCACTTATGGCTTAGGTAATTCTCGCACTTCTCTCCATACAAGTAGTGCCTCCAATATTTAGGGCAAAACTATTGCCATGAGCCCAAGCTCATAGGTGGGGATATCGAATTTTATATTCCCTTAATTATCTTGACGCGTACGCGATTACCTTGCTGTGCTGTATAAGAAGCACCCTAATTCCTTATGCGAAGCGTCACTACAATTCACAAAATCTCCTTTTTCATCCGGCAACGCCAACATATGGGTCGCCACCAACCTTTGCTTTAGTTGTTAAAATCTTTTCTCGTATTTCTCTGTCCATTCAAACTTCTTAGTCTTACGAGTAAGCCGCTTCAAAGGGGCTACTATCTTTACAAACTTGAACGAACCTCCGGTAGTGACCGGCCAATCCTACCTCTGGTAGTCGACCTAACCATGGTCATCAATTCATCAATGGTCCTTTATTCATTCTTGTCAGGATCCTCCATGGGATCCTCCTCAGCAACTATCCCTTCTAGGACAACATTCTCAATCGCTACATCCTCAATATCAACATCATCCGGTCCTGCATTAGGACACTCTATCGGATCCACAATCCGATCTCCAATTAGTAATAAAACATCATCGCGCTGTTGCTCCTCAACCTCAGGGTTCGGAGTCCCGCTACCATCTACGATAACGAACTACGCTTCTATCACGATATTTATAAGGGTTCCCATAAGGGTTTTAACTGTCGGTACTACGTTAGGTAGCCTGACTATGAACTTGGCAAGAGTTCTTATTATCTTAGTGAACTTATTATCTTAACGTCACATCATCTCTGAGGTTTATAACGCTTAGCTCTGATACAATTTCTGTAACACCCCCAAATCCGGGGTCGGGGATCCGGGTTGTCACGAGTTCCATTTCCCTTAATAACACCCAATCTTAATACACAATCAACTACTCTGAACTGTGACCCCACAATAAACACACACACCACAAGTTATAGTCTCAGAGATGAATATCCAAAAATAATCACAAGTCGTTTTATTCCACAATTATATGACAATACACCTTAAAAAGGTTTCTGAATAAATTTACATTTCTTTGCCATTATTACAATTCATAAATATACATAATCTGGTACGTCAAAAGTTGAAAGCCTAGCCTATTGGTAATTTCTACCTCAGCTACAGCGGCCTCAACGCTTCCCGAAAGCTGCGGAACATTTCCTATCCGCTTGCGAATTGGGAGCTTGGTCATGTTCATCTTGTCTATCTGATGTTGTGTGATGAAAGAAGAAAGCAAGGGTGAGCAGCAAGCCCACCAAAATAATATGTATAATGATTAACAATATATGAGCTTTCTCATAGTACTCATGAAAATCTTGGTCAAAAGAAATGAACCAAGTTTGATATCTTAATGCGATGAAGTCGTAAAATATTCAGTATATATATATACATATATACTTTTCAAAATATTGGAAGTCCTCTTCCATGCATAATACACACAGAGTTCCAATGTATAACTGTATAAAAAATATCGTTGCAAGGTGATCTCATATATCTAACCTTGTCTCAACGTTTTTCTGAAAATCTTTGTCATGCATAAGATAATCATTTACTAGATATAAGTTTAAAAGATGAAGTTACAAGATACTCCAATATACTTATATCTTTTCCAAATACTACTTGAACTACCACCGTTCAAGTTATAATTAGTTTCAAAAGTTCATCACACTGATGAGACTACAAGATAAGACTTGAATAGATTCAATCTTTGAAATATTTTGAAGGAAATGAAGTTATGATATACTTCAATAAGTCCCGATATATATATACACCTATATATATACATACGTTTCCTGAAAACCTCTGTCATGTAAAGTATGAACAGAATTGCAATATCCAATAAATTTGGAAAGGAAAGAATTTTGGCATAAACCTGATATCTTGCTGATCAGGCAAAGATACCAATAAGTAACCTTTTCTACTAGTAGATGGACGAATTCCCCACTGGTCATCACCCTGGTCGCAATAGGACCTTATGTTGGACTGTCACTCAGCCACTTATGCATTTGATGGACTCCCACTGAGCCACTTACACTATCATGGACGCCCACTGAGCCCATGTTGCTTATGCCGACTCGATAGATGGACTTACTTCCCGAACGTTGGGTAAGTAATCAATTCATTTACCAAAACTGCAACCTTGTTGCGAATATAAAATACACCATAGAGCCGGATCCCTCAGGTTTTGAGCGAGTATTTAAATCCCCTTTTTAAAAGGAAGATCTTAAATATAAAAATGAGTTTTGGGATCCGCTCTAACTTTTAAAAATCATTTTGAAGACTCGAAAACACTTTAAAGAGTGTTTGGAGTAATGCTGATTTAATGAAGTAAATCAGTCCCAATATATTTAGAAAATGTCTGAATATTATTATTTAAATAATATTCCCATAAAGAATAATCTTTATACAAATAATTGAAGTAGAAGTTGTAAGACTTATACTTGAAAAGAGTATTAAATAACCAAAGATATACTTATATAAAAGTACTATCTTTATTTGAATAATCGAAAATAAGTTTGATAATCGAAACATTATTCTTTAATAAAATAAAGAATATTATTAAATAATAAGCGGAGTCATAATACCTCGAATGAATATTATAAATAATATTCATTAAATAAAATAACGGAGTCATACATCCTCAAATGAATATTCAATTAATAATCATTAATAATATAACTGAGTCATAAGCCCTCGAATGAATATTCGAAATAATATTCAATAATAAAATAAAGGAGTCATAAGTCCTCGGATGAATATTCGAAATAATATTCAATAATAAAATAAAGGAGTCATAAGTCCTCGGATGAATATTCGAAATAATATTCAATAATAAAATAAAGGAGTCATAAGTCCTTGGATGAATATTCGAAATAATATTCAATAATAAAATAAAGGAGTCATAAGTCCTCGGATGAATATTCGAAATAATATTCAATAATAAAATAAAGTTATCGAATAAACCTTATTCGATTAATAGTTTTGAAAAATATAACCATATATATATATAAATATATATATATAAAATCTACTCGGGATCCTCGACTCTCGGTTTTAGAAAATGTTTTCACCTTTGGGTCCCTATACTAAGGGTATATGCAAATTACTGCTATTCTCTAGCATAGGTATTATCAACTGAACCAACAGATATATTTGGCAAGAATACGAAACAGGCATGCATATATATATACCATATCAGCATGCTTCAATATATCGCAATATTTGCTAATTAACCAACATGCATCTATCGCAAGATAATACATATACATATATACATCACAACAACAGTATAACGGATAGAAAACTTGCCTGAGCGACTGGGGTTGATAAAAGGCTCGGGACGAGTCTGGTAACCTATAAACAACAAGTAAGTTGGAATTAAACCAAAGTCACTTGTAAATCTATACTCTATCGACCTTAGACTCTAACGTTCGCTTTGCGCTTACTGATTCTCTTAAGTCACTCGAGTACCCTCGGCTCCACCATTTTTTATAATTTAACCATTACAAGTTTTAAGGCGATTCCTTCACGAGTGTCTTACCAACTGCCTAACACTCTTACCATAATTGTTTCATACACTAATTAACCCTTTTTGGTCTTTAACCTATGTTTCAAAGTAAGGCGAGGGGAAAAGTTTCGTTCGAAAAATGCCGTTACTTAAAACGGTCGTTTCTCCTAAACCGTACATCGGAACCAAACGAACTACATATCAAAACGAAGCTCATAACAGGAACTATCTAAAAATGGCAATGGTCATAGTCTAGCAGGGAGTTCTCGGGTCCAAATTTTATGAACAAAAGCAGTCTGAAGTAAATCGGACATTACGACGGCTATATTTACGCGATTTCCCAAATTTAAACCAATTCAAAACAACCACAATTCAACCACAAATCCTTCATACAACCAACATCCATCCATACCATACTACAACAGCCCCAACAATTCAATATTTCCAATTCATACTTTTTTCTCAATTATGAACTAAGAGTTTACTTAAGTTCATTAACTAATAACCAAGATTTCCAACTCCAAAAATATCACAAAATCAACCAATCTCTAAACACACAATAATCATGCCTCTCACCAACTAAAATACTCATAACAAGCTCTAAACATGATTACACACCCATTACACTAACCCATCATCTAAACATTAGGAAATCTAAACAACAAAACTTAAAACTAAGACCATGAAGAGTTATACCTTCCTTGAAGCTTTTAATCCATGAAAGGTCCTTGGAATGCCCATGGAAGCCTTAATCTAACCTCCTACAAGCTTGTTCTTTCAAAGAAATCAAGAACACAAAAATTAATTTCAAGAAAGTACTATTCACCATCTTCTTGAATGATTTATAGGAAATGCTAGGAAAGGATTTTGAAGCTAAGATTTCTAGGAAGTATGTAACTTAACTAGGAGAAGCTAGGATAATTACCTTGTAAAATAGCAAGTGGAGGAGCTTGGACTTCCCAATTCTTAAGAAAGAAGCCGAGAGCTTCATGAAGAAATGGAGGGTTTGGTGTTTTGTGATTTGTTTTGCTTGGTTGCTAGGTTTTTTGTTTTGTTTTAGGTCAATTACCCATTTACCCTTGATTTTGTGTGGTTAATATTCCACCACATTTCCTTCCCTCTTATGTCATGCTTGCATCACTTTGTGATGTCATCACCCCTCATTTGTCCTCTTTCTATTGGTTGGATGACACCATCCTCTCTAATCCCTTTGATTATGTTAGGTCACACACACACTGTAGAGGGGGTGAATACAGTGTATAGTACACTTAAATCGAACTTTAAGAACTTAAGTAACAGAAAACAAACTTTATTGAAACAATAAACTCTGTTACAGTATGGAACTGTTACCTCTCAGTGATGAACAAATATCACGAGAGCTGCTAGGGTTACAATGAATAATCTTTTCTAATAATGATAACACTTATAGTGTAAACCCTATGTGTAACACCCCCAGATCCGGGGTCGGGGATCCGGGTTGTCACGGTCTTTCTTTCCACAATATCACTTCACTTAATTAATAAAAATAACCTTATGCTGTGACCCCACACTAACACACACCACAACCCGTTATAGTCTCAGAGATGAAATTGAAATAAGTACAAGTCTTTGAATCCACAATTTAAAATTATTACAACCCAAAATGATTACTTGATAAATTTACAGTTAATTGCCATTATCTGCCACAAGTTATAATTATACATAATTTGATTCTCAAAAGTAGATAGTAGGATCTACAATAGATCTACCTCTGCAGCTATAGTAGCTACAACATCATCGGGAAGACGCGGGGCGCTTCCCACGCGCTTGCGCTGGGTCTGCTGGAGTCTGGCCATCTCTCCTAACTGTTGTTGTGTGATGAAGAAATAAAACAAGAGTGAGCCTTACAGCTCGCAAGATAATATATAGTGATAACAATAATATAAGTATCTAAATGGATACTTAATAGAATCTTTATCGTGCGTAAGATAATTACTTACTAGATATAAGTAAAAACAAGAAAGGAAGTTACCAAATACTTCACTACACTTATATCATCTATCAAGCTACTTGAACTACCACTGTTCAAAGTATAAAGAGTTTTAAGAAAAACATCCCATAGATGAGACCACAAGTTAAGACTTGAATGGATTCAATCTTTGAAATATTATTGAATGAAAAAGTTATGAGATACTTTATTTAGTCCCGATATATATATATCCACATATATATATCCCGAAAACATTTCCTGGAACCTCTGTTATGTAAAGTATGAACAGAGTTTGAAACATCCAATGAATTTTGGAAAGGAAAAGAATTTTGGCATAAACTAGATATCTTGCTGATCAGGCAAAGATACCCATTAGTAACCTTTTCTACTAGTAGATGGACGAATTCCCCACTGGTCATCACCCTGGTCATAATTAGGACCTTATGCTGGACTGCCACTCAGCCACTTATGCATTTGATGGACTCCCACTGAGCCACTTACACTATCATGGACGCCCACTGCGCCCATGTTGCTTATGCCGACTCAATAGATGGACTTACTTCCCGAACGTTGGGTAAGTAATCAATTCATTTACCAAAACTGCAACCTTGTTGCGAATAGAAAATACACCACTGAGCCGGATCCCTCAAGTTTTGAACGAGTATTTAAATCCCCTTTAAAAGGAAGATCTTAAATATAAAAATGAGTTTTGGGATCCGCTCTATCTTTTAAAAATCATTTTGAAGACTCGAAAACACTTATAGAGTGTTTGGAGTAAAGCTGATTTAATGAAGTAAATCAGTCCCCAGAATATTTAGAAAATGACTGAATATTATTAATTAAATAATATTCCCATAAAGAATAATCTTTATAAAAATAATTGAAGTAGAAGTATTGAAATTTATACTTGAAACGAGTATTAAATAACCAAAGATATACTTATATAAAAGTATTATCTTTAGTTGAATAATCGAAAATAAGTTTGATTATTAACACCTTATTCTTTAATAAATAAAGAATATAGTTCAGCAAATAATCGGAGTCATAGATCCTCAAATGAATATTCAAATAATATTCATAAATAATATAAACTGAGTCATAAACCCTCGAATGAATATTCAAATAATATTCAGATAAATAATATAAATTGAGTCATAAGCCCTCGAATGAATATTCAAATAATATTCAAATAATAAAATATAGGTATCGAATAAACCTTATTCGATCCATAGTTTTAAAAACTATATCCATATATATATATATATAAATATATATATATAATATACTCGGGAACATCGACTCCCGATTTAGAAATATGTTCACCTTTGGGTCCCTATACTAAGGGTATACACAAGTTACCGCTATCCTCTAGCATAGGTATTATCAACTGAACCAACAGATATATATTCCAAGAATATGAAACAGGCATGCATACATACTATATCACATGCTACAATATATCGCATCATTTGCTAATTATCCAACATGCATCTATCGCAAGATAATGCAAATACATATATTCATCACAACAACAGTATAACGGATAGAATACTTGCCTGAGCGACTTGGGGGTGAGAAAGGCTCGGGACGAGTCTGATAACCTATAAACAACAAGTAAGTTGGAATTAAACCAAAATCACTTGTAAACCTATACTTTAACTAACTTAGACTCTAACGCTTGTTTTGCGCTCACCGATTCGCTTAAGTCACTCGGGTACCCTCGGCTCCGCCATTTTTAACAATTTAACCTTTACGAGTTTTAAAGCGATTCCTTCGCGAATGTCTTACCAACTGCCTAACACACTTACCATAAATGTTTCATACATTAATTAACCCTTTTTGGTCTTTAACCTATGTTTCAAAGTAAGGCGAGGGAAAAAGTTTCGTTCGCGAAACGCCGTTACTTGAAACGGTCGTTTCTCCTAAACCGTGCATCGGAATCGAACGAACTACATATCAAAACGAAGCTCGTAACATGAGCTATCTAAACATGGCAGTGGTCATAATCTAGCAGGGGGTTCTCGGGTCCTAATGCTATGCACAAAAACAGTCCAAAGAAAATCGGACGTTACGACGGCTATGTTTACGCGATTTCCAAATTTTTAAACCATCCACAATCAACCCAAACCATCCTCAAATCCAACACACAACAAACATCCATCCTTATCACATCATAACAATCCCAACCAATTCAATTTTAATCATTCATACATATGCTTAACCTAACTTTAATCATACTTAAGTTCCTTAAAATCAAAACCACAAAATTACCATTCCATTACACTACCATACCAAATCTCAAACTCTAAATCATAACAACAACTACAATAGCATCCTACTCATCAAAATCACCTTATAATATATATGAACCTAGGGTTTGGAAATGGTATACCTTCCTTGAAGTGGTGGGTGGAGCTAGGAAGCCTTAAGAAGCTTTGAGAAGCCTTAGGAAAGCTTGGATCTTCAAGAAAAACAAGAAAAAGTTCAAGTTAAAAACTTGAAAACACTATTCATTGTCTTCTTCTTTGATTAAATGAAGAAGTTAGAGAAAGAATTAATGGCTTAAACTCATGATATAGCCATAACTAAGCATAAAGATGATTAGGGAATTTTCTTACCAATTTAGGATGCTTGGATCTTGATTTTTGAAAAATCTAGCCTTGAAAATGTGTAAAAGCCGAGAGCAAAGTGAAGAACAAATGCCTTGGTTGTTTTTGATTTTTGATGAAATGATTTTGCTAGCTTGGTTGGCTTGATTTGTATTTGATTTAGCAAATTACTACCTTGCCCTTGAATTTGTGTGGTTCTTATTCAACCACACCTCCTTCCTTCCCATGTCATGCTTACCTCATCCTCATGATGTCATCCTTCCCTCCTTGTCTTCTTTCTATTGGTTGGATGACATCACTCCCATTAATCCCTTTGATTAACTTCCTAATCATTTGCCTAATGACCGTTGATCTGTTATACGGTTCGCTTAACTTTCGTTCTCGTTTATCGTTTGAAGGATCATACCCGGGATCTTATTACTTAGGTTCCCTTAACCTTTCTCAATACATTATATTCCTTTTTATGATCCTTTATTATAATCCTTTAATTTAAATCCTTTTTTTATCCTGTTACCTTATACTCAATTCTCTCCGTATCTTGTGGATTTCCGGGAAAAACCAAAGTGTTCGTAATTGGATTCTGACGATATTTACATACACTTATATACTTCATAGAGTACTAATAATATCCCAGAATATCCATAACAGAACCCCTACATAGTGTGGCGTGAAAAGTTTTCTCATTCAGCTAAAACACTATTCACAAGGGTTACAAAAAGTTGAAAAATTTTGGGGTTATTACAGTCTCCCCTCCTTAAAAGGATTCCGTCCCGGAATCAAACAGAAAACAAATGGGGGTACTTTTCTAGCATTGCGCTCTCTAGTTCCCAAGTCGATTCTTCCACATTATGATTCTGCCATAGTACTCTGACTAGCTTGATCACCTTGTTCCGAAGCACCTGCTCCTTCTTATCTATGATCCTTACTGGCTTCTCCACGTAAGTTAGATCTGGCTGCATATCCACCTGCTCGTACTCCACTATGTGCCTGGCATCCCGATGATACATCCTTAGCATTGACACATGGAACACATTATGAACTTGTTGCAAATTAGGGGGTAGGGCTAGCTCGTAAGCTAACTTTCCAATCCGTCTTAATATCTCAAAAGGTCCAATGTATCTTGGGCTTAGTTTTCCCTTCTTTCCGAACCTCATTAATCCCTTCCAAGGGGATACTTTCAGCAATACTAAGTCCCCTACTTCATATTCCTTATCCTTTCGGGCTAGGTCTGCATATTTCTATTGTCTGTCTTGGGCTGCTACAAGTCGCCCTCTGATAAGATCCACTATATCTTTGGTCCTTTGGACCACTTCGGGTCCGAGCATCTTCCGCTCTCCTACTTCATCCCAGTATAAGGGAGATCGACACCTTCTTCCGTACAGGGCCTCATAAGGCGGCATTCCGATGCTAGCATGAAAGCTATTGTTATAAGAAAACTCGATCAACGGCAAGTGATCATCCCAACTTCCTTTAAGGTCTATTGCACAGACTCTCAACATATCCTCTAGTGTCTGGATGGTCCTTTCACTCTGTCCATCCGTCTGGGGATGGTACGCGGTACTCATATTTAACTTGGTCCCCGCACATTCCTGAAAGCTCCTCCAAAATCTGGAGTTGAACCTTGGGTCTCGGTCTGAGACAATGGACGCTGGGACTCCATGTCGCGTTACTATTTCCTTAAGGTAAATGTCCACCAGTCTGTTGACTGTGTATCTCTCATTAATAGGAATGAAATGAGCTGACTTTGTCAGTCGGTCTATAATTACCCAAATGGCGTCGTGATTGGCTTTCGTCCTTGGCAAGCCTACAACAAAATCCATCGCTATCTGTTCCCATTTTCATTCGGGAATCTCCAGGGGTCGCAAAAGTCCACTGGGTCTCTGGTGCTCTGCCTTTACTCTTTGGCAAGTCAAACACTTGTTTACCCATTCTGCTACGTCCCTCTTCATGTTGGGCCACCAGTAATATTCCTTCAAATCCCTATACATCTTGGTACTTCCCGGGTGAATGGAATACCTTGAACTATGGCTTTCGTCCAAAATCTCATTTTTAAGTTCTTGAACATTCGGAACCCAAATTCGGTAGGAGTACCTCATTATCCCTTTATCATCCTTCTCAGTATGGATCTCCTCTCCAGTCATTGACTCTCTGTCTTCATTCATTATTTTCTCTTGGCACAATCTGATCTTTTCCAATAACTCTGGCTGCATTGAGATCTCAAAAAGCTTTTCAGTTCCGGTTCCGGTTACCTTTACCTCTATTTCCATTTTCTCAAAATCCCTTATCAACTCTTCCGAAGTCGTTATCATTCGGAGTCTTTCCTTTCTACTAAGGGAATCAGCCACCACATTGGCTTTCCCTGGATGATAGAGAATTTCACAATCATAGTCCTTGATTAGTTCTAACCATCTCCTCTGGCGCATGTTGAGCTCTTTCTGCGTAAATATGTACTTGAGGCTCTTATGGTCTGTGAAAATCTCGCACTTCTCTCCATACAAGTAGTGCCTCCAAATTTTTAAAGCAAATACTATTGCCGCGAGCTCAAGGTCATGAGTAGGATATCTAACCTCGTATTCCTTCAGTTGTCTCGACGCATACGCAATAACTTTACCGTGCTGCATAAGCACACATCCTAATCCTTTGTGCGACGCGTCACTATATATCACAAAATCTCCTTTTCCATCCGGCAATGCCAATACCGGAGCCGTTATCAACCTCTTCTTTAATTCCTGAAAACTGTTCTCGCATTTCTCCGTCCATTCAAACTTCTCTGTCTTACGAGTAAGTCGTGTCAAAGGGGCTGCGATCTTCGCAAAGTCCTGTACAAATCTACGATAGTAGCCGGCCAATCCTATGAAACTCCTTACCTCTGTGGGTGTGGTTGGCCTTTCCCAATTTGAGACCGCCTCTATCTTGGAGGGGTCGACCAATACTCCTTCTTTATTGATCACATGTCCTAAAAACTGTACTTCATTCCGCCAGAATTCACACTTCGAGAATTTGGCATATAACTGCTCCTCTCTGAGTAATCCTAGAGCTATCCTCAAATGCTCTGCATGTTCTGCCTCAGTCCTTGAGTAGATCAAAATATCATCGATAAAAACTATCACACACTTGTCCAAGTACTTCTTAAATACTCTATTCATTAAATCCATGAAAGCCGCTGGGGCGTTGGTTAATCCAAAGGACATTACCAAGAACTCATAATGCCCATACCTGGTACGGAACGCTGTCTTGGAAATATCTTCGGGTTTAATCTTTAGTTGGTGATATCCAGTTCTCAGGTCGATCTTGGAAAAATAAACAGCATCCTTTAGCTGGTCGAACAGATCGTCTATTCTAGGTAATGGGTACCGGTTCTTTATGGTTAGCTTGTTCAACTCTCGATAGTCTATGCACAACCTCATGCTCCCATCTTTCTTCTTAACAAATAAAACTGGTGCTCCCCACGGGGACACACTGGGTCTTATCATACCCTTATCCAAGAGTTCCTGCAATTGGATAGCTAATTCCTTCATTTCTAACGGGGCTAACCGGTAAGGTGCTTTTGAAACTGGCGCCGTCCCTGGGGCCAACTCAAGAGCAAATTCAATCACTCGATCGGGTGGTAATCCCGGAAGGTCTTGTGGGAATACATCTTCAAATTCGTTGACTACTGGAATATCTTGTAAGTTGGGCACCTCCTTCTGCGTGTCCACCACATAGGCTAGGTAGGCCTCACTTCCTTTTCGTAGCATCCTTTTGGCCTGGGCCATAGTCAAAAATTTCTGCGTCTGCCTCTTTCCTCTAAATATAACTTCTTTCTTCCCGGGGATATTTAACTTAACTTTCTTCCCTTTACAGTCTATCTGGGCATCGTTGCTAGATAGCCAGTCCATTCCCAAAATCACATCAAACTCCCCTAATTTAAAAGGAATCAGATCAACACTGAAAGATTGCTCCCCTATGCCTATCTCACAGGCGGGGTGAATCTGGTTAACAGGAATAATTTCATGATTGGCTATTTCTACTTGTAAGGGTTCTATCAAGGGTTTAGCCTTAAGTCTTAACTTGCGCGCAAAGTCCTTTGATATAAAAGATTTAGTTGCTCCCGAATCAAATAAAACATTTGCACTGACTGAATTTAGAGAAAGGGTACCTGCTATCACATCTGAATCTTTCATAGCATCCTGGACTGTCATGTTGAAAGTCCTCGCAGTAGGTGGCTTATTAGAAGCAGCCCCGCTTGCTCCTGAAGCTGCTGGTTTGTTCATTGGGCATTCCTTCTTCCAATGACCCGGGCGTCCACACCGATGACAATTGGTGGTTGGAACGACGGCAGGGGTTGATGATGGGCACCTAGTTGAATAGTGGCCTTCCCGACCGCACTTAAAGCAGGTTACTGGCCTTTCTTTACACTCCCCCGTGTGATTCCTTCCACATATGTTACAGGTTGGCAATGGGGGTCGAGACTGGTTGGAATAGGACATTCTTGACTTCTGGCCGCCCTGGCTCACACTCACACTCATTGGTCGCTTAAACCCAGTGTTCCTTCCTGGCAGGGACACTGCTCCTCGATTAAATCTAGTTGGGAAGCTCCTTCCTGCGGAACCTCCACCCGTGCTCATACTTTTCCTCTTTATTCCTTTCTCCTCTCTTTCCTTCTGCATCTGTTCACTTCCAACTTCTACAATCGTTGCCTTTTGCACCAGAGTGGCATAGTCCGTAAGCTCAAGGATTGCCACCCTATTCTGAATCCACGGTTTCAGTCCCTGCTGAAACCTCCTAGCTTTCTTTTCCTCGGTGCTCACAAACTCCGGCACAAACCTTGATAACTCAGTAAATTTCGCCTCGTACTCTGCTACAGACAAGTTATTCTGCTTTAGCTCCAAGAACTTGAGCTCCATCTGGCTTTCCATAAACCTCAGGAAATACTTCCCCAGAAACAACTGACTAAATCTCTCCCAGGTTATAATAGCATCTGTCTCCATGTTTTTCTTGGCCTCCCACCAGTAGTTGGCTTCTCCTTTCAGAAGGTAGGTAGCAAATACAGTCTTCTGTGCCTCCTCGGTACTCAAAATCTCAAAAGATTTCTCCATTTCCTTTAACCATGCCCTTGCCTCAACTGGGTCGGCTGATCCGTGGAACTCAGGGGGCTTAAGGGACTTAAAAGCCCTGAAAGAGTTTGCCACAGCATTGTTACTTCCTTGAGGGGGTGGGTTGGGTTGACGTTCCAAATTCTGTCTTAGGAGTTGCATGAACTGGCTCATGGGATCCATGCCTGGGTTTGGTACTGGTTGCTCAACCTCGGTTTCTCCTTCTTCAGCCTCTATCTCAAATCCCTCAACATCATATGTTTCCTCTTCCTTTTCATACAGGGAGTCATCCTGTTCCACATAATCCTCATCTTCCTCTTCACTGTGTTCTTGGTTTCTATTGTCCTGATTATGGCTTCCCTGGTCCTCAGACCCAGGGTTCGCCCTAGTTCCAATCTTTCTTGGCGGCATGATTCTGATAATAATAAAAACAATTATTGGGAAAATTCAACGTTAGGTCACAATCATATACAACATTGTGCCTTGCACAACTCTTATAATGGGGAGAACGTATATCGCAATTCTATTATTTTAAGAAAGTTCTAATACGAAGTGCAGTAAATATAATAATAAAACAGTGATCCCGTCACTATGGAACTGAACCGAAAGGAAACAAATATATACATAATGCGAGAAATACATAGTTTGATCTGGTCAAAAGTACAACAGTGCTACAGTCATCTGTCCCAAAAGTGATACACAAGAGTCTATCTGTCTAGTCAGAAAAAGGGATGCTATATACAAGTCAACTATCCCGGAAAATTGGCTCTTACTAAGGCCTCGGCTAACTAGACAACTAGACTATTCCATCATCAATCCTGAATCACACACCGGAGCGGGTCAGCTCCCAAACCCTTTCCATCGCACGACGGAAGATATAGTCGGCCTGCCGCCTGGAGATCCTACCATGCCTGTCCCCCTGGAGAGATCTGAGTCTCGCTCGGGACGTGAGCTCTATCCCCGTAAGCTCCCTCCTCAAGGATCGGGGTATAGAAGCCCTGGTCTCATAAGCTCGGGTACGCCTACCCGCCCTCTCTGCATCCAACTCCCTCCTGGCCTCATCCAGTCGGGCCTCGGCAACAGCCACTCGGGTCCTCAAAACATCCTGAACATATCCATGAGCTAACGAAGACTGCCTCTGGGCAGGGTCAAGAGGTGGTGAATCCGGAGCCGCTGAGGGTGCCTCCTCGGTCTGCCTAGGCTCGGAAGTATGGGTCTCTGAGCTGTCATCATCAGGAATCCAAGATAGTGGTGGAGGGGTAGGGGCTCTGACCACCGAAAGTGTGGGTAAAGGGATACCAGCATACACTACCATAGGTCCAACACGCTCCTCAGCTACTGGGACCTCATCCGGGTCCTCCTCATCTGAAATAGCAATGACCTCCGTCTCTGACTCCTCTGAGGGGTCCTCCTCATCCTCCTCCATCTCAGGCTCCTCCTGATCCTCAACATCTAGCAGTGCCTCATCATGCTCACGCTCGAACATCTCAGGGTCCTCCATCTCAGGCGCCTACACATTAAACGAGCTAAGTTACTATCATGATACTTATAAGGGTTCCCATAAGGGTTTTAACTGTCAGCACTACTTTAAGTAGTCCGACCAGGAACTTGGCAAGAGTTCTTATTATCTTTGTGAGTTTGTTATTATATCGTCGCATCATCTCTGAGGTTTATAACGCTTGGCTCTGATACCATTTCTGTAACACCCCCAGATCCGGGGTCGGGGATCCGGGTTGTCACGGTCTTTCTTTCCACAATATCACTTCACTTAATTAATAAAAATAACCTTATGCTGTGACCCCACACTAACACACACCACAACCCGTTATAGTCTCAGAGATGAAATTGAAATAAGTACAAGTCTTTGAATCCACAATTTAAAATTATTACAGCCCAAAATGATTACTTGATAAATTTACAGTTAATTGCCATTATCTGCCACAAGTTATAATTATACATAATTTGATTCTCAAAAGTAGATAGTAGGATCTACAATAGATCTACCTCTGCAGCTATAGTAGCTACAACATCATCGGGAAGACGCGGGGCGCTTCCCACGCGCTTGCGCTGGGTCTGCTGGAGTCTGGCCATCTCTCCTAACTGTTGTTGTGTGATGAAGAAATAAAACAAGAGTGAGCCTTACAGCTCGCAAGATAATATATAGTGATAACAATAATATAAGTATCTAAATGGATACTTAATAGAATCTTTATCGTGCGTAAGATAATTACTTACTAGATATAAGTAAAAACAAGAAAGGAAGTTACCAAATACTTCACTACACTTATATCATCTATCAAGCTACTTGAACTACCACTGTTCAAAGTATAAAGAGTTTTAAGAAAAACATCCCATAGATGTGACCACAAGTTAAGACTTGAATGGATTCAATCTTTGAAATATTATTGAATGAAAAAGTTATGAGATACTTTATTTAGTCCCGATATATATATATCCACATATATATATCCCGAAAACATTTCCTGGAACCTCTGTTATGTAAAGTATGAACAGAGTTTGAAACATCCAATGAATTTTGGAAAGGAAAAGAATTTTGGCATAAACTAGATATCTTGCTGATCAGGCAAAGATACCCATTAGTAACCTTTTCTACTAGTAGATGGACGAATTCCCCACTGGTCATCACCCTGGTCATAATTAGGACCTTATGCTGGACTGCCACTCAGCCACTTATGCATTTGATGGACTCCCACTGAGCCACTTACACTATCATGGACTCCCACTGCGCCCATGTTGCTTATGCCGACTCAATAGATGGACTTACTTCCCGAACGTTGGGTAAGTAATCAATTCATTTACCAAAACTGCAACCTTGTTGCGAATAGAAAATACACCACTGAGCCGGATCCCTCAAGTTTTGAACGAGTATTTAAATCCCCTTTAAAAGGAAGATCTTAAATATAAAAATGAGTTTTGGGATCCGCTCTATCTTTTAAAAATCATTTTGAAGACTCGAAAACACTTTATAGAGTGTTTGGAGTAAAGCTGATTTAATGAAGTAAATCAGTCCCCAGAATATTTAGAAAATGACTGAATATTATTAATTAAATAATATTCCCATAAAGAATAATCTTTATAAAAATAATTGAAGTAGAAGTATTGAAATTTATACTTGAAACGAGTATTAAATAACCAAAGATATACTTATATAAAAGTATTATCTTTAGTTGAATAATCGAAAATAAGTTTGATTATTAACACCTTATTCTTTAATAAATAAAGAATATAGTTCAGCAAATAATCGGAGTCATAGATCCTCAAATGAATATTCAAATAATATTCATAAATAATATAAACTGAGTCATAAACCCTCGAATGAATATTCAAATAATATTCAGATAAATAATATAAATTGAGTCATAAGCCCTCGAATGAATATTCAAATAATATTCAAATAATAAAATATAGGTATCGAATAAACCTTATTCGATCCATAGTTTTAAAAACTATATCCATATATATATATATATAAATATATATATATATAATATACTCGGGAACATCGACTCCCGGTTTAGAAATATGTTCACCTTTGGGTCCCTATACTAAGGGTATACACAAGTTACCGCTATCCTCTAGCATAGGTATCATCAACTGAACCAACAGATATATATTCCAAGAATATGAAACAGGCATGCATACATACTATATCACATGCTACAATATATCGCATCATTTGCTAATTATCCAACATGCATCTATCGCAAGATAATGCAAATACATATATTCATCACAACAACAGTATAACGGATAGAATACTTGCCTGAGCGACTTGGGGGTGAGAAAGGCTCGGGACGAGTCTGATAACCTATAAACAACAAGTAAGTTGGAATTAAACCAAAATCACTTGTAAACCTATACTTTAACTAACTTAGACTCTAACGCTTGTTTTGCGCTCACCGATTCGCTTAAGTCAATCGGGTACCCTCGGCTCCGCCATTTTTAACAATTTAACCTTTACGAGTTTTAAAGCGATTCCTTCGCGAATGTCTTACCAACTGCCTAACACACTTACCATAAATGTTTCATACATTAATTAACCCTTTTTGGTCTTTAACCTATGTTTCAAAGTAAGGCGAGGGAAAAAGTTTCGTTCGCGAAACGCCGTTACTTGAAACGGTCGTTTCTCCTAAACCGTGCATCGGAATCGAACGAACTACATATCAAAACGAAGCTCGTAACATGAGCTATCTAAACATGGCAGTGGTCATAATCTAGCAGGGGGTTCTCGGGTCCTAATGCTATGCACAAAAACAGTCCAAAGAAAATCGGACGTTACGACGGCTATGTTTACGCGATTTCCAAAATTTTAAACCATCCACAATCAACCCAAACCATCCTCAAATCCAACACACAACAAACATCCATCCTTATCACATCATAACAATCCCAACCAATTCAATTTTAATCATTCATACATATGCTTAACCTAACTTTAATCATACTTAAGTTCCTTAAAATCAAAACCACAAAATTACCATTCCATTACACTACCATACCAAATCTCAAACTCTAAATCATAACAACAACTACAATAGCATCCTACTCATCAAAATCACCTTATAATATATATGAACCTAGGGTTTGGAA
This sequence comes from Apium graveolens, assembly GCF_009905375.1. Taxonomy (NCBI): domain Eukaryota; kingdom Viridiplantae; phylum Streptophyta; class Magnoliopsida; order Apiales; family Apiaceae; genus Apium; species Apium graveolens. The sequence goes on from NC_133652.1 coordinate 97,632,909, forward strand.
ATGGTATACCTTCCTTGAAGTGGTGGGTGGAGCTAGGAAGCCTTAAGAAGCTTTGAGAAGCCTTAGGAAAGCTTGGATCTTCAAGAAAAACAAGAAAAAGTTCAAGTTAAAAACTTGAAAACACTATTCATTGTCTTCTTCTTTGATTAAATGAAGAAGTTAGAGAAAGAATTAATGGCTTAAACTCATGATATAGCCATAACTAAGCATAAAGATGATTAGGGAATTTTCTTACCAATTTAGGATGCTTGGATCTTGATTTTTGAAAAATCTAGCCTTGAAAATGTGTAAAAGCCGAGAGCAAAGTGAAGAACAAATGCCTTGGTTGTTTTTGATTTTTGATGAAATGATTTTGCTAGCTTGGTTGGCTTGATTTGTATTTGATTTAGCAAATTACTACCTTGCCCTTGAATTTGTGTGGTTCTTATTCAACCACACCTCCTTCCTTCCCATGTCATGCTTACCTCATCCTCATGATGTCATCCTTCCCTCCTTGTCTTCTTTCTATTGGTTGGATGACATCACTCCCATTAATCCCTTTGATTAACTTCCTAATCGTTTGCCTAATGACCGTTGATCTGTTATACGGTTCGCTTAACTTTCGTTCTCGTTTATCGTTTGAAGGATCATACCCGGGATCTTATTACTTAGGTTCCCTTAACCTTTCTCAATACATTATATTCCTTTTTATGATCCTTTATTATAATCCTTTAATTTAAATCCTTTTTTTATCCTGTTACCTTATACTCAATTCTCTCCGTATCTTGTGGATTTCCGGGAAAAACCAAAGTGTTCGTAATTGGATTCTGACGATATTTACATACACTTATATACTTCATAGAGTACTAATAATATCCCAGAATATCCATAACAGAACCCCTACATAGTGTGGCGTGAAAAGTTTTCTCATTCAGCTAAAACACTATTCACAAGGGTTACAAAAAGTTGAAAAATTTTGGGGTTATTACACTATGTCTGTGTTTATATACTACACAGTTACAAGATAATCGCTAATTGATATGGAATATAATTCTGCTTCCTAAAATATATCAATCAGATATCTTTTCTTCCAAGTATTCCATTCTTCACGGAATTCCTTCTTCATGCATATCTCTTCTTATGTTTATCTCGATCTTCTTTCCTTTAATCAGCTACTGTCCTTATCTGATTGTCCTTCAACACTTATGTTCTGATATCTATCTTCTGATGATTATCTCCTGATAATATAAGTACTGATATCCTTAAGTCCTGACTTCCTGTATAAGTACTGATCAACAGTTAAGTACTGATTTATCCTGTTCACGTAAGATCTGAAAGCTAAACATAAAACATATTAGCCATGACATTATCAAATATATCTAACAATCTCCCCCAACTTGTAAATTAACAAAATATACAAGTTTAACAGATATTTGATGATGTCAAAAACATTAAGTACAAATGCATGAGAAATAGACTAGATAAGTACAACTTACAGCCCTTAAAGTTTTTACCAATTTCAACTTCTGATAACAACTTCAATCTGTATAAATATCAGAATTTAAGCAGTTGTAGATCTTCGACTTGGCTTCTTCATTTTCTGATCTCTCTGATGTCAGGAGTTGTTCTGAGATAGTTCTTCAACAAACATTTCTCAGCATATCTTAGTTCATCAATCATTCTCCTTTTAACACCTTTAAGCTCTGCAGTATCTTCACCAGTTTGAAAGATTGCAGCTCTGAGATCATTAATCTTTGCTTTTCTCAACTCCTGATCTAGTCTTATGACATAAGCTTTGTCAGACTCAAGATTGAATTCAAGTCCCTTAATACCAAGATACGTTCTGATCTGTGCAGTATTAGGCTTCATATCAACAATATCACCATTGTGATCTCTGTACTTTGGAACATATATGCTGTCAGACTTAACAGAATAAAGCCTTTTCTGTCTCTGAATCTGTTCTTTTAAGTAGTTTGCAGCAGTCTCTGTTATTCTGTCATCCACTTGAAGTAAGAAAAGTACATGCTCCAATTCTTTAAAATACTTCAAAGGAATGGCATTTTGTCTTATATGATAAACCCTACCATCTGTCATGAAATACAACATGATGTATTCTTTCAAGTAGGTATGGTAAACCATCTGTACAGATTCCAGTTGATTTAATCTCTCAGGAGTTGCTCCAATACCTGGTTCACTCAAGGAAGTTGGATCATTGGTAGTGTTGTGTACTCTTCTTTCATCAGCACTTCCCAATCCAGTTTTATCTCTAGCTTCCTTTCCAGTAACTACTCTTGCTTCAAAACTACTTGCAGTAGTCTTCAAAGATTGAGTCTGTTTTGCTTTAGTGAATCCTGGTAGGAGTGTCTTTGATCTATTTTCTGATATCAAGTTAACTTGAGCTCTGTCAGAGGTTACTTGCTTCTTCTGAATATCAGAACTTACAATTTCTTGACTCTGAACAACTTGAGCCATGTCAGAGGTTGTTTTAAGAACTTTTCTTGAAGTCAGAGCAAGATCATCTTTTCCATCAGTAATTTCTTCTTCCTCAGGAGGTACATAAGCCTTGATAGGTTCACCAACCTTTTCTTTACCCTTGGATCTTGGATCTATCTTTGGTTGTGATCTAGCTAATGTTGCTTCAGTATGTGTCCTTTCTTTGATCACAATGCCTTTAAGTTTTGGAAGTAACTTTTTACCAGAAGCTTCAGATTTAGATGTGACTTTCTCTGATTTAAGTCTGGCTTCTTCTTCCTTTAAACTTTCCAAGTCCATCCCTGGATTTTCTTGAAGAAATAACTGTCTTGACATTTCCCCATCAAGATCTAGAAGTTCATCAGAACTTATCCTTTTACCAGCAGCAGAACTTATTCTTTTCCCAGTATCAGAACTTGTTCTTTGACTAGCTTGTCTTGATGTAAACCTTCTACCTTGACTATGACCACTACCCATTCCAGAGTTTCCTTGGTCATCTTTTCCATCATCCTTTCCTTGCAGTGTCTTGTTGGTTTTGCATTTGGACTTAATTACCTTCTCCCCCTTTTTGGCATCAGCAGGTAATAAAAGAGAGATAAGTAGTTCCACTGAGGTCTGGATTTCAGTAAGTTGTGATTGCTGAGAAGCTTGATTTATCAGAATTTGATCAATCTGAGCTTGTTGTTTCTCTTGAGTTTTCTCAATATAAGCAATCATGTCAATGGTAGGTTGAAAGAACTTTTTCTTATCAATTTTCCAAACTTGTTCCTGTTTGATAAAGTTCTCCTGAATCTTGTGTAGCTCTGCATGAGTATTGGAATGAAGACCTTGTAGATGTTTAGTACTCAATACAGTGACTCTAAGATGGGTTTTAAAATCATCAGAATTTAACATTTCATCAGCTTTAGTCAAGTGCTCAGCAAGATGTAAAGCATTTGGAACACATGAAACTGAGTTCCATTCCTTAGTCCACTCCTGACCCAGCTTAGAGTATGGAGTTTCACTCCAAGGCACTGGTGCATCCCTGATAACAAACTCCTTTACCAGTTCAGACTTAGGAAGAGTCGGTGGAGGAGTATGTCCTGAAGGACCTGCTTCATCAGAATCTACAGTTGTAGCAGCTTCACCAGTATCTCCAACATTTGCAGCATCAGAACTTAAAGAATCAGTATCATCTGATAAGACAACAGTGTGAGTAGCAATGGAGGCTTCAGCATCCTCTAATTGCTGATCTGATACTAAGTTCTGATCAACAGCCATATCCTGATGCTCACCTAAAATCTGATCATCAGCATCTTGATGCAGAGAAGGTGTTGTTGATAACTCTGGAGTTTGAACAGCATCAGTAACAGGTGTTGTGGAAGGATTATTTGCTGTTGGAGCTTCTAAGAAAAGTATTATAGGCACAACCAGGTTCTGAATATCAATTTCAACACTTGTGCCTGGATCAACAAGAGACACAGATGGTGAGTTAGCCTTGTCAGATACAGCTTCCTGAGATGGAGTTGATGGAGAAGAAGTGACTGGAGCAAATTCCTTGTCTTGTGAGATCAGAGATTCCTGATCCCCGTCCTTAGCTGCTTCCTCCTCATCATCTGAAACTGGCCTTTGTGCCCTCTGTTTCTTGTACTTCCTTGTGGATTTGGATTCCTTGGGAGTTTCAGGAACTATCATACGTCTAAGCCTCTTGAGAAGCCTAGAACCCCCAATTTCAGAATCCTTCTGAGAAGTTGCTTTCTCAGCTTCAACCACCACAGGTTCTGAAGAAGGAATCTGTTCCTCAGAATCTGATTCATCTCTCAAAGTAATTCTCCTCCTCTTTTGAGGTGTTTGAGGAACAGTCTTTGTTCTCTTTGGCTTAGAGGATGTAGGCTTCACAGTAGGTGCTGAAGAAGAAGGTTGAGCAGTCTGTGAAGTGGAGAGATAGGATTTGAGATAAGTTCTGAGGGTAGGTTGAGTAGAATGAGAGGTAGGTACTGAGGTTGATGGATTTTGGGTGGTTGGAGGTGGTTGGACATCAGAGTAAACAGATCTATAAGTATCAGGATCAGCATTTACCAGGATCTGTTTCACAGACTTAGGAATCTGTAATGGTCTAACCACTTTCTTCTTAGTATCAGCATTTACCAGGTCATTAAAGTATCGTTTTGCAACCTTAAAAGGTGGGGTTTGAGTGCTGACTAAATGAGGTTCATCAGTACAGTAAGTGTAAATAAGTTGACAGAATCTAGCAAAATAAACAACATCTCGATCCTCTGTCATCCTATCCCCAATAAAACCAATTATTCCACTTGCAAAATTAAAATGAGTTTGATGGATAATAGCATACCCTATGTGCTGACTCAGAATTGGGATAGCATCAAAATTTGAACATTTGTTCCCAAAAGCTTTGGTGATGCAATCAAAGAAGAAACTCCATTCTCTTCTGATATTAGCCCATTTAAACTGTCCAAGTTTCGTCAGACTCTTTTCATATCCCAATTCAGCCATTAACTCCCGAAGGGCTGAGTCCTCTGGAACTAAGAAAGTACAATCCTCTGGAAGATGTAAAGCCCTGCGTACTGTACCAGGAGTGACTACAAAGGATGAATCACCCACTTGGAAGATAATACTGGGAGTTCCACGGTTACCACCATCATCAAAAACTCCAGTCCTCCAGAACCTCAGAACTTGTTGACTTGAAAATAATTCAGGCTGAGTTAAGGCGTACCCAACCTCACTATGTGCAAGAAGATCTTGCACAAAGTGCAATTCAGATGGAGCGTCAGCATGATCAAGAATTGCAGCATAGTTGTTTGGAACAAACTTTGCTCCATCAATGATTAAATCCTTTGGTGCCATGTGAAAAAAAATATTGAGTTTCAAGGATGCCTGTTAGGTGTTTGAGATAATGTCTGTATGAAAAACCAACGTGAGAAAGAAGAGAAGGAGAGTAAAAGTAAGGAGAGAGATAAAGTATAAAGAAAATAAAAGATTAAAGAAATCTTCTCTCTGTTGTACTTATACTCTGAACAAAAATGTTACCGTTGGACACCTGTCAGACATGCAGTAATAACGGACAGTTACTGGGCTCGAGAAAACAGGAATCATTACTTACCCAGTTGCCGAGTTTCAAGGAAAAAACTGTTCCATTGATCAAGGGAAACAATTTTAATTCAAAATTTAACCCGTTAGCACTGATTGAATTATTTTTCACTGCAACATTAATATTCTGAAAATACATCACATGAAAATGACCAAGATAAATTAGATATATAAGTGCTGAAAATGAATCAGAACTTAATATAAAACAAAAGTTATATGGTCATCAGAATATCAATCAGGATTTATCAACACAAGATAAAATAACTCAGAGACAAAATCTTGAAGTAAAAACAATTTTCATTAATATATCAAGACAATACATTTATGAAATGGAAATTACATCAATACTTATACAAGATTTTCCCTAAGCTCCTAATCCTAACATCAACAGCTTTAGTCCTAGCTAAGAAGCCTGACAAAGCTGAGGATGAAGAAGAACAGGAAGAAGACAAGATTAAGTCATCTTCCTCTTCCTATCTTCGACAAACAAGATGGCGAGTCGTATGATTCGCTCTTGCTGACGGATAGCTTCCCGCCTTTCCTCCTCCAATCGCTCCAGATGGCGATGGTAATCCATATAGAAGAATAGAAGGTGAGTTAGCACCTCCTGGGGGACAGAATCCCAGATCTCCTCAGGAATGGCTGTTACATGCCACTCCTGCTGCCACTCGGCACAACTTAGCTCCATAGTGAAGGTTTGGTTGTTCAAAAACATGTTGTATCGAACCATTGTGTTTTTGATAGAAGAAGGAGGATAAGTGTGTGAGAAGAATGTGATGGAAAGACTGATGTGAAGTGGTTGCTTATATAGGCAAGAGAATGCCAAGAGACGTAAAGATATTTAATGCTGACAGGTAGAATTAATTCTACCTCGTCTCCCTAGACTTTGAAAAAGAATAACAGTCATTGGAAAGGGGAATCATGGTCTAGACCGCACAAGACACAAGAAACAGTGGACTGTTCAAGTACAAATACCATTAATCCTTAGCATAGTGACTATTAATCTTCCACTTCAACATATTCGAGTTCGAACTGAGACTGTTATCAAATTTTATTCAAAGATAAGCCAAGTAAAGGATTAGACTGAGAAATCAGAACTTAGACCTATACCAGAACTTAACAGTCATCAGAACATAATTTCTTAACTCGAAAAAGGAATGCCCATCTTAGTAAATACTCATACAAGTTCTGAGTTATGGACGTCAGAACTTAATCATCAGAACGTGTAACTTAGAACTTGTCCTCAGAATTTGTGCAATAATGACACAATGACTGTTTATCTAAAATAACATAGACCATCACAGAAATTTTCATCATTCAGATGGAGTGATTAGTGTGTGCATTAAGCTAAAAACAGACAAAGAGTAAAGTCTGATTCACTTCAGTACATCTTAGAAATAAGGCATAACTAAAATTTTGCTAAAGATCTGTCATTATCCTGAAACCTACTGATGAATGAGTTCATGCTAGTGTCCATCTCAACTGTTTTGTGCTAATTTTATGCATCTTTTGCAATTCTGTTTTACAGTGGCTTCTCAGTGTAAGTGAGTCACGACTGTTTATCAGAATTTATGCTATTTTCAGAGTATTTCTCCAGTAATCATAGAGTGTGAAAAGTCACCAAGAAAATATTTTGCTTTTCTGATGCATATTTACTTAATACCAGCAATGCACTTGGGTCGTCCCTTCCCCATTTTTACTCTAGATCTCAAAGGAGTACCTGATTTTAATCTGTGATCTTTTTGCTTTTTCTTTTGATAAGAGAGGTTTATCAGCACTTAGTACATTCAGCAGTTTTACTAGTATCAGAACTTAACAGATGAGTAGCATTATTCTAATTTGCGACTTAGTAATAAGATATACAAAGTAAACTTAACTAAGCTCAGTTATCAGAATTTGCTAGTGTCATAAGATTTCCACTGAAATAATTACTTCTTTCATGGAATCATTTGTTTATTGAAGACTACTAGGTCAGTATCTAGCACAGTTATCCTCATAGGAATGAATAGGTACTAGAACAAACATATCAATTATCATAGTTTAGAAACATATATCAGACAACAGTCAGTACTTAAAGACATTTATCAATTAAGCACAGAATATACAATGAGATTAATTCTGTAAATACTGTGCATAAAGTCTGATTCATAGAACAAGTCTAAGCAGATTTAGAGAAAGAACCTGAAACCATTCCAAGTTCATTTACCAATCTTGTAAAAGTAGCTTCACATAATGGTTTTGTGAAGATATCTGCCAATTGTTGATCTGTGGGAACAAAATGCAATTCCACTGTACCTTCATCCACATGTTCCCTGATGAAGTGGTACCTGATGCTGATGTGCTTTGTCATTGAGTGTTGAACTGGATTACCTGTCATAGCAATAGCACTTTGATTATCACAGTAAATAGGGATTTTGAAATATGTTAACCCATAATCCAGTAACTGATTCTTCATCCAAAGAATCTGTGCACAACAGCTTCCTGCAGCAATATACTCTGCTTCTGCAGTTGATGTGGAAATTGACTTTTGTTTCTTGCTGTACCAAGAAACCAATCTGCCTCCAAAAAATTGGCAGCTTCCAGTTGTGCTTTTCCTGTCAATTTTGCAACCTGCAAAATCTGTATCTGAGTAACCTATTAGTTTAAAATCTGATTCTCTAGGATACCATAATCCCAGAGCAGTTGTTCCTTTAAGATACTTAAAGATTCTTTTTACAGCTGTGAAGTGAGGTTCTCTTGGATCTGCTTGAAATCTTGCACAAAGACAGGTAGCATACATGATATCAGGTCTACTAGCAGTTAGATAGCCCCCATGATCCATGCTATCTTCATTTTCATTTTCTGATGCTCCCCCTGAAACTATGCTCTCTGAGTTGGATTCTTCAGTATTTAGATTTTCAGCACTATCAGAACTTGGCTTATCAGAACTTGACGAATCAGAACTTGAAGATCCAGATGCATGTTCGGATGTTTCTTGAGATATGGTAGGATCTTGAGTATGCTCCCCCTGCATAGGTGCATCTTCCTTTAACGTAGTCACCACAGTTTCAATAACATCAAAGTTTAATCCATCAGAGTTTGCAGTATCAGGACTTAGACTGTCAGGATTTTCAGTATCAGAATATGAGTCTTCATTTTCAAATCTCAGCTGATCATGGTCAATGAAATCTTTAAGACCAGTGATCTTCTTGTCATCAAAAGAGACATTGATAGATTCCATGACCACTTTTGTTCTCAAATTATAGACTCTGAAGGCTTTTGTGGAAAGTGGATATCCAACAAAGATTCCTTCATCAGCTTTTAGATCAAACTTTGATAGCTGTTCAGGATGAGTCTTGAGAACAAAACACTTGCATCCAAATACATGAAAATATTTCAGATTTGGCTTCTTTTTCTTCACCATCTCATATGGTATTTTTCCATGCTTGTTAATGAGTGTTGCATTTTGAGTAAAACAAGCAGTCTGCACAGCTTCAGCCCAGAAATAGGTTGGAAGCTTTGCTTCTTCAAGCATTGTACGTGCAGCTTCAATGAGAGTTCTATTCTTCCTTTCAACAACTCCATTTTGCTGTGGAGTTCCAGGAGCAGAAAATTCCTGCTTTATTCCATGGCTTTTGCAGAACTCTTCCATTATCAAATTCTTGAACTCAGTGCCATTATCACTCCTTAAAATTTTCACAGAATCTTTGACCATTTTATCCAGCTGTTTGACATGATCAATCAAGATAGATGCAGTTTCACTTTTTGTGTGCAAGAAATACACCCATGTGTATCTGGTGAACTCATCCACTATGACCAACGCATACTTCTTCTTTGCAATAGACATGACATTTACTGGACCAAATAGATCAACATGTATAAGATGATAAGGCTCAAGAATTGATGAATCAGTCTTGCTCTTGAATGAAGATTTTCTTTGTTTGTCTTTCTGACATGAATCACAAAGACCATCAGGAGCAAATACTGTGTTTGGCAATCCTCTCACAAGATCTTTCTTGACCAGTTCATTTATATTGTTGAAATTTAAATGAGAGAGTTTCTTATGCCAATTCCAGCTTTCTTCAATTGATGCTCTACTTATCAGACAGATTGCAGAACCATCAGTACTTGTTGAAAGCTTAGCTTCATAAATGTTACCACGTCTGTATCCTTTCAGAACAACTTTGCCTTTAGATTTACTCACAATTTCACAGTGTTCTTCAAAGAAATCAACATGATAACCTCTGTCACAGATTTGACTTATACTCAGTAGGTTGTGTTTAAGTCCTGAGACCAGAGCTACTTGTTTAATTATGACATTTCCAAGATTGATATTGCCATATCCCAATGTTTTTCCAATGTTGCCATCTCCATAAGAAACACTTGGGCCAGCTTTCTCCACAAAGTCTGATAGCAGGGCCTTATTTCCAGTCATATGTCTTGAACATCCACTGTCCAGAACTAGAATATTTTTCCTGTTGCCCTGCAATCACAAAGACCACTAATTATTAGTTTTAAGGACCCAGACTTGCTTGGATCCTTTGGCCTTATTAAGTTTGTTAACATTTGCAGCGGATTTAGCATCAGAGTTTATGTTAACATTTTTCTTATCAGAATTTACACTATCAGACTTTGAATCATAATTTACACTAGAAGGAACAATGGAAACTTTCTTCAAAGAAGGTTTTATTTGATAATAATCATAGTACAAACTATGATATTCCTTACAAGTATAAATGGAATGCCATAAACTACCATAATGAAAACAAGGATTTTATGGTTTGTATCTAACAGACTGACTCTTAACTCCTGATTTTGAAGGTAATGAGTTAATATTCTTATTCTTCCTGCAAAAAGAAGCCAGATGGTTAGAACTTCCACAGTTATGACATGTTTTCCTAGGAGCATCAGGAACAGGTTTATAATCATTGCTTTTATTCACACCTTCCTTTCCATTCCTATTTTTCCTAGGTGATTTTACCTTGTTTGCATTCTTGACATCTTTCAGCTTATGCTTAAGCTGCTTCTTTGTCATTAAGTCTATGTTCACTTCAGCTGTCTTTTCCTGTTTTAGTTTGTCAGAAGTTAATTCCTCTTTAACTTCTGATTTCTCATTTTTAGACTTTACAGTTACAAACTTAATAGGTTTAAACTTTGGCTTTTGCATAACAACAGGCTTAATTTCTTCAGTTCCTTTATCATTCTTATCTTCTCCATAACCTAAGCCCTCTTTCCAGTTTCCACTACTTAGCAAATTTTGAGTTGTTTTTCCAGAGTTAGTCCAAGTCCTGATAATCTCTCTTTCCTTTTCTAACTCAGTTTTTAGAGATTCATTTAATTTTAGCACTTCATTCCTAACATAAAAAGCATCATCTCTATCCTTCTGAGTTTGATGGAACATGACTAACTCTTTTTCTAAGAAATCATTCCTTTTCTTAAATGCAAGATTTTCAGAAGTTAATCTTTCACATGTTAAAGTTTGGTCTCTATAGCTAACAAACATGGTTTTAAGATATCTTCTCAACTCATTAATATCATCAGTATGAAAAGCATAAGTAGTCCGAGGTACCTTTGTTTCAGCAGCTTCAGAACTGCTCTCAGCACTTTCTTTATCAGCATTTGCCATCAATGCATAGTTCTCCTCACTTTCAGAGTCTGAGGTGTCTGTCCAGCTTTTCTGCTTTGTGACAAGAGCCTTGCCTCTGTCACCCTTTACCTTCTTGCAGTCAGGAGATATGTGGCCTTTCTCACCACAGTTATAGCATTTAACATTGGTGTAATCTCCTCTGTCAGACTTTCCTCATCTGCCTTCAGATCTTCTGAAATTCTTCTTATCAGAACTTATGCTTTTCCTGGAAAACTTCTTTCCCTTCCTGAACTTCCTGTATGCAATCTTTGTGATTCCTTTCACCATAAGAGCACACAGCTTCATCATCTCCTCATCAGCATCAGTCTCAGGCAAGCTTTCAGAATCTGAGTCATCATCACTCTCAGCACTTGATGACTCAGTATCAGACTTTATGAAAAGAGCTTTACCCTTGTCTTTCTTTGAGGAAGCTGCTTTGAGGAATTCTTCTTCAGCCTTAAGAGCAACTGTCCTTGACTTTCCTCCTTTCCTCTTGCTTCTTTGTTCCATCTCCAGCTCATGAGTCTTGAGCATTCCATAGATTTCGTCAAGAGTTATTTCATCAAGATTGTAGTTGTCTCTTATTGTCGTTGCCTTCAAATCCCAGCATTTAGGAAGAGCTAACAGGAACTTAAGGTTTGAATCTTCAAGATCATACTCTTTATCAACCAATGACAAATCATTCAAAAGTTTGACAAATCTATCATATAAATCATTAAATGACTCATTAGTCTTTGAGTCAAAGTGTTCATACTCTTGAGTGAGTATTGTCTTCCTGTTCTTCTTAATTGTGTCAGTTCCCTGACACCTTGTTTCCAGAGTATCCCATATCTCCTTAGCAGTCTTGCAGTTGATTACCCTGTTTGACATTACATTATCAATGGCACTATGCAGTAAGTGTCGTACCTTAGCATCCTTAGCAATTGATGCTATGTCCTCAGCAGTATAATCACTCTTCTCCTTTGGTACGGTCTTTGCTGCTTCACCTGCAACTGCAACAGCGAGTTTGGTTGGTTTGTGAGGACCTTCCTTGATTCTATCCAGGTATTCTGGATCTGTTGCTTCCAGGAACATGGTCATCCTTACCTTCCATATGGGATATTCAGATGGTCTCAGTATGGGGCTCTGATGGTCTCATACCGACTCTGAATTTGTGTCTTTGGTGGTTCCTCATTTGTGGTAGGCTTAGTTGGAGTTTCTGTGTCCGACATGATTGTGTTTGGATCTTTAACTGTATGTAAGTTAACAGATAGGCTCTGATACCAATTGTTAGGTCACACACACACTGTAGAGGGGGTGAATACAGTGTATAGTACACTTAAATGGAACTTTAAGAACTTAAGTAACAGAAAACAAACTTTATTGAAACAATAAACTCTGTTATAGTATGGAACTGTTACCTCTCAGTGATGAACAAATATCACGAGAGCTGCTAGGGTTACAATGAATAATCTTTTCTAATAATGATAACACTTATAGTGTAAACCCTATGTCTGTGTTTATATACTACACAGTTACAAGATAATCGCTAATTGATATGGAATATAATTCTGCTTCCTAAAATATATCAATCAGATATCTTTTCTTCCAAGTATTCCATTCTTCACGGAATTCCTTCTTCATGCATATCTCTTCTTATGTTTATCTCGATCTTCTTTCCTTTAATCAGCTACTGTCCTTATCTGATTGTCCTTCAGCACTTAAGTTCTGATATCTATCTTCTGATGATTATCTCCTGATAATATAAGTACTGATATCCTTAAGTCCTGACTTCCAGTATAAGTACTGATCAACAGTTAAGTACTGATTTATCCTGTTCACGTAAGATCTGAAAGCTAAACATAAAACATATTAGCCATGACATTATCAAATATATCTAACAGATTAACTTCCTAATTGTTTGCCTAATGACCGCTGATCTGTTATACGGTTCGCTTAACTTTCGTTTTCGTTTATCGTTTGAGGGATCATACCCGGGATCTTATTACTTGGGTTCCCTTAACCTTTCTCCATACATTATATTCCTTTTATGATCCTCTCTTATAATCCTTGAATTTAAATCCTTTTAATCATGTTACCTTATACTCAATTCTTTCCGTATCTAGTGGATTTCCGGGAAAATCAAAGTGTTCGGAAATTGGATTCTGACGATCTTTACATACACTTATATACCACATAGAGTACTAATAACATCTCAGAATATCCATAACAGAACCCCTACATAGTGTGGCATGAAAAGTTTTCTCATTCAGCAAAAACACTATTCATAAGGGTTTCAAAAATTTCCAAAAATTGGGGTTATTACACGTGGCATTCCAAACCTTGTGAATATCTGCTTATGAAGAAAACTCAACACTACCTTTGCATCATTAGTCGGTAGAGCTTTGACTTCTACCCATTTCGAGACATAATCGACTACCAGCAAGATGTACTGATTATTGCAGGAGGAGATAAATGGTCCCATGAAATCGATTCCCCAAAAATCGAAGACCTCAACTTCAAGTAGCACATTTAAAGGCATCTCATCCTTTCTGGAAAGATTCCCAACTCTTTGGCAGCGATCACACCTTAAAATGAACTGATGTGCATCCTTAAACAACGTAGGCCAGAAAAAACCTGCTTGAAGAATACGAGCTGCTGTCTTTTCACCACCATAATGTCCACCATAAACTGTGGAATGAAAGTCTCATAATATCCCGTCCGTCTCACCGAATGGGATACATCTCCTGATGATGTGGTCAGCTCCCTGTCTAAACAAATATGGTTCATCCCACATGTACCACTTCACCTCATGCAGAAACTTCTTCTTTTGAGCCGCATTCATATTAGGAGGCATTATATTGCTAACAAGATAGTTCACAATGTCTGCGAACCATGGCTCTTCCTCTTGAATTGTGAACAACTGCTCATCTGGAAAAGATTCATTGATCAATGTCTTATCATGTGAAGGTGAATTAGGATTCTCCAATCTAGAGAGATGGTCAACTACTTGATTTTCAGTACCATTTCGATCCTTGATCTCTAACTCGAATTCCTGTAGTAAGAGAATCCAACGAATAAGTCTAGGCTTTAAATCCTTCTTTGAGACCAGATAACGGATGGCAGCGTGATTAGTGAACACTGTCACCTTTATCCCAAGTAGATAAGATCGAAATTTTTCAAAACCATAAACTATAGCCAAGAGCTCCTTCTCAGTAGTGGTGTAGTTCAGTTGGGCTCCATTTAGCATCTTACTAGCATAGTAGACCACATGAAATATATTAGTCTTTCGCTGCCCAAGAACTGCTCCCACTGCATAATCACTTGCATCACACATTATCTCAAAAGGTTCTCTCCAATCGGGTGCCGTAATAACTGGTGTTTTGATTAAACTCTTCTTGAGAGTCTCGAATGTTGCCAATCATTCATCATCAAATTTGAAAGGCACATATTTCTCGAGCAAATTGCACAATGGCTTAGATTTCTTAGAGAAGTCCATGATGAAACGCCGATAAAAACCCGCATGACCAAGAAAGCTACGGATTCCTTTCACAGAAATAGGTGGTGGAAGATTTTCAATGATGCCCACCTTGGCTTTATCCACCTCAAGACCTTTACTAGAGACTTTATGCCCAAAAATGATGCCTTGTTGCACCATGAAGTGACATTTTTCCCAATTGAGCATCAGATTGGTCTCAACACACCTTTTGAGCACCAAACGGAGATTATTCAAGCATTCATCATACGAATGTCCAAATACGGAGAAGTCGTCCATGAACACTTCGACATTATTTCCAATCATATCAGAGAATATAGCCATCATGCATATCTGAAAAGTGGCAGGTGCACCACATAAGCCAAGAGAAACTCTGCGAAAAGCAAACATGCCAAATGGACAAGTGAAAGTAGTCTTCTCTTGATCTTCTGGTGCAATGCAAATCTGATTGTAGCCCGAATAGCCATCCAGAAGACAATAATACTCATGACCAGCCAACCTATCAAGCATCTGATCAATGAATGGAAGAGGGAAGTGATCCTTCCTCGTGGCTTTATTCAACTTCATGTAGTCCATGCATACCCTTCATCCTGTCGCGTGCTACCTTTCTGGAAAATTCCATATTTTGCTCCTGTTTTTGCTGATTTCTTCGCTCATCACCCCTAGACTGATTCTAAGCACTTCCTTAAGCTTTATTTGATGAAAACCACATATCTAAGCAAGTTATACCCTGAAATGTAAAAATACTATAAAACGCGTCAATTACACAAAATACTTGAGTCCAATACACCAATTCATGCTGTTATGAGACGCTCTAAGTGTTATAAAATGCCACTTACCAGACACTAATCAGACAGCATGAAACTGATAAACGCCAACTTTCGTTGCACGAATACCATACTACCAAACATCCATAAAAGAGATAGAAGCTGAATAGACACCAATTATATTGAGACCCTATATGTCTATAGAATTTGACAACATAACGGTTTTAAGCACAAGTTATCTATCTTGATTACATAGGACAAGTAAGATGGTTAAAATTACCTACGAATCATGCATAACAAATACATGAACATATGCTAGCATGGCAAGTTCTAAACCCTTAAATTCACTTTCGCTTCATTAAAGATTAACACACTATCTTATAAATTCACGACGTTCATAAGACGAATAAGCATAACCAATACTAGGTTATCATACAATCACCACACACTAAGGCATCGAAATAAATCAACTAAAGAAATCCATAGATAAATCCGCTAGAACTCCACGATAACGATTAGCCCATAATCGGACTCATCATCAATGTGGGTTCCGATAAAAGCATGGTATAATAAACGTAGTCTTTATAACGAATAATCAAACAAAGTTAATGCAAGAGTATAGGTTCAATAAAACAAGAAACGAGCATCCAAGATTACAACTCAAAACAAAGAGTCACAAGAATAAACTAGATCATCTTCGCCTTTGTTGAATTGTGCTATAGGTCTCTTGTCATGCCTCCTTAGCTCTGATATGTCTCTGGCTTTTTTATATATTATGAAAAATGACCTAAACTTGTTTATATAGCAGCCTCATGCAATGTAGAAGTCTTTCGCTCAAAATCCAAGGAGAAATATGATTCTGCTATCCCGACACGGCGCGGTCGCGCGCTTCATCAGCGCGGGCGTGCTGGGTTTCTGATGTTTGGGTGCGGGCGCGCGCTTTGATAGCGCGGCCGCGCTAGATCACTGATCAAAACTTTGACTTCTTCTTTTTCCTTGCCGATTGAGCTGGTTTTCCAAGAGCTTTTATTCCAACATCTTCCTGACACCAAATTAGCACCAAAATAATGCTAATTTACCTGATTACCTAGAGAATGCCTAAAAATGCAAAAACACTAGAAAACACATTAAAACACCAATAACTTGAGTACAAACACACCAATTCAAAGCTTTACGGAGCATAATAAAGTGTCATAAATTCCACTCAACATACCCCCGAACTTGAATCGATGCTTGCCCTCAAGTATAAACAGACTCAAAGGACAAGAAATAAAAATGCAAGAATGTAACTAAATGAATGCAACGATCCCCATATAATAACTAAACCAATCAACAAGCAACACCTCAGCAAATGCAGTTATTCGCATAAAGATCAATCAAACCTCACAAATCAATCTACAAACCGAAGGCGTGCGTGTGTGCAACTGCTTACAGATATATAATCGCATCTAGATCAACAATCATGACTCACCACTTATCAAAACAATCACAATTTAATAAGTACAATAAAATCCAAACTCAAAATAACTTTTAACACTTCAATTCATATATCGGAATTTAACATGGATTCACGCTTTTATTCATAACAAGACAAAACAACTATGCTTATTTGATCGTGCAATGAGTGAGTTCCACAAAAGACTTATACAATAGTACTCATGTAGCGAGCGTTAGATTAGCGGATCCCAGACTATAAAAGCCTTAGGTCACTAGGCACAAAATCCCCTAAGAACTTAATAACTCCAGTACTAAAGAGCCCACTCATGATCAATTGTACATAACACTTTTTTTTCTTTCTTCTTTTTTCTTCTTTTTTTCAAATTTCTGAACGAATGCGTTTCGCTCCATCCCGCTTAACCCTAGACTACTCATATTGTAATATCTGGGATATATCGTGTAATTATTTTTGTTAATAAATAAATATTATGCATGTTCAGTATTTATTCTATGAATTAATTGTTAAATGGTATATCTATTTGGATGTTTAAAAATAATATCAATTGAGTATTTTAATTTTTATATGCCCAAAATAAAATATAGATAATTGTCATATCTTCTTATTTATTTTTATGTTGATTTATAATTTTATAGAAAATATATGGATTTTATAAATTCTTTTTCCGAGTATTTATAAACTATTTTATATAACCGGGAACCAACCGACATCACCCGTTTTTACGTTTTTATAACCCGAAACTCTTCCGAGAACTCCTTCTTAACCTAATTGCAATATTCCGAGCATTTTCCATGTTTCGACTTTTTTGATCCGGCATACGGTTTGTCCTGTGCGGGTCCCGGCACAATATTTTCGATACATTATTCGTTTCGGTAAATCAATAAAACTCGTATTTTCGATAAACGGGATCTTTTTATTAAACTATTACAATTATCACCTCGTAATACGTGTAATCAGGCGCTGAGACCAAGACAGCAGTACAAATTGTACTGATTTGGATAATTATCCCGAAAATCGATACTGTTTTGATCTGTTTTTATAAATAAACATACTATTTTATATCCGGAATGATCCAACGGGATACTAATTTTCCGTAATTATAAATAGCCTTTACCGCATTTTATTTTGTACCGAAAAACATTTGCAAACAGTAATAATATAATTTTACAGAGAAAATTCATATATTCATAAAACCTACCGAGAATCAAACCTCAATTTCAAGGTAATACTGGAATCCGTTGGTGAAGCTCGAGTACTCAAATCAAAGCACTTGAAATATACTATCAGAATCTTTGCTTCATATCACAGCAGAATCAAAGGTTTATTTTCTATATTTTTATTTATTTTCGAATTATTTTGATTAAAATTATGAATTTTTGTTTGGATGATTGTTTGAATGATTTGATGATTGCATGTTGTAGAGCTTGTTTTCCTGATGATTTTTATATGTCATATGACTGATTTGGAGTTCAATAACATATTCAAAATTGAGTTTAATCTTCAAATTTTAAAATTAGGATTTATAACCCGTATGAATGTTCTTAATTGAAATTTAGGGCTTTTTGTTCTAGGGGTTATTAGGTGTTGAAATATAGTTGGTTGTGTTCCTTATGAAATTTGCAAGCGATTGGTGTATAGCTCATTAACAGAGGATCCCTGAATCGAAGGGAGTTGTGTTTTTAAGTTTACGTCGAGCTCACCAGAAACCGGCAAACTTCTCGGCCAATTTCCGGCCAACTCAGGGATAGGTTGTGTGTTTTGATGGCATGGTTGTGTTCCTGGTGTTGTGTAGATATGATCTGGAGGTGGTGGTGGCCTGAGCATCCTTGGATCGTCTTCTCCGGTGAGACAGGGGTGTTTTCCGGCAAACCCCTATCAAATTACAGTTTAATACCTGAACTTTTGGGGACGATGCAGTTTAGTCCCTGAAGTTTCCAGAATTTGCAAAAATAACCTTCCTGTTTATAAATTATTTAAAAATCATATTTTCTATTTATTTTAATAATAAAAATTCATTTTTAAATTCTGAAAATTCCAAAAATTATTATTTTAATTCTAAAAATTATTTTTAATTCAAAAATAAATCTGAATTAATTAGTTAATTAATTTTAGTTAATAATTAATTGATTAATTGGTCAATTAATTCGAAAATTAATTGATTAATTGATTTAATTAATTATTAATTTATTTAATTAATTATTTAATTAGATTTAAATATTTAAAAATGATTTAAAAATTCCGAAAAAATAGTTTAGAGCTTGAAAATCTTATTTTAAATTATTTTCAAGGATCGATTATTATATAAAATTTTCTTGAAGCCAGATTTGGCCAGCCAAACCTTGTTTATTGCTTTAAAATTGATCCAACGACCCGTTTTAATTCCAAAAAATGTTTTAAAAATTATATTAAATACCCGAAAACTTGTTTATGACCCGAGACTCCTTTATAAATGATATATCATTGATTGTTTGACGTGTTACGTGTTATATGTGACTTGTTGTTTGACTGTCGGTCTATATGTTCGGTGTTTACTTGTTTATAGCGTAACTTTCAATCCGTTAGTCGGATTTGGGTAAAATGAAGGCTAGATAGAAATGTATACCGACTAGAATCATATGAGTTGAGTATTAATAGATTCTTATGATATGTGAGCAGAAGAGGCAACGCTTAGGAAAGGAAAGCAGATAGTCGAGGAGTAAGACGGTTGTGATTGGAAGTTAGTGCAGTATAGCAAGCTAGTACCAGGCAAGTGTTCTGAACTTTCTCGAAATATATTGTAGATGATTAATAGTCTCATTCTATATTACAAGTGCTTTGAAGCACTGAACCCTAAAACTTGATTCCAGTTGTTGATCTTTGAGTCGTAAACATTATTCTTTCTGAACCATTGATTGTTGAATACCCGAGTACAAACCACAGATATACGATACTACTCCACAAATACATACAAACTAAATACCAATCACTGAATCAAATGACTTACATATTCAAACCATTGTACCCTATGCTTTGAAAAACCAAATCCTTGTAACCTTGAAACGTTAATTCCTTTGTTATCCAATTCTTTCATTACCTAACAACCATTCTTTGAAATTGCCATATTGTTCATTTGTGAAGATTGAAACCATTTCATTATTGAACATCCAATGTTGTTTATGATTTTGTTTATTGTTGTATATTGATTATTCTGTTATTATGTTATAATTGGATTGTTTTATAAAATTATGGACCAGATTCGTGGTCAGACCAGATTGGTGGTCAAGTTAGGCCAATGTGTGCCTTGGATCCAGTAATTAGAGCAGAGTTGTGTGCCTTGTTCGGGGTTAGTGCTTGACTTATCAACAGCCTAACCTTGGTTTTTAAAATGAAAATATAATATCCAATTCTAAATCATTAATCATTGTTCACTAAACACCTTAACCCTTTTCACTTGATGATCATTATTCTCAGTCTTGTCATTGTGACTTGCTGAGCTAGTTAGCTCATTTGTGCGATGTTGTTTATGTTCTTTTCCAGTTAGGAAGGAACCAGTTGGTAGCGAGGATCCCCAATCCAGCGCGAAAGCTAGGGGTCCAAGTTGATCAAGTTAAGCTAGCGGACAGCTTTTGAGATAGTTTAAGTTTGTAAAAGTTTGTAATAATGTTTCATATTCAGTTCTGAGTTTGAATATTTGGGACTTGGACATTTGTAATATAAAGTGTGTGTGTGTGGCTTTTGTACATACTTTAACCTGTTGCGGTCCGTGGTAGTTGGTAAGTAGGGTCACTGCATATTATTATTATCTTTATTATTGTTATAAGCAGGTTATAAATAAGGTATGTGTGTGTGGACCCCAAACTTCTGACCCGAGTTTGGAGGGCGCCACAGTTTTGATATCAGAGCTACAGGTTAAAAGTCACTGACACAAGCCTAGGTTGACGGGAATGGATAGAGGGTTAGGATTAGAAGTTAGGAAATAGAAAGATAGAATGTCGAGAGGATGAGTGCAATGGTATAACAGGTATTAGTATAATTCGAGTTGTGGTTCGAGATTCTTATATTACGATATAATTTCAAATAGCAGCGATGGCCGACTCTTTCATCTCTGTACCAGCTGATCACTCAGAGCCCTCAGTTGGAGGACCATCTTTAGATCCACGTCCTGTTGTTCCACCAGTGTTGGCTATTTTACCTCCACCTGTGTTGCAGCCCGTACCGCTGCAGGCTATTCTACCCCCAGGCATGAGGCCACCTATCAGAGAACCTCCACTAGCTGATTCAGATTCCACTGGGCATTCAGTTGTGGGTGCCCCATTCCAGTCTACATTGCATCATGTTCCTTATTACCGGTATGAGGCTCTTTTATTGGAACGTGATTCCTTGTTAGCATAGATCTGAGAGCTGCAGCATATCATCAGGACTACAGATGTTGATCGTGGTGTGTGGGAGCTTCGAGAGGAGATCCATGTGACATGCAGGATTCTTGAGGCTAGGCTACATGGAGCTACATTACTTGGTTGAGGCCCTGATGCACTTATGGGATGGGCTAGTGAGGTGATGGAGGACTTTGAGAGGCTGGGAGGACCAGAGTTTCCTTGGAGTTAGAGCCAGAGGCACAGAGATGGAGATGTTGAGCAGTGCTGTTGTGGTTGTTTAGTATGTACAGTAGTGTGTAGTATGTATCAGTAGACTTTTGGGTTATATTTATAGACTAGATCTGTTGACTAGTGAGTAGGTCTGTTGTACCCTTTTGTTTTTACTTCCGAAGAGTCTTTACGCTTGTACTACCTAAAAATTTTGATATATATATATATCAGTACCTTTTCCTTTCCAGCATTGTCATTTACATTATTGCACCTGTTTTACTTTACTTAGTTTATTGTCCCAGTTATACCCCTGTGATACCATATACCCTATTCCCTTAACTGTTTATATTCTGTAAAGAAGCATGCAATTTACTTAGTTCAACTGTTACAACTATTTTCAAAAAGAGATATTTCTGTTTTACAAAACTTTTCTTTTATGCAAAGGATTTGATTTAAAGACTAAATAAGTTGTTTGATTCTTTACAGAAAATGCCTCCTAGAAGAAATACTCGCACCAACACCCAGAATGAAGAAACCAACAACAACAATAACAACCAAGATGATACCAACCAGAATGCAAACCCAGGGCCCATAGACCCAGCAATAGCCCAGATTCTCCAAATCTTGGCCCAACAAACAGTTCACTTGACTCAACAACAACAAAGACAGACCAATCCCTAGGTAACTTTCAAAACTTTTTAGGCGGTAAACCCACCGGAATTCAAGGGTTCCTTAGATCTGATTGAAGCGAATGTTTGGTTAAAGGAAATAGAGAAGTCATTTGCTTTAGTTAAAGTAAAGGAAGAACAGAAGGTGGAGTTTGCAATTTATTATTTGAAGAATGAGGCCACCTATTGGTAGAAGACTGTGAAGACATTGGAAGGTACGTATCTTATTACTTGAGGGAGGTTTAAGGAATTGTTTTTAGAAAAATATTTTCCCCAGTTTGTTCAGGATCAGATGGAGCTGAAGTTTTTAGAATTAAAGCAAGGAAATATGTCGGTAGCTGATTATGAAAATAAGTTTGAAGAATTATCAAGGTATGTGCCGTCATATGTAGATACTGACAGGAAGAAGGCCAAGAAATTCCAGCAAGGTCTAAAGCCATGGATTAGAGGGAAGGTAACCATATTTGAATTGGATACCTATGCAGGAGTTGTCCAGAAAGCCATGATTGCAGAAACTGAGAGTGAGATGTCACGGAAAGAAAAGGAAAGTAAGAAGAGGAAGTTTGAAGGGAATGAAGGTCAGTCACAACCAGGGAAGTTTCCAAATTTTAAGAAGGGCAAGTTTTAGCCAGGGAGAAATTTTAATTTCAGAAAGCAAAATACAGGCGACGGAGGTCAAAGCAACCGTCCAGTCAATATGAATCAGCCGAATCAGTTGAGGTTAACTTTTCCAGATTATCAGGTATATGGGAAGAAACCGGAAGGAGTCTATAATAAGTTGAATGTGGTTTGTTTCGAGTGTAATCAGAAAGGGCACTATTCGAGGGAGTGTCGTAATCAGCCAGCGAGAGAGCCAGCAAACAAGGATCAGCCTATCCGGAATCCAGCGGTTAAGGTTCCAGCTATTGGTTTTACATGCTTCAAGTGTGGGAAGCCAGGATATATAGCCAGGGATTGCAAGACACCAGCCCAGTCAGTAATGCATTGAGAATTATGGGATCTACCCCAGCAGTGAATGGGACTCCAAGGGCTAGAGTTTTTGATATATCTGTGAAGGACGCTATCCAGGATACTTGTTATTCCCAAGGAGCTAACAATGAGATTTATAGAAGGGGGTTGAATGTAAATCTCAAAACTTTTTCAAGTTTTGAGCAGTTTTAAAAGCTAAGTGTATGATGAACAGATGTGTGTGAATTGCTTTAAGTAAGTGCAGACAGATGTATATTCAAAACACAAATATAAAGAACACAGAGGCTTTAAAAACTTTTCTGGTGGATTTGTTGTTCCACCAGAGATGTGTATTTCAGAAAATCTGTGATACAAAGAATTGTTCACAGCTACTTCCTAGTACAAACTAGATGATTTTCTCTCTGAATTTTTCTAAACAGCTCTTGGAAATTCACACCTAATTACTAGCTGCAACTCGGTTTATATATCACCAAGTATTTCAAGTGAAGACAAAAATAAAATACAATTATAAAATAGTTCTTTACATGTTTCTTCTTCTTTTCTCTATCCAATGCAATCTAAGATAATCTGTGAATCTTTGAATACTTCCTTATTTGCACCAGAATGGAAATGCTGCTTTTCTTGATTCCTCCTAGAGGCTACCATATTCTAATTATCTCTGTCAACCCATGTGCCTCTGTCAGCTTATGAATTGTCACTATCAACTGCTATGGAACTGAGCATCCATTGAAGCTTTCATCCGTTGGTGGCTTTATCCGTTGATGCTTTAGCAGTTGAAGCTTTATCCGTTGATGCACTCATCCGTTGATGGATGTTATTCATTGAAGCTTTAGAGACATCTGTTGAGGCTTTGTTTCTCATCCGTTGAAGGTCTTTAATTTACCAGTTGATACTACTTCATTTATACAAAATTACGAGGCATGAAATATTTATAATTAGCCCTCCTATTTGCATATCCACTAGTAGTCAACATGACTTATAATTTTCTACAACTTCTAAGAATTATAACTCATTTGCAAAGACTGAAATGTGGTACAATACTAAACTTATTTCTAAGTAAAGCTACTCCATCAACGGATAGCCAAAGTGGTCTTATCCGTTGAGGCTACAAACACTAGATTTCTACTTAAGTGTTTTGTTTAAATTATCATCAAACTAATACACATATATTCCTAACAATCTCCCATTATTTATGTTTACTAGAATTGTAGGCATAAATTCAGGGTTAACTTGATGATAACAAAACACTTAACAAATATATGAGTTGAAACTAAGTAGAAATTCAAAAGTGCTGCAAAAGTGTATGTACTGAGATAGAGTTGAAGATTTACAGTGTTTCCAAGGGTGCTCCTTTAGCCTAAGGAAATCATTTTCTTTTCCTTTGTTCCCTTGTTTTCTTCCCTGGCCTCCCGTCATTTTCCTCTACTTGGAGTTGGAGTTGTCTGTAGAATTCAGCTTTATCTTCATCACTGATATCCAACTTAGATTGCATGTCCTTGAGAGTTTCATTACTGGAAATCTTAAGTTGATCTTCAAGTCTGAAAAATCTTCTGACTCCTTTATTGTCTCTGAACTCCATCAACCAATGAGGTGATTTATTAATTGTAGTTACATGCTCTGGGATGAGTAATGTTCTAGGCAAGGAATTTGACTCCCACCAAGTCTTCCTTATGATGGCAATCTTGTTGAG
This sequence comes from Apium graveolens, assembly GCF_009905375.1. Lineage (NCBI taxonomy): Eukaryota > Viridiplantae > Streptophyta > Magnoliopsida > Apiales > Apiaceae > Apium > Apium graveolens. Next base: position 97,657,639 of record NC_133652.1, read on the forward strand.
AATCTCAGTTTTGGCAATCCTGGTAAAACCAGTGTCCCTTTTTATAGCTGAGTAGACTCTAATGAAGGTAGAATAGCCCTCACTTAGAATTATTTGAAAAGGCCTAGTCCTTTCCACACTTCCTTTATACTTGAACACTAGCCTTTCTAGTAGCTGTCCATAGGCATTTATTCCCCTTACTTCCTCCAGCTCATCCAGGTAAAGTTCAATATCTGTATATTCTTTTATGTCACAAATGTGAACATAATCATCCTTTGAAGCTTGTGTATTAGGCTTAGGTTTATGTTTCTGAGTGAATATACTTGAGGTTGGGGGAGGTGTGGATTTGGATTTTCTTTTCAATTCCTTTGGTGGTGGAGAAGTAGTTAAGAAGGTAGGCAATTTAATGGTGTCCCAATAAATAGGTTCCTCTTTAGGAATAATTGGTTCACCATGGATATTGATACTGGGATCAGCAACAAAAGGTTCAGGAATGGAAGGTAGTGGTTTGGATTTTGATTGGATTACTTCAGTGTCATCTTCACCCTTCCTTTTTGCCTTAACCTTCTTTCTGTTACCCTTCTGCCATTTCTTTCTTTCCTCACTTTCTTCTTCCACACTTTCACCAACCATATTTTCCATATCCACATTTATGCTTTCAGTCTTGTTTCCTTCACTCTTGTCTTCAATCTTCTTCTTTTCTTCAATTAGACTTGACTTTAGCTATTTTTTAAGCTTTGCTTGTGCTCTTTTGTCAGCCTCCAGCTTTTTAGCTTATTCCTTTAGCCTCATAGTCTCTTCCCTCTTGGCTATTGAGAATTTGGGATGTCCTTGAATCACACAGATACTCTTTCCCTCTCTATAGATGATAGCCATATTCATTCTTTCCACTACATCCTTGGTCTCTTTGTGCTTTATGATATTACCACCCAAAACTTTGTCTTCATCACGCTTTGGAAGAGGAAAATCCACTTCTTTTAGCTGAGCAGGAGTTAGAGGGTTCTTTGTAGAGGCCTTGTTGAATCTAGTGGTTGGCCTGAGTACCATGGGCTTCAGGTTCCTTGAAGAGGTTTCTCCAACCTTATTCTTCCTTACGGGCTTATGCTCCATAATGATTGGCTCAACTTTTGTGCTATGTTTCATAGATAGAGATTTTGCAGTTGTAGAACCAAACACTTGTTGCATCCTTTCATCAATTTTCCTCCTTTGCTCTTTCACCTTCATCTCAGCTGCTGCTAGCTGGATTAGATCAATTCCATCAAGCTTTCCTTTGATTTGAAATGTTGGAGAAGTAGTTATGGCAGGAACTAGCACTTTGGATATTTGAATGTGTGTAGATGGCTCCTCTTCCCCTTTATTCTCCCCCTTTTGTTATCATCAAGGAGAGGGGTCAAGCCATGTGCTTTAGCCAGTTGCATTAGAAGACTAGTCTGAGACTGTTGATTTTGGAGAATGGTCACCATAGAGTTTTCAATAATTTGAACTCTTTCCTCCAATTTGGCCATCTTCTTTTCAGCATCTGATTCTCTTCTCAGTCTCAGTAACAGTTCCTGCATGGTACTAAAGGGCATGATTGCATCCAGCTTCTCAGTATTGTAGGACTTTAAGTCAGCTATATCCTTTTTGAGTTCATCCACACTTAGATTCTGTTTTAACTGTTGTAGCTTCATGATATGTCGAGAATCTAAGTGGGCTTGAAGAATGGCCTTGGTACCAGCATTGGAAGTTTCCTGAATTGGCTTTTGGATAGCCATGACTTGTTTGACTAAGGATACATTGAAATGCCCTGGTGTAGACTCCTTTGTCAATGCCCATTCAGGTAACTCTGGAATAGAGCTTGGGCCTACATCTCCCCCTAAGCTCATGCTTTCATCAAAAGAACCAGAGTCATCATCATTAGAATTTACTCCAAATTCTTCAGATGGCTCTCCAGCTGTAGAAGGCATCATATTGACAGCAGCTTTATCCCTTTGTAGAGATTCTGAAGTATGTATTAGGTTTAAAGTCTTTTCTGCCTCCTCATTGCCCTAAGTAGCCAGCAGTTGATAGGCTGACACAGGATGAGTAAAAGTGTCAGCATCCAAGGAAATGTTATCAATTTCAGCTCTATAATGTTGCTGAAATTGTCTTTCATTGTCAGTATCATCCATAATCATTGACTCACTAGCAATGGCTGGATCCACTCTTATGCCTCTTGTACCTGCTTTTCTCTCAATTTCTCTCTTTTCTTGCATCAGGGGCTCCCCCTGGCTCACACTCCTCACACCCTCACCTTCACCTACTAAGGTGGTACTCCTCTCACTTTCTTTTGCCATGCTGGAAGAAATAGCATGCATATTTAGACTCTCAAGCTCTCCTTTTGCCTGGGAGCAACTCAGCCTCTCACTCAAGTTTTCACTCCCTTCCCTCAGCCCTAGAAGTGATTGTACAGTAACCATGTCTTCTACACTTGGAGTTAATTCAGTTGTTTGTGTAGAGACCATCAACGGATAAAGAATATCCGTTGAAGTTGAAAATGATGGTATAACGGATAACTGATGTTAAGCTTATCTGTTGAAGAACAACCACTTGTCAACGGATGAGGGATATCCGTTGAAGAAGGAAAAGAAGTAGAAATTGGAAGTGACATAATTGTTGAATCTGTGTGGATTGATTTTAAATTAAGTGACACAGATTCTTCAACTAGGTTTGAAAGAATTGGCTGATGATCCAACAAATCATCTAAAAGATGATGATCACCAGTACTTGAGTGGGGCTCCTCCCTGAGTTGTAAAGAGGGAGAATCAGGAATTGATGTGAAGATCATGTCCACATCCAGAGATGGTAATGGAGAATTTGGTGGTTGGTGTGTGTCAATTTTGAGAGAATGGGGTTGTGACTCCATATTTGTTGGAGTCACATCAAGCTGAATTTGTGAAGGCATAGATACAAGTGATTGTATCTGTGCAGTGTGTGCACCCATTTTGGAAACTAGGGTTTTGACCTTCTTTCTTCTTGTGAAGGCTTTTACAGGTGAGTGTGTGGCTTCAGTGTCCCTCCCTCTTTTGTTCTGTGTCCCTGGTTGGGGACTATTTTCAATAGCTACACCCTTTTGGGAGGGTGCAACTAGGGATGAGTTTGAATCCTTTTCAACCACCACAGTCTTTTGAGAAACCGTGGCTTGGCTAGCTTGGGTACCACTCACCTCTCCTACCTTATTCTGGGGGTTTTCTTTATGTTCACCCCTCCCCTCACCACTAACACCCTGTTCACTCCCCTCAGGGTTTATGGTAGTTGTTACAACTGTTGTCTTTTGAGAGACAACAGAGGTGGCTTTCTTTGACTTGGATTTTGAAACTTTAGGTTTGGTGGCCTTGGTAGGAATCTGTTGGGGCATTGACAAAGATCTCATGGCCACACTTGAAGGTAAAGAAATGATGGGGTTGGAAGTAGTAGGAGTTGAAGAAGTATTTACCTCACTTATCTGAGGTGCATCCATGTTTGGTAAGTATACCAATGGCACCTTACTGTTGAGGTTAATCCTTAAAAGGTCTGCAAGGACCCTCTTCTCTTGTGCCCAGCATTTGAGTTTATTACTCTCATTATTTATGACCAAACCTTCAGCAACATGATTAGCCAATAACATAAAGAATCTAGCATAATAGATGTTATGAGTTCTATTAGCCTTGTTACCTAACCTAGTACCCAATTCTAGCATAACATAGTTTCTAAAATTGTAGTACCTATCAGAAACCAGCATATAGAGCATATTAATAAGAGATGAAGTTATTGCATCAAAATTACTAATTTTCCAAGAGAAAACCTTGATAAAGGCATCACTGAGAAAACTCCACTCTTTCCTAAGGCATTTTCTCTTAATACTGCCTAAACTAGTAGAATCAAGGGAATAGCCTATGGAATCTAACATGCTAGATACATCATTATCAGTGTGTGGTGTCATGGCATTATTTTCAGGTAATTTAAAATAAGATTGTATATCATCAGAGTTAATACAGTAATCCTTACCTTTGAGAGAGAAGGAGATGGTCATATCAGTGGGGTTGAACTCAGCAGTTGTCCAAATCTCCTCAACTACCTCACAGTAAATCATTGGGGCTTCCAGTATTGCATAGCTCAGTTTACAGTTCTTGATGAAATCTATCATCTTGTGATAATCTGAGTGGGCTTCATTCTTTTCCACCAAAGCTATGAAATTGTCTTTCTCATAGACAAACCCAGATTGGGACATTATCTTTATTACTGGTGCCATTGTTGTGGGTAGAAGTTGCAGAGAAAAGTTGAGAGTTCTGGGAGAGAAAGAGAGTAAAAGCTTTTGAAATTTCAAGAAAACGTAAAGTGAAAATAAGAATTCAAAGGGGCTTTTATACTTTCTCAAATTAAAACATAAAGAGAATGATTAGACAATATTGTTAAGTGAATTACAGCCATTTAAGAATAAAAGAAAAACTGTATGAATTCTAAAAACTGCCTTTAATACAAATACATACAACTGTATATATATATATGTATGAACGGTTAAGAAAATAGAATCAACGGTTGTGATTCACTTGAATAGACTGATGTGATAGTTCAACGGATGAGGTAAACGGTCATCCGTCGAAGATTAACACAGTTTTATCCGTTGAAGGATAAAATTTCCAGAAATATATTTGTCTTTCAACGGATAATGAACATCCGTTGATGGAACAACTTTGGCTTTCAACGGATAGAAAATATCCATTGATAGAATAAACTTTACTTAAAGCCAATTTTGCTTTTGCAACAAATTCATTTCATGCTGCATAACAAATTACAATTAGGATAAGAATTTAGGAATAATTAAGCATACCTAGCTCACTTACCAATCTTGTGAATGTTGATTCATCAAGTGGCTTGGTATATATGTCTGCAATTTTTTTTTTCACTTGGAACAAAATGAAGTTCCATTGTACCATTCATCACATGTTCCCTTATGAAGTGGTACTTGATGTCAATGTGCTTGGTTCTTGAATGTTGCATTGGATTTTCAGTAATGGCGATGGCACTTGTGTTGTCACAGAATATTCGAATTTTCTCAACATTTATCCCATAGTCAAATAGTTGATTCCTCATCCATAATATTTGTGCACAGCAACTACCAGCAGCAATGTACTCAGCCTCAGCTATTGATGTAGAAACAGAATTTTGCTTCTTACTGAACCATGACCCAAGCTTATTCCCTAGAAATTGACAGGTGCCAGTTGTACTTTTCCTGTCTATTTTGCAACCTGCATAATCTGCATCTGAATAGCCAATTAGATCAAAACCAGACTCTCTAGGGTACCAAATTCCTATATTTGGAGTCCCTTTGAGATATCTGAAAATTCTTTTAATAGCAACTAAATGAGATTCTCTAGGATCAGCTTGAAATCTAGCACAAAGACATGTAGCAAACATTATATCAGGTCTACTATATAACGACTCGTGTGTTTTTGAATTATTTAAATATGTGATTATTACGGAAATTATTAAATAAAATATATGTATTGGTTTTGATCACTATGTGTTGATTGATTATTATATAGGTGTAATTTATAATATACCGGGTTGTTCGTGTGATTAATTATGGAGTCGTATTGGATTGTTTTCATTTTTAAAAGTGGATTTGGTGCAAATTTATTTGCATAAATATTGAGAATGTTTCAAAAATTATTTTTATGATTTTATAATTACAATAATTATTTTTAGGATTTTATAAAATTAAGAAACCAATATTTTATTAATTATTTATCTTTAAATGATTTTCTGAATACTTTTATTTGTAAAATCCATATTTAATTCTAAAATTCTTCAAAAATTATGAAACTCATATTTATTTAAGTTTGGAATATTCCAAGAAATTTAAAATTATTTTGGAAATTATCAAGATTAATTTCACGCGCTCGTTGTTTCACTTCATTGATAAAAGCGGATATAAAGTGCATTTTAAAAATCGTTTAAAATTTCAAAATTTATGTTTTTATAAACTTTGGGATATTTACGATATTTTAAGATTATTTTCATAATTTTCAAAAATTGTTTTGCGTACACCTTTGTCCGTTAGTTTTGAATTACGGGACTAACCGGGTCTCGGAATCTTCAAAATACGCCTTTGAATTACAGGAGTTGTACTATTAGTTGTACTACTAGGTGTACTGCATTCATTGTACACCATATAAAAAATAAATAAATAAATAAATAGAAAACAACTACACCCCTGTAAAACCCCCTTCATCTCGGTCTCCCTGTGGTGTCTTCTTTCTCGGCGAATTATGCCGCCACCGGAGTCCTGTATCTCCGACTTCTTTCCGGTGAAAGCCTTGGCTCTTCCTGTTAAGCTGCCGTGTTTTCCTTGTTCTGGCTGCCTTGAACTCCGGCTGCTTGATTTGGTTTCGTTCCTGTTGATTGGGTAAATACATACGTTGTTGTATGTATATCAGTTGGGTTTGGTTTATGTGTTGTGTGATGCTTCCGTTTTGCTTGTTGCCTTTTTCTTTTCCGGCTGCCACCGGTAATCCTTCCGGTAGGGCGGCAGGAGCGTGCTGCACACGTGCCTGTGTGTGTGTCCTGTAAATTTGAGGTCGATTCAAGTATATTATTTTTTTATTTTATTTTCTATGCGGGAAGTATTTGATTATATCCGTGAAATAAATTGTTATGCAGAAAATTCCGTATTAAAATTTATCGGTGAGATTTATTTGGAAACCCGAATATTATTGGGCACCAATAAATTTTTCCGCCGTACCGTGATGACTCGTTACAAGCGGACGGTGGACGGTGATGAATCATTCCTGAGTCCTAATATTTTAAAATAAATAAATTAGTTCGTGAGATTATCGCTGAAACGAAAATTTGGTTTTACATTAAAGTCGAGTATGTAATGTAGTTGACGAATTGTGATTGGATTGATTGTTAAATTGAACTGGTGGCTGGAATTGTAGTTGTGAATTTGATTATTGTTGGTTTGACGTCGATTGATGTTTCGACGGGTAGTCCGATAAACAAAGGGGACGCTGCCCGATTTCTGGGAAAATCAAATTACGGACATACGGGAGCGTATCCGAGGATTATCGGGACGTAGAGCGAATATAAGTAAATACATATATGCATGTCTTATATAGAACCTGATTGTATGTGGTGTTGTATGTTTTGACCAAAACACAGTAACCCTAATTTCGTAAAATGAAAAGTATACATATTTTTTGGAAATAAAAACTAGATCGATTTCGAGAATGTGAACCCTAATTATTTTCTGTGTTATTATAATATGAATAATTACGAGTCGGGTTTGAATATCGTTGGGTAAGAATTAGTATCAAGGATATGTCAAGCATACCTAGACGTCTAACGTAGGGTATTTCGACCCTGTAGGTTATAGTCGGGAACCTGAAAGTGGACGATGGACTAAAGAGAACATAGTGGTCATTCGACGAGCTCAGTAGAGTTTCAACAGAAAGACCTGAGTGTCGAAGTTGAATCCAATGGGATCTAATGGTTGGACGTTAGAACCTAAGTAACAGAGTCGGTTCAGGGTTGATCAGTAATAGTTGTAAAGCCTTGTAAGGCAAGTATTTCTGAACTTTTCTTCAAGATATATTACCAATGTTTTCGAACTGTTTTATAACATATTGTTATCATTAAACATAACTCCTGTTTTATAATGCATATGCTTCAAACTATTTACCCTTAAACCCTGATTCTTTCTTGATCTTGAGTCGTAAGCCTTATTCTTTGCAAACCGTACTTTGTTGATCCTCAGACACCAAACCACACAAATATGATACTACTTCCCAAATGTATAACTACCAAACTTCAAACACTGGAACGAAATTGCTTGAAAACATAAAAGTTTTTATATCTCAATCATTCCTTACAACATCAAAGAACTATACCTCGAACAATCATTATTTGTTTACTACCTGATCACTTTACAAACTGAAAACCGTTTCTTATACGTACCTTGATATACCCCTGTGATGCATCTTGAATTGCATTATGTTTTAATACCGATGCTTTATCGATGTTGATTATGATCTTGCTCATTGAATTACATTGTTATTACACTGAATTGTTTTAGAATTGGATAGTTTTCTTTATATGGACCATATTCGTGGTCAGACCAGATTCGTGGTCGAATTAGGCCAATGTGTGCCTTGGATCCAGTAATTAGAGCAGTGCTGTGTGCTTTGCTCGGGGTTAGTGCGTGACTGATCAGCAGCCTAACCTTGGTTTTATAACTTAAAATGAATAACCAATTCTAATGATTAGTTAAAAAGAAACTTGATTCATCTGAATCATTTCACTTGATCATTGTTTAACCTCAGTTATCGTTATTATGACTTGCTGAGCTAGTTAGCTCACCCTTGCGATTCTTTTATATATTTTACAGTTGAAAAGAATGTGGATAATAATGAAGTTCCTCAGTCCAAAGTGCGGGCTAAGGTTCCAGTGAGTTGAATCAAGCTAGCAGAAGCTTCATGCGGTATAGAGATAGTCAGATTGCAAGAATGATTTTATTATCAATTGTAAGTTAAATTAGTTGGGATTTGGTACATTATAATAAAAGTTAAGGTTGTGGCTTATTTTCATACTTTAACCTGTTGCGATTCGTGGTTTTTGTGAAGCAGGGTCATTATAATTAATATCTCTTTTACAAAGTTATATATTGTGTATGTGTTGTGGACCTCAAACTTTTGACCCAGGTTTGGAGGGCGCCACAGGTTGGTATCAGAGCTACAGGTTATAAGTCACTGAAACAAGCCTAGATTGTCGGGATTGGGTAGAGAGTTAGGATTAGGAATAGGAAAGAGAAAGATAAGACGTTGTGAGGATGAGTGCGACTATATAGCAAGTCTTCGGTACGGTTCGTGTTGCGATTTGGGATTCTCAGCTTGCGACGTGATTTCCAGACAACGGCAATGGTAGATCATGATTTCCCGGTGTCATTTGATCATTTGGAGCTTTCCATTCGAGGATCGTCATCTTCTCCCAGATTGGAATTGCACCTTGTTCCTCCACCAGTATTAATGGCACTACCTTCTGTTATAACGATTGCGTTTCTTCAAGCTATTATACGCTACTTTTCCACCTTTTGATATGAGATTACCTATTCAGGAACCTCCATCTGATTATTCTTCTTCCCCTGGACATTCGGCTGTGAGCGTATCTCTTTAGTTTACCCTACATCCTGTTCTATACCCTCAGTTTAGAACTTGTCCTATGAAGCGATTGTACCTACGAGGATGGATTCGAGAGCTACAGTAAATGGTGAGCGCTTGAGTTATAAATAGAGGTTAGACGAAGTTTAGAGAGGAGATTTAAGTGTTTCAGAGGATAGCTGTTATCGGGTTAAAAGAAGCCTTTAGTGACTAAGCCACCCGTGAATAAGTATGGGATGAACTAGATGAATTTTTAAAGAGTAAGAGAGAAAAGTATAAACCTGGGATTTTTGTGAAATTAAATGATGATGATATGATAAATGCGATATATAAAGTAGTAATGTGATGTGATACGAGCAAACTTTGTTCTATGAAATAGACTCGTGGACTATTGGATAGCCTGTTCTACTTAACTACTGCAATGATAATGTCGGGAGTATCACCAGTATGGGAGCCTTGATGTGAAACTACGAATAAGATAATGTGCGACAACAATTGAATTTTCGTCGATTAAGGAAGGTAAGTAGACACGATGAAGAAGAAAAGGTAGATTGAAGCGAATGGACTTTTATATGATCGATCCATTAATTTGGTACCTTGTTATAGGTCGGAAGAACAACAACCAACTCATATAGTAAGGACAACCAGGTTTGTGATTTTTTTTCAAACTTGTTAAACAAATTTTTGAAAAAGACTTTTCTCTACAAATTTCTAAAAGCCTTTTTGAATAAAATGATTTTTAAACATTGGTTGTCAAGTTACTACTTGAGTTTCTTGTTTGTTAGAAAGCCCGAATTACTTAGAAGGATGTTGTTTCAGACTTAGTATTGTTAATTCCGAGAACGAAGTAATCTATGATTATGAAGAAGTTGATTATTCCTAACAGTAAGTGCAAGTATTGTTTGATAAAATTTACAACATAATCAGCGTACGGAGTAACTATACATTCAATTACTAGGACTATCAGAGTTTGAAGAATTCATTGATTTAACAGAAGCCGGAGCGTGATCAAAGAAGATTGGAAAAATTTCCAGTCCTCCCTAAAAGAAAAATATTATTAACAAAAGGATCATTATGTCGCATGGTACGTGGTTATTCTAAATTAAAAGAGAAATTTCGAAGTTACCAGGTAGGACGCCATTATGATCGAATTGTTAAAGTATTATCCGTGCGGGTGCGATATTAAAGACGCAAGACGTGACAAGTAAGAATCTACCATAATGCTTAATTTGCGAAGGTATTTCAACGTACTTTCTAAAAGTTATTATATGAAACAATGGAGATATGATCGAACAAGCTCGAAAGATGAATACAAGTGAAATGTGGATGGTGACCAATGGTATCGTTCGTATCTTCAATATTACAGCATATATTCCTTTTTAACTCCTAAAAATGTATGAACTTCTTTTCTGAATTCTTTATGATGATATCAAAAAGAAAGATATTCCATTTCTTTCTGATTGGGACAAACAGTGTTGTGGTGAGACACTTTGTCAGAATGACGAAGAGTCGGGTGGGACGCCACCTAATCATGTGTTGTATGCCATATGGTATAAAAGACTGGCCATCTTAAGTACCAATGTGGTTGTCTCATTCATATTCAAATCCTTACTTCTTCTTTCTTTTCAACCCTAATTTCTGTGAATTTTGAATCCTTCTAGTCATTTCATTGTATTGTTGCTCATTGCAAGAGATTTTCAAGTAGAAATCAACGTATCCTGAGTCAAGCGGACAAAGTTCCATTTACCTCTTATGCATGGAAAGGAAACACGGGCATATGACGAGGATTGCAAATCACTAGCCCCAGTGAAGGATCCACTAAGAGTCAAGGGGATCTACTCCAATAAGGAATACGTCTCCAAGAACGATAGTTTATGAATTGTCTGTGAAATAGGTTATTCAGAATATGTATGTTATGCGGTGACATGAATGATAATGGTGAATACCTTAAGCATTAAAGTATTAAAAGATGTGAGAGAAACTTAATTGTTTATCTCTCAAGGTTTTGTTGATAAGATGAATTACCCTGTTGAGTTGATAAGAATATGACTGAAGGACTAGTAAGTCAAGAACGTGTAGTTGTTAAATAAGTAAGTATCAATGGTGAAATTGAGATTCCTGGAAATAAGTTGTGTAGAATTGATATCCTGGAAGATAAGAGGATTTGATATTATTCTAAGGAATGGATTGACTACTAAAGCGTGATGTCCAGACAGACCGTTGTGACGAAAAGATAATTCTAAGGATGCCAAATGAGAAGGTGAGGAGATTTAGAAGATAAAAGAAGGTAACGAATTTGATAATAATGATTACGGTAATCAAGATATGAGCAATGGTGATTATGGAATACATAAAAGTCAGAAGCAAACAAAGTCTGAAGATTTTATAGTAATTAAGAAGCTTCAAGATATGTTTTTGAATGAGTTATCAACATTTCCTTCGAATATAGAAATTGAGTTCGTGACTGACTTAGCACCTGAAATGAAGCCAGTGTCCAAGGCCTCGCACAGAATGACGCCAGTTAATGTGAAGGAGTTAGCAAAGTAAATGCAAGAAATGCTAGAAGAAGAAGCGATTAGACCTAGTGTACCCCATAAGGTGCACCGGTAGTAAATGTTAATAAGAAAAATGGAAGTATGTGATTATGCATCGACTAGCAAGAACTCAACAAGTTTACTATCAAGAGCAAGTATCTGTTACCTTGACCCAATGATTTGTTTGATCAAATGAAGGAAGCAAAGTACTTTTATAAGACTAATTTAAGACTTGGTATTTCACCAATTAAAGATTAAACCTATAGATATATCAAAGATAATTTTCAGAACTAAGTATTGTTCTCGTATCGTCAATTGGATTAACCAATATACCAGTAATATTTGTACTGGATGGACAGAACCTTTAAGGAATATCCGGGTAAGCTATAGTTGTGATACTTAAAGTCAACGGAGGACCATGCAAAGCAGTTAATGAGGACTGGGAAGTTGGAAAAGAAAGAAGTTGTATGAAATATAGTTCTTAGCATAAATAGTCAAGGTAGAGAAGATCAAAAGAGATTCAGCAGAAGTTAAAGTTACTATGAATGAAAAGAGACCAGAAACACCAACAAAAGTAAGAAGCTTTATCATAGGCCGGTTACTATCAAAAATTGGTGCAAGATTTCTTGGAAGTTGCAATATCTTGGATGAAGCTGACTAGGAAAAGTAAGAAGTTTATATGAAGTAAAGAAGGGTAAACAAAGTTTTACGGAATTAAATGAAAGAATGGTTGCAGCACCTGTTTTATCATTTTAAAAATATCAAGGAGATTTGGTAGTTATAATGATGCTTCTCATAAGGAAGCAGGATGTGTGTTGATGCAACACAATAAAGTTATTGTATATCCACCCAGACAACTGAAACCTTATGAGCAGAAGTATCCTATTCATAATCCGGACTAACCGTAATAATATTTCTTTTGAAAGATTGGGAAACATGATATGTATAGAGAAAGGTGTAAGATCTATATGGACCATAAGAGTTGAAATATGTATTCACGAGGAAAAGCAAAAATAGTGACCAGCGATAGGCAAAAAGGAGAGAACGAGCATAGAGTCTACACCAGAAGAATTAACTATGGAATTTTGGAAGTTGGAATTGGAAGCTAAAGGTTATAATCCAAAAGAAGCAAGGATGGATAGTATGATGAGATGGAAAGAAAGAATAATGGATCACGATGTGAGCAGTTAGTAAGAGGAAATTTATGCACCCGGGAAAATGATCACGATATCTCCAGATTTTCTTCCGGCACCTGGATGCTACAAGTAGAAGAATTAAGAAATGAAATCTCACAGGAAAACTCACAACATTAAGTATTTGAGTTATTGAAGAGATGCCAAGATGTACAGAATTTAAAGAAAAATAATGATAACCAGGTATAAGAAGGATATGTTAAGACGGATTAGAAAGTGTTGGACACGTCAAAGAAGTAAGGTGAGGTATTAGAGACCTAGTGGACAAGGCAGACCAAGGAATGGTTTTACAAGAAGCGAATCGTGAAATGTATCAGTGGTGTTGTTAGAGAAAAGGAATGAAATTATGAGATTATGTACTAGTTAGCAGGAGTTCAATAGAACAACGAATAAGAATAAGTGACCCCTATAAAGATTGATTACTTACGAAACCTAATTCAAGAAGTATGTTATATCTTGGGGATTAACTTAAGATCCGACCTGAGAATATATCATAGATTACGATTAAAGAGTGTTAAGAGCATTGTAAGCTTTGGTGATATTATGTGAAATAACAAGTGTATTAGGTGACTATAAGGAATTAAGGATCATGGTGTATAAGGAGTACTTAGATAGGCAAACTGTATTTATTGATAACATCCTCAGCTACTCAAAGAATTAAAAAGTCTGTGTAGAATGCCCAAGAATTTTTCTCCAAGGATCAGAAGGAAAACAAATATGCGTTAAGTCTTCAAGAATGAAATTTTGATTAAGGTTAACAAAAGATTCTGAATTAATCCATTAACAGCTACTTAAGAAAAGCTGTATGATAACAGATGCCTTATACAGAAAGAAGGGATTGGATGTAGTAAAGACTACCAAGGAATTAATAAACGAATTGGAAAGAGTGAAATCTGAAGTTCAAATACCTGAAGGTGATAATATGTGAATATATGAAATTACTTTTCAGCCTTAACTGATGAAAAAGAGTAAAAGATGTTTAAATGCTTGGAAACCAAGTTGAACACGAGCACCGCCTATTATCCTTAAGCGGAGAATCCAAGTACGAAAATAATTCTGGAAATGTAAGATATGTTGAGAGGTTGAGCTTTAAGGAAACACTGAAATGATCATTTATCAGCAATGTCATCTTTACAATGCTATTTTATTAATCTTCATGTGAACGCAAGTGTAGGTCCCCATTCTTATTGAGACAAAGTAGGAGGAAGAAAGTTGTTAAATTCTAAATTAATTCAGCACACCAAGAGCGTAGGGATATTGATTGAAGCAGCTTGGAATAGACAAAGAAAGAAGACGAAATTATATTGAGAAGAAGTATGAGTATAGAAATAGGACCAGTAGTGTTAGTAAAAATGTCGTCTTGAAAAAGATTGGATAAGTTTGAGTAGAAGGGACAAGCTAAGTCCTAAAATTAGTGAACCATTCGAGGTGTTGATAAATATAGATAAAGTTGTTCATAAATGATATGACCGTCACACCTGTGTGTACAGCTAATGTATTTTACTTGTTAATGTTAAAGTGATAAGTATTGAGTTGGAATTAAATGATTGATCAGGAGCCAATGGGGCTCTTGTCCAAGTTATTCTGCATATAGTGATCAATCCAAATTCTTGATCGTCAAAGGCAAGTCCTTGGAAACGAGTGCATACTTATTGTGAGTACGTTTGAACCCTCGAATAGAAGGGTCTACTTAGAAATTCGAGTCAGATATGCTTGAAAAATATCCTCACTTAATTAGTTAGACCAAATTCTGAGGACAGAATCCTTTTAAGGGGGGAAGGATATAACGACTCGTGTGTTTTTGAATTATTTAAATATGTGATTATTACGGAAATTATTAAATAAAATACATGTATTGGTTTTGATCACTCTGTGTTGATTGATTATTATATAGGTGTAATTTATAATATACCGGGTTGTTCGTGTGATTAATTATGGAGTCGTATTGGATTGTTTTCATTTTCAAAAGTGGATTTGGTGCAAATTTATTTGCATAAATATTGGGAATGTTTCAAAAATTATTTTTATGATTTTATAATTACAATAATTATTTTTAGGATTTTATAAAATTAAGAAATCAATATTTTATTAATTATTTATCTTTAAATGATTTTCTGAATGCTTTTATTTGTAAAATCCATATTTAATTCTAAAATTCTTCAAAAATTATGAAACTCATATTTATTTAAGTTTAGAATATTCCAAGAATTTTAAAATTATTTTGGAAATTATCAAGATTAATTTCACGTGCTCGTTGTTTCGCTTCATTGATAAAAGCGGATATAAAGTGCATTTTAAAAATCATTTTAAAATTTCAAAATTTATGTTTTTGTTAACTTTGGGATATTTACGATATTTTAAGATTATTTTCATAATTTTCAAAAATTGTTTTGTGTACACCTTTGTCCGTTAGTTTTGAATTACGGGACTAACCGGGTCTCGGAATCTTCAAAATACGCCTTTGAATTACAGGAGTTGTACTATCAGTTGTACTACTAGGTGTACTGCATTGATTGTACAGCATATAAAAAATAAATAAATATATAAATAGTAAATAACTACACCCATGTAAAACCCCTTTCCTCTCGGTCTCCCTATGGTGTCTTCTTTCTCGGCGAATTATGCCGCCACCGGAGTCCTGTATCTCCGACTTCTTTCCGGTGAAAGCCTTGGCTCTTCCTGTTAAGCTGCCGCGTTTTCCTTGTTCTGGCTGCCTTGAACTCCGGCTGCTTGATTTGGTTTCGTTCCTGTTGATTGGGTAAATACATACGTTGTTGTATGTATATCAGTTGGGTTTGGTTTGTGTGTTTTGTGATGCTTCCGTTTTGCTTGTTGCCTTTTTCTTTTCCAGTTGCCACCGGTAATCCTTCCGGTAGGGTGGCAGGAGCGTGCTGCACACGTGCCTGTGTGTGTGTCCTGTAAATTTGAGGTCGATTCAAGTATATTATTTTTTAATTTTATTTTCTGTGCGGGAAGTATTTGATTATATCCGTGAAATAAATTGTTATGCAGAAAATTCCGTATTAAAATTTATCGGTGAGATTTATTTGGAAACCCGAATATTATCGGGCACCAATAAATTTTGCCGCCGTACCGCGATGACTCGTTACGAGCGGACGGTGGACGGTGATGAATCATTTCTGAGTCCTAATATTTTAAAATAAATAAATTACTTCGTGAGATTATCATTGAAACGAAAATTTGGTTTTACATTAAAGTCGAGTATGTAAAGTAGTTGACGAATTGTGATTGGATTGATTGTTAAATTGAACTGGTGGCTGGAATTGTAGTTGTGAATTTGATTATTGTCGGTTTGACGTCGATTGATGTTTCGACGGGTAGTCCGATAAACAAAGGGGACGCTGCCCGATTTTCGGGAAAATCAAATTACGGACATACGGGAGCGTATCCGAGGATTATCGGGACGTCGAGCGAATATAAGTAAATATATATACGCATGTCTTATACAGAACCTGATTGTATGTGGTGTTGTATATTTTGACCAAAACACAGTAACCCTAATTTCGTAAAATGACAAGTATACGTATTTTCTGGAAATAAACACTAGAACGATTTCGAGAATGTGAACCCTAATTATTTTCTGTGTTATTATAATATGAATAATTATGAGTTGGGTTTGAATATCGTTGGGTAAGAATCAGTATCAAGGATATGTCAAGCATACCTAGACGTCTAACGTAGGGTATTTCGACCCTGTAGGTTATAGTCGGGAACCTGAAAGTGGACGATGGACTAAAGATAACATAGTGGTCAGTCGACGAGCTCAGTAGAGTTTCAACAGAAAGACCTGAGTGTCAAAGTCGAATCCAATGGGATCTAATGGTTGGACGTTAGAACCTGAGTAGCAGAGTCGGCTCAGGGTTGATCAGTAATAGTTGTAAAGCCTTGTAAGGCAAGTATTTCTGAACTTTTCTTCAAGATATATTACCAATGTTTTCGAACTGTTTTATAACATATTGTTATCATTAAACATAACTCTTGTTTTATAATGCATATGCTTCAAACTATTTACCCTTAAACCCTGATTCTTTCTTGATCTTGAGCCGTAAGCCTTATTCTTTGCAAACCGTACTTTGTTGATCCTCAGACACCAAACCACACAAATATGATACTACTTCCCAAATGTATAACTACCAAACTTCAAACACTGGGACGAAATTGCTTGAAAACACAAAAGTTTTTATATCTCAACCATTCCTTACAACATCAAAGAACTATACCTCAAACAATCATTATTTGTTTACTACCTGATCACTTTACAAACTGAAAACCGTTTCTTATACGTACCTTGATATACCCCTGTGATGCATCTTGAATTGCATTATGTTTTAATACCGATGCTTTATCGATGTTGATTATGATCTTGCTCATTGAATTACATTGTTATTACACTGAATTGTTTTAGAATTGGATAGTTTTCTTTATGTGGACCAGATTCGTGGTCAGACCAGATTCATGGTCGAATTAGGCCAATGTGTGCCTTGGATCCAGTAATTAGAGCAGTGTTGTGTGCTTTGCTCGGGGTTAGTGCGTGACTGATCAGCAGCCTAACCTTGGTTTTATAACTTAAAATGAATATCCAATTCTAATGATTAGTTAAAAAGAAACTTGATTCATCTGAATCATTTCACTTGATCATTGTTTAACCTTAGTTATCGTTATTATGACTTGCTGAGCTTGTTAGCTCACCCTTGCGATTCTTTTATATATTTTACAGTTGAAAAGAATGTGGATAATAATGAAGTTCCTCAGTCCAAAGTGCGGGCTAAGGTTCTAGTGAGTTGAATCAAGCTAGCAGAAGCTTCATGCGGTATAGAGATAGTCAGATTGCAAGAATGATTTTATTATCAATTGTAAGTTAAATTAGTTGGGATTTGGTACATTGTAATAAAAGTTAAGGTTGTGGCTTGTTTTCATTCTTTAACCTGTTGCGATCCGTGGTTTTTGTGAAGCAGGGTCATTATAATTAATATCTCTTTTATAGAGTTATATATTGTGTATATATTGTGGACCTCAAACTTCTGACCCAGGTTTGGAGGGCGCCACAGGTTGGTATCAGAGCTACAGGTTATAAGTCACTGAAACAAGCTTAGATTGTCAGGATTGGGTAGAGGGTTAGGATTAGGAATAGGAAACAGAAAGATAAGACGTTGTGAGGATGAGTGCGACTATATAGCAAGTCTTCGGTACGGTTCGTGTTGCTATTCGGGATTCTCAGCTTGCGACGTGATTTCCAGACAACGGCAATGGTAGATCATGATTTCCCGGTGTCATTTGATCATTTGGAGCTTTCCATTCGAGGATCGTCATCTTCTCCCAGATTGGAATTGCACCTTGTTCCTGCACCAGTATTAATGGCACTACCTTCTGTTATAACGATTGCATTTCTTCAAGCTATTCTACGCTACTTTTCCACCTTTTGATATGAGATTACCTATTCAGGAACCTTGTAATGTCCACAGACTTTTCAGCCTTGTTTAATTCAAGCTTAGTGGCAGTAGCCATGGGAGTTTTTGCAGATGAACATTCCATTAAGTCAAACTTCTTTAAAAGATCATAAATATATTTAGTTTGACTAATGAAAATTCCACCACTAACTTTTTTAACTTGTAAACCAAGAAAATAAGTTAGCTCTCCCATCATGTTTATTTCATATTTACTTTGCATTAAATTAGCAAACTTTTTACAAAGTTTATCATCTGTAGAACCAAATATAATATCATCTACATAAATTTGAACAAGTATAGTAGAGCCATTAACATTTCTAAAGAAAAGAGTTTTGTCAACAGTACCTCTAGTGAAGTGATTATCTAGAAGAAATTTTGACAAAGTCTCATACCAGGCTCTAGGTGCTTGCTTTAGTCCATAGAGTGCTTTCAACAGATAATACACATAGCCTGGAAAATTTGGATTTTCAAATCCTGGAGGTTGACTCACATAGACCTCTTCCTCCAATTCTCCATTCAGAAATGCACTCTTGACATCCATTTGATAGACTTTGAAATTGGCATGGGCTGCATAGGCTATAAAAATTCTGATGGCTTCAAGTCTTGCAACAGGAGAAAATGTCTCATCAAAATATATTCCCTCTTGTTGTGAGTAGCCTTTGGCAACCAATTTAGCTTTATTCCTTATGACAATACCATTTTCATCCATCTTATTTTTGAATACCCATTTTGTGTCAATAGAACTTTTGTTCTTTGGCTTGGGTACCAGCTTCCATACTTTGTTCCTCTCAAATTGGTTTAGCTCCTCTTGCATAGCTACAATCCAATCTTGATCCAATAGAGCTTCTTCCACTCTCTTAGGTTCCTCCTGTGATAGAAAACTACTGTATAGACATTCATCTTGAGTAGCCCTTCTAGTTTGCACCTTAGATGTTGCATCACCAATGATTAGTTCAAAGGGATGATTCTTGGTCCATTTCTTTTGAGGTGGTAGATTAGCTCTAGATGAGGTGGCCTCAGTGTTGTCATGATGTGAGATTGAGTGTTGATTAGTTAAAACTCCCTCTGAGTTATTGGTCCTTTGCAAGGAACTGGGATTTCTATCAACTGATGATGTAATTTGATTATCCGTTGATGAACTATGATCAACGGATGCTCCATTATGTACTTCAACGGATGATGCACTTTGTGTTTCAACGGATGCTGCATTAGTTCTGTCAACGGATGCTGAGTTATGACTTTCAACTGATGCAGCATTTTGTGCAATATCCACAGCAAGTTTTGAATCCTTTCTGAAGTGTCTTCTCCATCATTCTCATCTCCACTATCATCACAATATATCTCAATGTTGTCAAATTTGAGTCCTTCATGATGTCCCTCATTTGTTAGTCCATCAATCTTTTTATCATCAAACACAACATGCACAGATTCCATAACAATGTTGGTTCTTAGATTGTAGACCCTATATGATTTTCCAGCAGAATAACCAACAAATATCCCTTCATCAACCTTTGCATCAAACTTGCCTTTATGATCAGGTTGGTTCCTTAGAATGTAGCATTTGCAACCAAAGACATGAAGGAAGTTTAAGGTTGGTTTTCTTCTCTTGAACAGTTGATAGGGAGTCATGCCTTTTGCCTGATTAATTAGAGAAATATTCTGAGTGTAACATAAACAGTTAACAGCCTCAGCCCAAAAATATGTTGGGAGTTTTGACTCTTCAAGCATTGTTCTTGCAGCTTCAATTAGTGACATGTTCTTCCTTTCCACCATACCATTTTTTTGTGGAGTCCTTGGGGCTGAGAACTTATGCATGATCCCATTTTCTTCACAGAACAACCTCATGGTAGAATTCCTGAACTCAGTTCCATTGTCACTCCTGATATTCCTTACTTTGAAGTCTGGATGGTTGTTGACTTGCTTGATATGATTGATAATGATTTCACTAGCTTCATCCTTTGAACTAAGAAAATAGGTCCATAAAAACTTTGAGAAATCATCTACAATCACTAGGCAATATCTTTTCCTTGAAATTGACAATACATTGATTGGTCCAAAAAGATCCATGTGTAGCAGTTGTAATGGTTCATCTGCTGATTCAAGCTTCTTACTGAATGATGCTCTCTTTTGCTTTCCTTTCTGACAAGCATCACACAATCCATCCCTTGAGAATTCCACTAGAGGCATTCCTCTAACTAAGTCCTTTTTGACTAGATCATTCATTGTCTCGAAATTCAAATGGGACAGCTTCTTGTGCCATAGCCAACTTTCATCTTGACTTGCTTTGCTGAAAAGACAAGTGATTGATTCTGCATCTGTAGAGTTGAAGTCAGCCAAGTACACATTCCCTTTTCTAACTCCAGTTAGAACCACTTTGTTGTCCTTCTTACTGGTAACAACACAGGCTTCAGAATTGAAGGAAACAGTATTCCCTCTGTCACATAGTTGACTGATGCTCAATAGATTATGTTTGAGACCATCAACTAGTGCAACTTCATCAATGATGACATTTTCCTTTGAAATCAAGCCATATCCCATAGTGAACCCTTTGCTGTCATCTCCAAAGGTTATGCTAGGGCCAGCTCTCTCCTTGAACTCTGTGAGCAGGGTGAAATCTCCTGTCATGTGCCTTGAACAACCACTGTCCAAGTATCATAGATTCCTTCTTTTTCCCTGCACACAACAAAATCAAATCAAGTTGATTTTGGTACCCAAGTTTCCTTGGGTCCAACCTTGTTAGTCTTTTTCCTAGACTTCACACTTCCTGCACCTTTTGACTTAGGTAACTTTGAGTCAACCTTGGTCTCAAATGTAGTTGGTTGAAATATAGGGTTAGTCATAGAACCATTTAGCACATTTGGTTGAATTTGATAAGGCATAGATTGTGCAAATATGTTATTCCACATAGGCATGTTGTATGGAAATTGAGGCATACTAAATATAGCAAAATAAGGATTATTAACATATGGCATATTTGTAAGATGTACATGTGGATTCTGTTGAGACATAACAGGCATAGCATGCAGTGGTGACATAGACATGTTAGGCATGGAAGAAGATAAAGGCATGGGAGCATTCTTCACAGATTTGCAGTTAACAGATAGATGATTAACATTACTACAATGCACACAACTTTTTCTAGGAGCATACTTATCAGGTGTGTAGTTGTTGTGTTTATTAATCCCTACCTTCCCATTTCAATTGGATTTTCTTTTAGTTTCCTTTTTATTCTCAACCAACTTAAGCCTATTCTTCAACTGATCTAAAGTCATGTGTCCTATATTCACCTTACTAGCATCTTTGGATGTGCTAGCTTCTTCTTTGACAAAGTTCTTGGAAGTTGAACCAAACTTCTTACTGAGATTTTTCAAATTATCCTTTTTAGAATCATTTGCCTGTTTCAACTAATCAGCCTTCAACGGATGCTCCTTTTCTTCCTTCAACGGATGACTTTCATCATCCGTTGATTCCACATCCGTTGACAGTCCATCAATCAATTCCATTTCCTTTTTGTTTTTCTTCCAGGCATTCTCACAGAAAGATTCAATTCCTTGAACTTTGGCAATTTGAGCACTAACATCCCTAGATGTTTTCCAGGCCTTGATTACCTCTTGCTCACGTTCTAGTTGTTTAGAAAAAATTTCTAATTTCTTAGCAGACTCTTCTAGTTCACTCTCAACAGATAAGCATTTGATTTTAATCTTTTCAAGCTCAATTACCTTACCCTCTAACATAGCATTCCTATCACTTAAAAACATATTATTCTCTTTAATTTTTATGTTCTCTTTAATCAGTGATTTAAGGGAAACACGTAAATGATACAATGCAGTAGACATATCATTTATAGCTTCATTGCATTCATCTTTAGAAAGTTGAGAGAGGTCAGTAGTGATTACCTGGTTGCTTGATGAACTAGTTTCATTCTCATCAGAATTAGCCATCAGGGCTAAGTTAACATACTCTATATCATCATCTTCATTGGCTCCATCAGCTGCCCAGTCATTTTCCTGAGTCAGAAAAGCCCTTTCCTTTTGTTTGAGTAATTCGAAATATTTCTTTTTGTATTCCACTTGCTCAAATTTCTTCTTTTCAGAAGTTGGCTTTCTGCACTCACTTGCAAACTGTCCACTTGTGCCACAGTTATAACACTTAAACTTAGACTTGTCCACTATGTTCTTGTTTGGCTTAGTGGCTCTAGTGTTTTTCTTAAATTCCATCTTTGCAAATCTTCTGGACAGAAAGGCCAGGTGTTCATCAACATCATCAGAGTCATCTTGACTGGAATTGTCTTTAACCTCAGCTGTTTGCTCCTTTCCCTTCCTTGATTATGATTTGCTTGTGCCAGTTTTGAGACTTGGCATTGTCTTTTCTTCATTCCTGGCTTCAATTCTCTCATTTTCAGCTACAAGTGCAACTGATCCACCTTTTCTCTTTCCCTTCTCCAACAGCTCATCTTGCTCCATCTCAAGTTCACAGGTCTTCAAAATTCCATATAATCTTTCAAGTGTAAAGTCCTTATAATCTTGAGAATTCCTTAGTGAAACAGTCATAGGCTTTCATTCCTTTGGTAGAGACCTTAGAAATTTTAATTTGGAATCCTTGACTTGGTACACTCTGCCATACAGCTTCAATCCATTCAACAGTTTCTGAAATCTATTGAAAGTATCATTCAATGATTTTCCTTCTTCAGAATGAAAATATTTATATTGTTGAATGAGAAGCTGCATTTTGTTTTCTCTAACTTGCTCAGTACCTTCATAGATAAGTTGTACAGTATCCCAAATTTCCTTAGCAGAGAGGCTGTTAATGATATTATCAAACATATCTTTGTCTAGGCCATTAAACAGAATGTTCATGGCCTTTTTGTCCTTGTGAACCTCTTCAATATCTTCAGGAGTCCATTCTGCTCTTGGCTTGGGAATAGATTGTCCAACAGCAACTGTGACAGTAGCAGCTGTGGCTACTTTATGAGGGATGTGAGGACCATTCTCAATGCAGTTTATGTAGCTTTCATCTTGAGAGAGAAGATATAGATGCATCTTCAATTTCCAGTGATGATAATTATCTCTTTCCAGGATTGGAATCTTCACTCCAATATCCTTCTTACTCATGATGTTAGTAGAATAGATCTTTAAACTCTTTGTATGTCAAGAGCTTGCTCTGATACCAATTGTTATTCCCAAGGAACTAACAATGAGATTTACAGAAGGGGGGTTAAATGTAAATCTCAAAACTTTTTCAAGTTTTGAGCAGTTTTAAAAGCTAAGTCTATGATGAACAGATGTGTGTGAATTGCTTTAAGCAAGTACAAACAGATGTATATTCAAAACACAAATGTAAAGAACACAGAGGCTTTAAAAACTTTTCTGGTAGATTTGTTGTTCCACCAGAGATGTGTATTTCAGAAAATCTGTGATACAAAGAATTGTTCACAACTGCTTCCTAGTACAAACTAGATGATTTTCTCTCTGAATTTTTCTAAACAGCTCTTGGAAATTCACACCTAATTACTATCTGCAACTTGGTTTATATATCACCAAGTATTTCAAGTGAAGACAAAGATAAAATACAACTATAAAATAGTTCTTCACATGTTTCTTCTTCATTTCTCTATCCAATGCAATCTAAGATAATCTGTGAATCTTTGAATACTTCCTTGTTTGCACCAGAATGGAAATACTGCTTTTTCTTGATTCCTCCAAGAGGCTACCACATTCCAATTATCTCTGTCAGCCCATGTGCCTCTGTCAGCTTATGAATTGTCACTATCAACTGCTATGGAACTGAGCATCCATTGAAGCTTTCATCCGTTGGTGGCTTTATCCGTTGATGCTCTTATCCGTTGATGCTTTAGCAGTTGAAGCTTTATCCGTTGATGCACTCATCCGTTGATGGATGTTATCCGTTGAAGCTTTAGAGACATCCGTTGAGGCTTTGTTTCTCATCCGTTGAAGGTCTTTAATTTACCAGTTGATACTACTTTATTTATACAAAATTACAAGGCATGAAATATTTACAATTAGCCCTCCTATTTGCATATCCACTAATAGTCAACATGACTTATAATTTCCTACAACTTCTAAGAATTATAACTCATTTACAAAGACTGAAATGTGCTACAATACTAAACTTATTTCTAAGTAAAGCTACTCTATCAACGGATAGCCAAAGTTGTCTTATCCGTTGAGGCTACAAACACTAGATTTCTACTCAAGTGTTTTATTTAACTTATCATCAAACTAATACACATATATTCCTAATAATACTGATGTCGTAGCAGGAACGCTTAATGTGAATTCTTTATGTGCCAAAGTGTTAATAGATTCGGGAGCAACTCGATCGTTTATTACACAAGATTTTGTTAGTAAGTTAAATTGTTCAGTTGAGTATTTAAATGAAATAATGACTGTGGAATTAGCAAATCAAGAACGTATATCTGTTAATCAAGTTTGTGGGAATTATGAGATTGAGATTTATGGTTGTAAGTTTTGTGTAGATTTGATACCATTTAAGCTAAGAGAGTTTGACGTTATCTTAGGAATGGATTGGTTATCTAAGCATGATGCCCAGATAGATTGTCAAAATAAGAAGGTAATGGTGAAGACGCCAGACAAAAACATAGTAACGTTTAAGGGCCAGAAACAAGCAAAGAAGTTTTTAACAATGATTCAAGCTAAAAAGTTACTACGACAAGGATGCGAGCATTTCATTGCATATGTGATTGATAGAAGTCAGGAGCCAGCAAAACTTGAAGATATTCCAGTAGTCAATGAATTTTCAGACGTGTTTCCCGATGAGTTACCAGGACTTCCTCTAGATAGAGAAATTGAGTTTGCGATCGACTTGGCACCTGGAACGGAACCGGTATCCAAGGCCCCGTACAGAATGGCGCCCGTTGAGATGAAGGAACTAGCAAAGCAATTACAAGAGTTGTTAGAGAAAGGAGTAATCAGACCCAGTGTATCCCCGTGGGGTGCACCGGTATTATTTGTCAAGAAGAAGGATTGAAGCATGAGACTGTGCATCGACTATCGGGAGCTCAACAAGCTTACAATCAAGAACAAGTATCCGTTACCTAGAATTGATGATTTGTTTGACCAATTGAAAGGAGCCAAGTACTTCTCCAAGATCGATTTGAGATCGGGATATCATCAACTAAAGATTAAGCCAGAGGATATACCAAAGACAGCTTTCAGAACAAGGTACGGACATTATGAATTTTTAGTGATGTCTTTTGGATTGACCAATGCCCCGGCAGCATTTATGGACCTGATGAACAGAATTTTTAAGGAATACTTGGACAAGTTTGTTATTGTGTTTATAGATGATATTTTGATTTATTCAAAGAGAGAAGAGGATCATGCAGAACATTTGAGGACAGCTTTGGAGATTTTAAGGAAGAAAAAGTTATATGCTAAGTTCTCGAAGTGTGAGTTTTGGTTACATGAAGTCCAGTTCTTAGGACACATAGTCAGTAATGAAGGGATCAAAGTGGACCCAACGAAGATTGAAGCAATTACAAATTGGGAAAGACCAAGAACACCAACAGAGGTAAGAAGTTTCTTGGGATTAGTGGGACATTATCGCCGATTTGTTCAAAATTTCTCAAGGATTGCAACACCATTGACGAAGCTTACACGGAAGAATGAAAAGTTTATATGGAACGATAAATGTGAAGAAAGTTTTCAGGAATTGAAGCGAAGATTAATCACGACACCTATTTTGTCGCTTCCAGATGACCAAGGGAATTTTGTAATCTATAGCGATGTTTCCCATAAAGGACTCGGATGTGTTTTGATGCAGCACGATAAGGTTATTGCGTATGCGTCAAGGAAATTGAAACCACACGAACAGAAGTATCCTACCCATGATTTGGAGCTAGCAGCTATAGTATTCACTTTGAAGATTTGAAGACATTATCTATATGGAGAGAAATGCGAGATTTATATGGATCACAAAAGCTTCACGCAGAAGGAGCTTAATATGAGACAGAGAAGATGGTTAGAGTTGATTAAGGATTATGATTGCACGATTAACTATCATCCCGGTAAAGAAAACATTGTGGCGGATGCGTTAAGTTGGAAAGAAAAGTTGAATGTGTTATATGTACCCGAAGAGATATACAAGGAATTTCAGTAACTGGAATAGGAGATTAGAGTTTGCAAGCCTGATGAAATAAAAGTGTATGGTATGACTTTCCAGCCGGAGTTGTTAGAAAAGATAAGAAAGTATCAAGCAGAGATAATGGATCAGGACATTAATCATTTGGTGGGAGAGGAATTTTGCACGCAGAAGGACGATCAGGGTATTCTTAGGTTTCTTCTAGAATTTGGATTCCACCAGTAATGGAGTTGAAGAATGAAATTTTACAAGAAGCTCATAATTCAAGGTATTCAATCCATCCAGGAAGTACCAAGATGTACAGAGATTTAAAGGAAAATTATTGGTGGCCCGATATGAAGAGGGAAATTGCAGAATGGGTTAGCAGATGTTATATATGCCAGAAAGTTCAAACAGAGCATCAGAAACCAAGTGGATTGTTGCAGCCATTAGAGATTCCAGAGTGGAAGTGGGAGCCT
Source organism: Apium graveolens (assembly GCF_009905375.1). Lineage (NCBI taxonomy): Eukaryota > Viridiplantae > Streptophyta > Magnoliopsida > Apiales > Apiaceae > Apium > Apium graveolens. The sequence goes on from NC_133652.1 coordinate 97,684,547, forward strand.
ATTGCCATGGATTTCATAGTCGGATTACCAAGAAAGAAAGCTAATCAAGATGCCATTTGGGTTATAGTGGACAGACTTACCAAGTCAGCTCATTTTCTGCCTATAAATGAAAGATTTTCACTAGACAAGTTAGTCCATATGTACCTGAAAGAAATCGTAGTTCGTCATGGAGTCCTTGTATCTATCGTATCTGATCGAGATCCGAGATTTAATTCGAGATTTTGGAAAAAAATTCAAGAATATTTGGGAACGAGACTGAATATGAGTACGGCTTACCATCCACAGACGGACGGCCAGAGCGAAAGAACAATCCATACAATCGAAGACATGTTACGTGTTTGTGTTATTGATTTCAAAGGAAGTTGGGACGAGCATTTACCCTTGGTAGAATTTGCTTACAACAACAGTTATCACGCCAGTATTGGGATGCCACCCTATGAAGCTCTTTATGGATGCAAATATCGATCTCCCGTATATTGGGACGAAGTAGGAGAACGCAAAATACTTGGACTTGAATTGGTACAACAGACGAAGGAAGTTGTTGAAGTTATCCAGAAGAGATTGATAGTAGCACAAGACCGTCAAAGGAAGTATGCAGATCAGTCAAGGAAAGATATGGAATTCGAAGAAGGAAATCTGGTATTACTGAAAGTATCGCCATGGAAAGGATTGACACGATTTGGAAAGAAAGGAAAACTGAGCCCAAGATATGTCGGATCTTTTGAGATTTTAAAGCGTGTTGGAAAAGTAGCTTACGAGTTGGCGTTACCTCCGCACATGGAGCACATTCACAATGTTTTTCACGTATCGATGCTTAAGAAGTATAATCCAGACTCCAGGCATATAATCGAATACGAGCCAATAGAGCTTCAAGCAGATTTATCATATGTAGAGAGTCCGATAGAGATTCTAGAGGGAAGAGAGAAAGTGTTAAGAAATAAAGTGGTAAAGTTAGTAAGAGTATTTTGGAGAAACCCAAAGGTTGAAGAGTCAACCAGGGAGTTAGAAAGTGACATGAGAGAAAAGTACCCTCATTTGTTTTTTTAGGAGATTTTGAGGACATAATCCTTTTAAGGGTGAAGGATGTAATATCTGGGATATATCGTGTAATTATTTTTGCTAATAAATAAATATTATGTATGTTCAGTATTTATTCTGTGAATTAATTGTTAAGTGGTATATGTATTTGGATGTTTAAAAATAATATCAATTGAGTATTTAAATTTCTATATGCCCAAAATATAATATAGATATTTGTCATATCTTCTTATTCATTTTTATGTTGATTTATGATTTTATAGGAAATATATGGATTTTATAAATTCTTTTTTCGAGTATTTATAAACTATTTTATACAATCGGGAACCAACCGACGTCACCCGTTTTTACGTTTTTATAACCCGAAACTCTTCCGAAAACTCCTTCTTAACCTAATTGCAATATTTCGAGCATTTTCCATGTTTAGACTTTTTCGATTCGGCATACGGTTTGTCCTGTGCGGGTCCCGGCGTAATATTTTTGATATATTATTCATTTCGGTAAATCAATAAAACTCGTATTTTCGATAAACGGGATCGTTTTATTAAACTATTACAATTATCACCTCGTAATACGTGTAACCAGGCGCTGAGACCAAGACCGCAGTACAAATTGTACTGATTTGGATAATTATCCCGAAAACCAGTATCATTTGGATTTGTTTTTATAAATAAACGTACTATTTTATATCCAGAATGATCCAATGGGATACTAATTTTCCGTAATTGTAAATAGCCTTTACCGTATTTTATTTTGTACCGAAAATCATTTGCAAACAGTAATTATATAATTTTACAGAGAAAATTCATATATTCATAAAACCTACAGAGAATCAAACCTCAATTTCAAGGTGTTACCGGAATCCGTTGGTGAAGCTCGAGTACTCAAATCAAAGCTCTTGAAATATACTATCAGAATATGTGCTTCATATCACTGCAGAATCAAAGGTTTATTTTCTATTTTTTTTATTTATTTTCGAATTATTTTGATTAAAATTATGATTTTTTATTCGGATGATTGTTTGAATGATTTGATGATTGCATGTTGTAGAGCTTGTTTTCCTGATGATTTTCATATGTCATATGACTGATTTGGAGTTCAATAACACGTTCAAAATTGAGTTTAATCTTCGAATTTTAAAATTAGGTTTTATAACTCGTATGAATGTTCTTAATTGAAATTTAGGGCTTTTTGTTCTAGGGGTTATTAGGTGTTGAAATATAGTGGGTTGTGTTCCTTATGAAATTTCCAATCGATTGGTGTATAGCTCGTTAACAGAGGATCCCTGAATCGAAGGGAGTTGTGTTTTTAAGTTTACGTCGAGCTCGCCGGAAACCGGCGAACTTCTTGTCCATTTTCCGGCCAACTGAGGGATAGGTTGTGTGTTTTGATGGCATGGTTGTGTTCCTGGTGTTGTGTAGATATGATCTGGAGGTGGTGGTGGCCTGAGCATCCCTGGATCGTCTTCTCCGGCGAGACATGGGTGTTTTCCGGCGAACCTCTGTCAAATTACAGTTTAATACCTGAACTTTTGGGGACGATGCAGTTTGGTCCATGAAGTTTCCATAATTTGCAAAAATAACCTTAATGTTTATAAATTATTTAAAAATCATATTTTCTATTTATTTTAATTATAAAAATTCATTTTTAAATTCTGAAAATTCCAAAAATTGTTATTTTAATTCCAAAAATTATTTTTAATTCAAAAATAAATTTGAATTAATTAGTTAATTAATTTTAGTTAATAATTAATTGATTAATTGGTCAATTAATTCGAAAATTAATTGAATAATTGATTTAATTAATTATTAACTGATTTTAATTTTTATTTAATTAGATTTAATTATTTAAAAAAGAATTAAAAATTCTGAAAAAATAGTTTCGAGCTTTAAAATATTATTTTAAATTATTTTCAAGGCTCGATTATTATTATTAAATTTTCTTGAAGCCAGATTTGGCCAACCGAACCTTGTTTATTGCTTTAAAATTGATCCAACGACCCGTTTTAATTCCGAAAAATGTTTTAAAAATCATATTAAATACCCGAAAGCTTGTTATGACCCGAGACTCCTTTATAAATGATATATCATTGATTGTTTGACGTGTTACGTGTTATATTTGACTTGTTGTTTGACTATCGGTCTATATGTTCGGTGTTTACTTGTTTATAGCGTAACTTTTAATCCGTTAGTCGAATTTGGGTAAAACAAAGGGTAGATAGAATTGTATACCGACTAGAATCGTATGAGTTGAGTATTAATAGATGCTTATGATATGTGAGCAGAAGAGGCAAGGCTTAGGAAAGTAAAGCAGATAGTCGAGGACTAAGACGGTTGTGATTGGAAGTTAGTGCAGTATAGCAAGCTAGTACCAGGCAAGTATTCTGAAATTTCTCGAAATATATTGTAGATGATTGATAGTACCATTCTATATTGCAAGTGCTTTGAAGCACTGAACCCTAAACCTTGATTCCAGTTGTTGATCTTTGAGCCGTAAACCTTATTCTTTCTGAACCATTGATTGTTGAATACCCGAGTACAAACCACAGATATACGATACTACTCCACAAATACATACAAACTAAATACCAACCACTGAATCAAATGACTTACATATTCAAACCATTGTACCCTATGCTTTGAAAAACCAAATCCTTGTAACCTTGAAACGTTGATTCCTTTGTTATCCAATTCTTTCATTACCTAACAGCCATTCTTTGAAATTGCCATATTGTTCCTTTATGAAGATTGAAACCATTTCATTATTGAACATCCAATGTTGTTTATGATTTTGTTTATTTCTTTACATTGATTATTCTGTTATTATGTTAGAATTGGATTATTTTATAAAATTGTGGACCAGATTCGTGGTCAGACCAGATTGGTGGTCAAGTTAGGCCAATATGTGCCTTGGATCCAGTAATTAGAGCAGGGCTGTGTGCCTTGCAGTGCGAAAGCTAGGGGTCCAAGTTGATCAAGTTAAGCTAGCGGACAGCGTTTGAGATAGTTTAAGTTTGTAAAAGTTTGTAATAATGTTTAATATTCAGTTATGAGTTTGAATAGTTGGGATTTGGACGTTTGTAATATAAAGTGTGTGTGTGTGGCTTTTGTACATACTTTAACCTATTGCGGTCTGTGGTAGTTGGTAAGTAGGGTCACTGCATATTATTATTATCTTTATTATTGTTATAAGCAGGTTATAAATAAGGTATGTGTGTGTGGACCCCAAACTTCTGACCCGGGTTTAGAGGGCGTCACACATATAAATATTAGTCGGCTACTAGCCATTCGACACCTATCCACACAACTAGCAATGAATTCCAATTTTCTCCAATATTTTAAATACCCATCCTAATTTATTATTAAGAGAATATCCAAAATTCTAAATATAACAAGTGATTAAACCTTGACAAACAAACAAACCATGATCATAATCTAGCACATTAGCAACCTATAAGACTTAGTGAAATACAATTGTCTCTAGCATGCAAATCAATTCGATAAGACTTAACATCACTAAATATGTCATCACTACACTAGCATCAATATCACAAATTAATCGAAAAAATCATCCAAAAGATCATGTTATTATGCACATGCATGAAAGTACATGAACAAACTATCATAAAAACTATAAAAAACTACTACATGCCAGAATATGCAAACTACATACACTAAACTATCATGAATATGCAACCTATATGCGACTCACAGAAATATATTCCTTCACCTACTACCCCCAAACTTAAAATATTCACTGTCCTCAATGAAGGTAATAATAAGGAATCAGGCATACCTACTCCGAATCAGAAGCATCACCCTCAACGGGTGGAGTGTCAGGCATGTATGGAAGCGGATACACAGAGTCCTCACCAAATACTGGCCACTAGATGTCAATACTGGTGGCTCTAAATACAGTCCCAAGTGCTTGGGTAAGATCATGTGCAAACCAAATATGGATGTCGTGCATCGCATCCATCCTCCTCGCTAGATGCCTATACTGCGTCGAACTTAAACCAGCTCCAACCTCCGCTCCTGCTGCCTCCTGCTGCTGCTGCGACGAACCAGCCTCGTCTCCTAGCTGAGCTCTTTAAGCTGCTTTACGGGCCTGCGAAGAACCTCCCGCAGTAGCCTGATTCATGGGTACACCACCTGGCAGATGATCATATGAATAACCAAGCCCCTTAGGATTGAGCTTCCCTCCATACCACTCCTGCATACTCAACAATGTAGAACTTTTGATAGGAGCACTGGGAAGCTATAGCTGCTCATGTGCGAACCAATGAACACCAACTACCATGTACAGCTTCGTCACAATGGACGCATAGGGTATAGAACCCGTGGTACCTCCTCTCAAGAATCTCAAAATCCCCTGATAAATCACCATCCTCAAATTAATGTAATCACCCTGAAGAATACCCCATAGCAGACGAGCACGCTCCACCGTAATCTCATACACATGAGAAGATGGCATGATGTTAGCATAAATAAACGAGTTCCAAGCCCGTGCAAACATGTTCATGCACGACGCAGGGAACATGGAGTAATCAGTAGTGCCCCTTTTAAACTTTCAGTGAGTCTCAGGCACACACAGAGTCGTAATGATCAGATCCAAGTTGAAGTCCTCAGGAGTCTTATCGTTCCAAGTATCCTGACCGGGCTTCCTTGCGGGCTGCACAATCACCCTCCTAATGGCATCAACACTGTACTCTACAGTCATCCCCCTAACCAACGTGAAGACATTCTTCTCCACCTTAGCATTAGCATATAACTCCCGCACAATACTCATGGGCACAGCAGCGGGAGCCTCACAAAAAGGAACCTAGCCCATCTCAAGAATCATCTCCAACAGCTTACCATCCTTCCCTGATGGCAGAAAACCTCGCTCCTTAGCAATAGGTTTCGAGAGAAGTCTCGTGTACTCCTCTTCAGCCTCATGAGTAGAAAACCTTGGCCTCACACTACCCACATATGAAGAATCGGTGGTGCTGCTGCCAACTTGCGTTCTTTGTCTCTTGGGTGCCATTGGGATTGAATAAGAGAGAATAAAAACTAAGTGTTTGAGAGAGATTTGTGTTTGAAAATTTGTGAAGTGGTGGAGAAGTTTGTGTATAAATGTGTATATTTATAGGTGGTGAGATGAGAATTAGATATGGAATAGAATTGGGAATTGATTATGGGAATCGTGGGAATAATGGGTTTGATTTAGAGGGGGAAATTTGGGATGTGGAAGAGTAAAATTTGGTTTGAAATTGATTTTGTGGCAAAAATCCTGTTTTTTACTCCTTAAACTGCTGTTTTTTTAAGTCGGGACCCCGGCGCGGGTGCTCTTAACTTATGGAAAACCGGCGCGGGTGTGCGCTAGATTAGCACGGGCACGCTTACCTTCTGGAAAAATAGCATTGCTACTGAAGTTGGCCCTGAATTTTTTTCTATTTCTGATTTTTTTTGTGTTTTTCTCCTTTCTTCTTGCTTCCTCTACCTACCAATATATAACAAACTTTGGTTGCCTCCCAAGAAGCACTTCTTTTACGTCTCTAGCTCGACATAGAACCTTGAGCTCAAATGGACAATAGAACGGCACTAACCACCTCGCGGGTTGTCATGTCACCATACTAATGCTTCAACCTCTGACCATTTACCTTGAATGCTTGGCCCAAATCACTTTCAAAAATTTCCATCGCTCCATGTGGAAACACAGTTTTGATTATGAAGGGCCCTGACCATCTTGACTTCAACTTTCCAGGAAAAAAACGGAGACGAGAGTTAAACAAAAGAACTTGTTGCCCTAGCACAAATGATTTGAGCACTAGACCCCTATCATGCCACATCTTGACTTTTTCCTTGTACATTTTGTTGTTCTCATAAGCTTGAAGTTGAAACTCGTCGAGTTCATTCAATTGAAGCATTCTCTTCTTTTCAGCCGCATCCAAGTCAAGATTCAATTTCTTCAAAGCCCAATACGCCTTATGCTCGAGCTCCACTGGAAAATGACACCCCTTACCGTAAACCAACTGAAACGGCGACATTCCCAATGGAGTCTTGTATGTTGTTCTATACGCCCAAACAGCCTCATCAAGCTTCAGAGACCAATCTTTCCTCGATGGACACACAACTTTCTCTAAAATACGCTTGATCTCTCTGTTAGACACCTCAGCTTGACCATTTATCTAGAGGGTGATAAGACGTAGCAATGCGATGATTCACTTTATACCTTTTCATCATAGCAGTGAACTTGCGATTGCAAAAATGCGACCCTTCATCACTGTTTATGATTCTTGGAGTTCCAAACCTTGTGAATATCTGCTTGTGAAGAAAATTAAGCACCACTTTCGCATCATTCGTTGGAAACGCCTTAACTTCAACCTATTTTTACACATAATCAACCGCCAAATGGATGTACTGATTATTACAAGATGAGACAAACGGCCCCATGAAGTCAATTCCCCAATCATCGAAGACCTCAACCTCGAGAAGCATATTAAGTGGCATCTCATCCTTCTTAGATATGTTACCCATACGTTGACATCGATCATATTTCAAAATGAACTGGTGAGCATCTTTAAACAAGGTTGGACAAAAGAAACCTGCTTGAAGAATACGAGCTGTTGTCTTTTCTCCACCATAATGTCCTCCATAAGCCGTTGAGTGGCAATCTCGCAAGATCCTCCCCCCCCCATTTTGCTGTAAGGAGTACATCTCCTGATGATTTGGTCAGCTCTTTGTGAAAAAAGAAATGGCTCATCCCACATATACCACTTCACTTCATGTAGAAACTTCTTCCTTTGAGCATATGATAAGTCGGGAGGCATGATATTACTCACAAGGTAATTTACAATATCTACAAACCACGGTTCTTCTTCTTGCACTCCAAACAACTGCTCATCGGGAAAAGACTTATTTATCAGTCTTATCCAATGAAGTACCATTAGGGTTCTCTAAACGCGAGAGATGATCAGCGACTTGATTTTTAGTCCCCTTTCTGTCCTTGATCTCTAGTTCAAATTCTTGAAGCAAAAGAACCCATCTAATCAATCTAGGATTCGAGTCCTTCTTTAAGACGAGATAACTAATTGCAGCGTGATCAGTGAAAACTGTCACCTTAGTCCCAAGTAGATAAGATCAAAATTTCTCAAAACCATAGATAATAGCCAAATGTTCTTTCTCGGTAGTAGTATAATTCAGTTGAGCACCATTTAGGGTCTTGCTAGTGTAGTAGACCACATGAAATATGTTGTTCTTCCTCTGCCCAAGAACTGCTCCAACTGCATAGTCACTTGCATCATACATCATCTCAAAAGGTTCACTCCAATCGGGTGCAGTTATGACAGGTGCCGTGATTAAACTCTTCTTCAATATCTCAAAAGCTGCAAGGCACTTGTCATCAAACTTTAAAGGGACATCTTTCTCTAGCAAACTGCACAATGGCTTCGAAATCTTAGAGAAGTTTTTGATGAAATGTCTATAGAAACCCGCATGCCCAAGAAAACTGTGAATTCCCTTAACATAATTAGGTGGAGGAAGATTCTCAATGACCCCCACCTTGGCTTTGTCCACCTCAAGACCCTTAGAAACCTTATGCCCAAGAATAATGCCCTGTCGCACCATAAAGTGGCATTTCTCCCAATTGAGAACCAAATTGGTCTCAATACACCTCTGGAGAACATGTCCAAGATTTTTCAAGCATTCATCAAAAGAATCGCCAAATACAGAGAAGTCGTCCATGAACACCTCCATATTCTGGCCAATCATATCAGAAAAGATGGCCATCATACATCTCTGAAATGTGGCTGGTGCACCACACAGAACAAAAGAAACTCGTCTGAAGGTGAAAGTACCAAATGGACAAGTGAAGGTAGTCTTCTCCTGATCTTCTAGAGCGATAAAAATCTGATTGTAACCTGAATAGCCATCTAGAAAACAGTATTACTCATGACCCGCCAATCTATCAAGCATCTGATTAATGAAAGATAAAGGGAAGTGATCTTTCCTAGTGGCCTTGTTCAGCTTCCTATAGTCCACACAAACACTCCACCCCATGACTGTTCGTGTAGGAATAAGCTCATTCTTCTCATTTGCTACCACAGTAAATCCACCTTTCTTTGGCACACATTAAACTGGGCTCATCCATGAACTGTCAGAAATATGATAGATGATCCCTGCATCTAGCCACTTAAGAATTTCCATCTTCACTACTTCCTTCATGATCGGGTTAGGTCTTCTTTGCTGATCAACCGTAGGCTTGCTACATTCTTCTAGCAGAATTTTATGCATTCAATAAGAAGGGTTGGATTCCTTGATATCTGCTATAGTCCAGCCAATTACCGATTTGAACTCTCTCAGAATCCTCAAAAGCTTTTCCTCGTCACTACCTGAAAGGTCAGATGCAATAATCACAGGTAGAGTAGATGCATCACCTAAAAAAGCATACCTCAAATGCTCAGGTAAAGGCTTAAGCTCAAGAGTGGGAGCTTCGTCAATAGATGGCTTGAGACATTTAGGAGCTTTGTTCAATTCCTCCATTCTAAAAGATTCAAAAGGCATATCAATCTTCCTCTTCCAGGGAGAATCATTCAACTATTGCAATTGTTCTTTACCTTCGTCATCTTCACTGTCTGAATTCCCCAATAAGGTTTTTCTAAGGCATCAGACCTCAGCAATTGATCAAGTTCCGATTTCACCGCAGAATCGACCAACTTCACCTTTAAGCACTCCTCATTTTTCATAGGAAATTTCATAATATTGAACAAATTAAAAAGTTACATCCTGATCCAGCACTCACATTATAAGCTCATCCTTCTGCAAATCTATCAAGGTTCAACCAGTCGCCAAGAAAGGTCTTCCCAAGATTATAGGAATCTTCTTATCCTCCTCGAAATCAAGAATTACGAAATCAGCAGGGTAGATGAGTTTATCAACCTTGACCAAGACATCCTCCACAATACCTCACGGATATGTAATCGAACGGTCGGCCAACTGCAAAGTCATATAAGTCAGTTTTGGATCAGGTAAGTCCAACTGTTTGAAGATTGACAAAGGCATTAGATTGATGCTAGCTCCCAAGTCACATAAGCATCTATCAAAAGACACTTGTCCAATAGTACACGGAATAGTGAAGCTTCCTGGATCTTTAAGCTTTGGAGGCAACTTCTGTTGTAGTACAACACTGCATTCCTTCGTGAGAGTGACAATCTCTAAATCATCTAGCTTCACTTTCCGAGATAGAATACCTTTCATAAACTTTGCGTAACTATGCATCTGCTCAAGAGCCTCAGCGAAAGGTATGTTGATATGAAGTTTCTTGAACACCTCCAGAAACTTCTCAAATTGCTTGTCTAGCTTTTTCTTCTACAGCCGCTTAGGAAAAGGCGGTAGAGGATAGATCTGTTTATCTCTTGTATTACCCTCAGGAGGAGTGTGCTCAACAATAGTCTTCCTTTGTTCCACTTCTGCTTCCTGCTGCTCTACTTCTTTCTCAGCCCCAGCTTCTTCAGTCAACACTTGAGTTTGTTCGGGATTCGCAACCTTTCCAGACTTCAAAGTGATTGCCTTTACCTGCTCCTTAGCTTCCCTCTTTCCTGGCACTTCAGTGTCACTAGGTAGTGTACCAGGCTGACGATTTAGCAAGGCATTGGAAATTTTCCCAATTTGATCTTCCAAGGTCTTGATAGAAACAACTTGACTCTTGCACATAAGCTTCAACTCCTCTAATTCATATTTTTCAGTAGCTTGTTGTAGCTGAAGTTGTTGTCTTGGTGCATATTGCGGTTGCTGAAAACTAGGGGGTTGTACTGCTTAGATGGATACTGCTGACAAGGCTGTTGAACCGCATTCGGAGCATTACTCCAACTGAAATTAGGATGATTACGGTTGTTGGGATGATAAGTGGCTGGCACAGGTTGCTTCAAACCCTGAAAGTTGCTCATGAACTGAGCTGATTCACTAGAAATTACGCACTGATCAGTCTCATGGGCACCAACACAAAGCTCGCAGACACTAGCGATTTGATTAACTCCATAATTAGCCAAAGTGTCCACCTTCATCGTCAACGCCTTAAGTTGGGCAGCTATAACAGTTGCTGCATCCAAATCCAGAATTCCTGCTACTTTTCCCTGAGTCAGTCTCTGAGAAGGATTCTGATATTCATTAGCAACCATCAGTTCGATCAATTCATAAGCTTCATCTTAGCTCTTAGCCCACAAGGCTCCTCCTGATGCTGTATCGAGCATGGGTCTAGAAGTAGCACCTAATCCATTGTAGAAATAATTTATAATCATCCAATCAGACATGCCATGGTGTGGGAACTTCCTTAGCATCTCCTTATATCGATCCCCAGCCTCACACAGAGATTCTCAAGTTTGCTGAGCAAACTGAGTAAGAGCATTCCTGATTGTAGCAGTCTTTGCCATAGGGAGGAATTTAGTGAGAAATTTTGAACAAGATCTTCCCAAGTGGTGATAGACCTTGTTGGTAGAGAATGTACCCAGCACTTAGCTTTATCCCTCAAAGAAAATGGGAAGAGTCGCAACTTGATAGCATCTTCAGTCACATCATTAAACTTAAAAGTGTCGCAGATCTCGATGAAATCCCTGATGTGCATGTTGGGGTCTTCATTAGTAGAACCCCCAAACTGAACTGAGTTCTATATCATCTAAATCATGATTGAATTGATTTCAAAAGTGTTAGCTCTGATGGTTGGCCTGATGATGCTTGAATGGATGTCATTGATCTTAGGCTGAAAATAGTCCATCAAAGCCTTAGGATTTTCTACTTGATCTCCCATCACTACTAAAACTGGTTCCTCGACTTTCTCTTCTTCTTCTACCTTCTTTTCTTCTTCAAAAACTTCCTTTCGAACCACCACAACTTCTTCATTGGCTTTATTCAGAGTTCTCTTACGAGACCACGAACACGTATGCATACACCCTCGCTAGAGTACCTGAAATAAGACAAGGAAACAGAAAAGTAACAATATCCGAGTCAATTAACTTTAACGACCACTGATGGAAAACACATAAACTAAAAAATGAACACCGAGTCCCCGGAAGCGGTGCCAAAAACTTGTTAGTCGCTAAACACGAGCTAAATTACACACAAGTATATGCGTTCGCAAGTAGTATAAGATATAAATCAGATTCTTTCCCACAGAGACTGGTTTAGGTTAACTTTATAATTTATGCACTTAAGCAACAATGTATGGTTATTATTCAATGCTCAGACGATAATAAACTGAGATTGTTTATAACTAAGAATTAAACTAACAATTATAACTAAGGGAATAAGACTAGTTAAATTAATATATATGACAAACATGAGATTCTAACTTCATTAAATACTTCATTCAATAGCCTTTTCGTTCTTAACCTTAGCATGTAATGGTGATGACACTAATAAGACAACACAAAACTGATAAATGCCAACTTTCTTTGCATGAATACCATACTACCAGACATCTACAAAAGAGATAGAAGCTGAATAAAAACCAATTATATTGAGACCCTATATGTCTATAGAATTTGATAATATAATGATTTAAGCACAAGTTATCTATCTTGATTACATATGGCAAGTAAGATGGTTAAAATTATCTACGAATCATGCATAACAAATACATGAACCTATGCTAGCATGGCAAGTTCTAAACCCTTTAATTCACTTTCGCTTCATTAAAGATTAACATACTATCTTATAAGTTCGAGCGCTAATAAGACGAATAAGCACAACCAATACTAGGTTATCATACAATCAGCACACACTAAGGCATCGAAACAAATCAACTAAAGAAATCCATAGATAAATCCGCTAGAACCCCACAATAACGATTATCCCATAATCGGACACTGCTATCCCGACACGGCGCGGGTGCGCTGGGTTTATGATGTTTGGGCGCGGGCGCGCACTTTGACAGCGCGGGCGCGCTGGCTCACTGATCAAAAATTTGACTTCTTCTTTTTCCTTGCCGATTGAGCTGGTTTTGCAAGAGCTATTATCCCAACACCTTCCTGACACCAAATTAGCACCAAAATAATGCTAATTTACCTGATTACCTGAAGAATGCCTGAAAATGCAAAAACACTAGAAAACACATTAAAACACCAATAACTTGAGTAAAAATACACCAATTCAAAACTTTATGGAGCGTAATAAAGTGTCATAAATGCCACTCAACAAGGAGATAGGAGTATCAGGGAAACATACATTGAAAATTAATTGATAGAACCTAGCATAGTATACTGTATTAGGATCAGAAGTAAACCTATCTCCTATAAAAGATAAAACTACCCTACCAAAATCATAATGAGCATCATGAATTAGAGAGTACCCTATCTGTTGAGTCATGATGGGTAGAACATCAAAATTAGAAGACTTAATGTTAAAGTCATTGGTGATGTAGTCAAAGGAGAAGTTCCATTCCTTTCTGAGCCCATTTCTTTTCAACTGACAAAGGTTCTTCAAATCCTTGTCATAGCCTATCTCAGTAAAGAACCTCCTCATTTCATTATCTCCTACAAAAGAAGTGTAGGAGTTATGAGCAGCCAGCTATAGTGCATCCCTTACAGTTTGAGGAGTAACTATCCTTTTCTTATTGTCAAACTCAAACACCAAACTTGGAGTTCCATTTGTACCTCCATCATTATACACTCCAGTTTTCCAGATAGAGAGCACCCGGTCACCTGAGATAGTTGTGGGTGCTATGAGAGCAAACCCAATCTCACTGGTTTTTAGAAAATCTTGAAAAATGTGAAAATCAATGTTCACACTGTTATTATCGAAAATAGCAGAATAATTATTAGTCACAAACTTTGCACCACCATAGCTAAAAGGTTTTGAAGCAACTGGTAAAGTCATGTTGAATTTGCAAGACAAAGTTTTTCGAGAAGAAATTAGGGTTTCAGAAGTTACCGGTGAGAGAAGGAGAGAGTTGTTAGGGCGAAAACACGCGCTAAAATTCACGCAAGTATACGCGTGCGCAAGTAGTATAAGATATAAATCAGATTCGTTCCCACATAGACTCTTTTTAGTTAACTAATATGCAATTAACTATGCAACAATGGTATGGCTATAGCTCAATGCTAAGATCATAACAAGTTGAGATGTTTATAACTAAGATTAAACTAATATGCAATTAACTAAGAATAAAAGTGATTGAATTAACTATATGAGACAAACATGGGTTTCTAACTTCATTACTACTTCATTCAAAGTCATTGTTCTTAACCTTAACATGCAATGGTGATGACAACTAATCAGATAACACGAAACTAGTAAACGCCAACTTTCATTGCACGAATACCCTATTACCAGACATCCACAAAAGAGATAGAAGCTGAATATACACTAATTATATTGAGACCCTATATGTCTATATTAATTTGACAACATAAAGGTTTAATGCGCAAGTTATCTATCTTGATTACATAGGGCAAGTAAGATGGTTAAAATTACCTACAAATCATGCATAACAAATACATGAACCTATGCTAGCATGGCAAGTTCTAAACCTCTATATTCACTTTCGCTTCAATAGAGATTAACACGTTATCTTATATGTTAGCTACGCACATAAGATGAATAAGCACAACCAATACTAGGATATCAATCAATCACCACACACCAAGATATTGAAATAAATTAACTATAGAAATCCATAAGTAAATCTGTTAGAACCCCACGATAAGGATTAGTTCATAATCGAACTCATCATCACCATGGGTTCCAATGAAAGCATGATAATAAACAATATAAGAGTACTAGGGTTCAAAGATAATAAAAAACAAGCATCCAAGTATAGCCTAAATCAAAGAACATAAAAGTCTTCTTCTCCGTAGCCGTCTCGTGCTCTCTAGGTCTTCTTATTGCTCTCCCAGATCTCCTTGTTGTTAAAAACATCTTTTTATTCTTATATATAGGCTCTAGGATGACCAGAACTCTCAAAATCTTCAATTTTGACTAAAATCATGATTTTGGAGCAGAAACCGGGCGCGGGCGCGCTGCTATAGGGGCGGCCGTGCTGGAATAGTGTTTCAGCGGCGCTGGCACGCTGACTCTGGCGTGGCCACGCTGACATTCTGGAAAAATTCTGACAATTCTTCTTTTGGCCATATCTTGAGTTCTGCTTGTCAGAATTATGCGATTAAACTGCCCACGCAAAGCTAACGAGATTACCTACAACTTGAGAATGGACTAAGCTTCCAATTCTGATCTTTTTTCAGCATATTATCTTTGAAAAGGTCCTTTCTTCATTTAACTGATGCCTGAAATGCAATAACACAAAAACACATCAAAAATACCAAAAAATTGAGTCCAAAACACCAACTTATTCCTGTAATGAAGCGTTCCAAGTAGATATAAAATTCACTTATCAAGAGTAAAGTAGCCGAGAAGAAGATGATAGAGATAAGTAAAGTGTTAATTTGAAATCAAAAATTGATTTTGTATAACACATCACTCCACTAAATTAGAAACGTTTCAGTATAGTGGGACACATGACATCATATAATTGGATGTAAAAGAAATCATGTAAAAGTGTAGTAATGTAGTTATTGCACACACAGTTCCCTAGAATAATGTTTGGTGTATACTCAAACATTTTTCATATCTTCACGCCATCAATAAATAATTGTAATCATGCAAAAATTACCCACTTACAAATAACTTCACACTGTAATTAAAATGCTGATTAAAACAATATTTGAATAAATTGAACAATTATCATCAGAATATAATGGTCAATCTGAGTTTGAACAAAATCAGTACTTAATTAATAACTATCAGGATTTATCATTCAACACCAGTTTGACCAATATCAGAGTTTATACAGATAATCAGAGTTTAACATGCAGCTACTGGCTGGGATTAATAGAAGCTAATTACATGCTTACATGGAATCAAAGTTTAACACTATAATCGGTATTTAGCAAGTACTGATATATAATAATATGATACCACACTTTAACTATCAGCAATTATTCCAAATTATTAGAGTTTGAGAAATATCCCAATATCATTCCCAATTCATTCACCAATCTGGTAAAAGTAGCTTCACAGAGAGGCTTGGTGAATATATCTTCTAATTGCAAATCTGTTAGAACAAAGATCAATTCCATTGTACCTTCCATCACATACTCCCTTATGAAATGGTACCTAATACTGATGTGTTTAGTCATTGAATGTTGTAAAGGATTTCCTGTCATTGCAATAGCACTTTTATTATCATAATATATAGGAATTGCAGAATACTCCAACCCATAATCCAGTAACTGATTATTTATCTATAGAATTTGAGCACAACAGCTTCCTACAGCAATATATTCATCTTCTACAGTTGATGTGGAAATTGACTTTCGTTTCTTGCTAAACCAAGAAACCAACCTGCCACCAAGAAATTAGCAGCTTCCAGAAGTGCTTTTCCTGTCTATTTTACATCCTGCAAAATCATCATCTGAATATTCAATTAGCTTAAAGTCTGAATCTCTAGGGTACCATAATCCAATATTTATGGTGCCTTTGAGATATTTAAATTTATTTCACAACTAATAGATGTGGTTCCCTTGGAACAGCTTGGAACCTTGCACAGAGATAGGTAACATACATGATATAAGGCCTACTACCATTCAAATATAGGAGTGAGCCAATCATACCTCTGTAGCTAGTTATATATACTGATGAACTAGTTTTTAAATCTAACTTGGTTATAGTGGCCATTAGAGTTATTGTAGTTGATCTGTCTTGCATTCCAAATCATTTGGGAAAATTTCTCAAGTATTTGGATTGATTTATGAAGATCCCTTAATCAGTCTGTTTCACTTGTAAACCCATAAAATAACTCAATTCTCCCATCATACTCATTTGATATCTTGAATGCATTAGATTTGTAAACCTCTCACAGAGTTTATCATTAGTAGAACAAAAAATGATATAATCAACATATATCTATACTAACAACAAGTCCTTACCATGGTATTTATAAAACAGAGTTTTGTCAATTGTACTTCTTGTGAAACCACTTTCTAACAGAAATAGAGCAAGTGTTTCATACCAGGCCCTTAGAGCTTATTTTAGTTCATAGAGTGCTTTATCCAGTTTATAGACATAATCAGGATATTTTGGATCTATGAACCCTGGAAGTTGTTTAACATAAACTTCCTCTTCAAGTTCACCATTCAGAATTTCACTATTCACATCCATTTGGAACACTTTAAACTTCATGTGAGCATCATAGGCTAGGAAAATTCTAATTGCCTCAAGCCTCGCAACTGGAGCAAAAGTATCATCATAATCAATGTTTTCTTGTTGTGAATAGCTCTTTACAACTAGACTTGCTTTATTTTATTATAATAATGCCCTCACTATCAGTTTTGTTTCTAAACACCCATTGTGTGCCCACTACTGATCTATTCTTTGGTCTTGGAATAAGAGTCAAGACTTTATTCTTTTCAAATTAATTAAGCTCCTCTTGCATTGTTGTAACCCAGTCAACATATTGAAGAGCTTCTTCTACTTTTTTTGGTTCAGTTTGAGATAAAAAAGAATGGTATAGACATTCACTTTGAGTGGCTTTTCTGGTTCTTACACCACTATCAGGATTTCCAATAATCAAGTCAGGTGTGTGTGACTTATACCATTTTCTTAAAGATGGGAGTTGACTCCTAGAAGCAGAGCATCCCCTTGATCCATGAACTCTCTAGAATCTCTTTTACTTGTACCACTATCATTTCCTGATGCTCCCCCTGAATCAGTATTTCCAATGCTATAAATATTTGATCCATCAGTATTTGAGGAGTCAGAGTCTGATGAATTATTTACTGATGTTCCTTGAGTTGAATCACTTATAGAAGACTCTTGATATGAATCATATTGCTCCCCCTCAATATGTGCGTCAGTATTTACAGAATTTCCACTGTCATTTGGATCATCAGAGTTTAGAGTGATATCGGAACTTATTGTATCAGGATTTACTATATCAAGATTTATCAAAATATCTGGATTTAACTGTTCAACCTATGGTACTTCATTTTTAAATCTCAACTCATCATGGTCATCTGCATCTTCTAGACCTGTGATTTTCTTGTCATCAAAAGATACATGTATAGACTCCATGACTATCTTCGTTATCAGATTATACACTCTGAAAGCTTTTGTTGAAAGTGGATAACCAACAAAAATGCCTTATCAATTTTTAGATCAAATTTAGTAAGCTGTTCTGGATGAGTTTTTGAGAAAAAAACACTTGCAGCAAAAAATGTGAAGTTCCGTTCACCATCTCGAATGGTATTTTTCCATGTCTGTTGATCAATGTTGCATTTTATGTGAAACAAGCAGTTTGCACAGTCTCAGCCCAGAAGTAGGTCGGCAATCATGATTTCTCTAGCATGGTTCTTGTAGCTTCTATGAGAGTTCTATTCTTTCTTTCAACAGCTCCATTTTGTTGTGGAGTTCCAGGGGTAGAAAATTCTTGTTTTATCCCCTTGTATTTGCAGAACTCTTCCATAGAACTGTTCTTGAATTCAGTTCCATTATCACTTCTGATGATCTTCACTTTGTATGTTGATCCTTTTTCCAGCTCTCTCACATGATCAAGAAGAATGGATGAAGATTCATCATTGGTGTGCAGAAAATACACCCATGTGTATCTTGTATATTCATCAACAATTACAAGTGCATACCTCTTCTAGGCAATTGACATTATATTTACTGGACCAAAGATATAAATGTGAAGTAGATAATATGGTTCAAGAATATAGGATTCAGTTTTACTCTTGAAAGATGTTTTCCTTTACTTGGCTTTCTGTAATGAATCACATAAGCCATCAGGAGTAAACACTGCATTGGGCAATCCTCTCACAAGATCTTTCCTCACAAGTGCATTGATATTGTTGAAATTGAGATGAGAACGTCTTTTATGCCAATTGCAGCTGTCTTCCACGGATGCTCTACTAAGTAGACAAACTTCTGATTTATCAGTATTTATGGAGACCCTAGCTTCATATAAGTTACCATGTCTCACACCAGTCATTGCAATCTTCCCATCAGACTTACTGATAATTTCACAATGTTCCTCATAAAAGTTCACATGGTAACCTTTGTCACTGATTTGACTCACACTGGGCAAATTATGCCTGAGTCCTGCAACCAGAGCTACATTATCAATGATGACATTCCCAAGTTTGATTTTTTCATATCCCTAGATTTTTCCTATGTTGCCATCTATATATGAAACACTTGGGTCAACCTTCTCCTTAAACTCTGATAGCAGGGATTTATAACTAGTCATGTTTCCTAAGCATCCACTGTCCAAGACTAGAGAATTTCTCCTATTACCCTGCAATCAGTATTTAAATCAATTAGTATTTTAAGGACCCATACTTGTTTGGATCCTTTGGCCTTTTTAAGTTTGTTAACATATGCAGCATAAGACTTCATATCAGAGTTTATGGTAACATTCTTACTATCAGTATTTACACATGCAGAAATAGTTTTTGCATTATTTAAAAAGGGTTTCAGTTCATAATAATCATAATATAAACTGTGATACTCTTTACATGTATAAATAGAGTGCCACACACTACCATAATGAAAACAAGGACTCTGTGGTTTATATCTAACTGTTCTATTCCTAAAATCTGATTTGGAAGGAATAATATTTATCTCTTTATTCTTCCTGCAAGAATTATCAAGACGATTAGTACTACCACAGTTCAAGCATGTCTTTCTAGGTGCATTGGGAATAGTTTAATAAGTACCATTTTCATTAATAACTACTTTTCCATTCCTATTTTTCTTAGAATTTTTCTCCTTTTCTTTTATTATAATTCCTTCAGTTTTTGCTTAAGCTATTTCTGAGTCATTAAATCAATATTTACTGATTTTGTGTGAACTTGTTCACTCTTATCAGTATTTAAGTTTGATTTAGGTGTTGAGGTTGAACCTACCTCATGAATTGACTTAACAGTATCAACACTTGAATTAAACTTAATGGGTTTCAACTGAACCTTGTTCAGTATAACCTTATGATCAGTATTTTTTGGTTTAACCTTCTCAGTTTCTTTTCCATTTTTCTTATCAGAATTAGATCTATTAACATTTCCTAATCCTGATCCCCAACATCCATTTTCTAAAGTTTCCCGAGTTGTTTTTCCTGAGTTAGTCCAAAGCTTAATAGCCTCTCTTTATTTAGCTAACTCTTTTTCTAGATAAGCATGCTTTTCTAAAAGTTTCTCTTTAACATAAACAATATTATCTCTTTCTTTTTGAATTTCTAGCATGGAAAGTAACTCAATTTCTAGGTGATCATTCCTTTTCTTTAACTCAGAGTTTTCACTCTTGATTCTATTATTCTCTAAAGTTTGATCCCGATAACTAACATGCAGAGATTTAAGAAACAATCTTAATTCAGAGATATCATCAGTATCAAAAGCAAGGGTGGTCTGAGGTACCTTTAATTTAGCAGTATCAGCCTCAGTTTCAGCATTTGCCATGAGAGCAATCATCTGAATCTGATGAGTCATCCCGGTTTTTCTTTTTAGTGATCAAGGTATGTTTCTTCTCAGTTATAGGCTTTCGCAGTCAGCTGCAAAGTGACCAACTCCATCACAGTTTTAGCACTTTTCCTTTGACTTGTCAAAGTTTCCAGACTTTAATTCCTTCCAATCAGTATTTCTTTTATCATTCCTCTTATTATAGTTTGAGAAACTGGAACCATTTCTGGAAAACCTTTTCCCTTTCTTGGAGTTCTTATAGACCATCTTCTTGAAGCTTTTCACCAATAGAGTAGCCAATTGTTCCATGTCTTCATTGTTGTCATAATCACTGTCAATATCTGATTCACTATCAGAGTTTGAGTCATCATCAGAGTTTGATAACTCAGTATCAGACTTTACAATCATAACCTTTTCTTTGGAGTGGCTTTTTCTCCTGGCTTTCTCCTTTGGCTTCTCTTCAACTTTGAGAGCAACCTGTATTGCTCTTGGTCCTTTCCTCTTGTTTCTTTGCTCCATCTCCAGTTCATGAGTCTTCAGCATACCATAGATCTCATCTAGAGATACATCATCCAATTCATAGTTATCCCTAATTGATGTGACTTTTAAGTCCCACTTTTCTGGGAGTGCAAGAAAGAACTTCAAGTTAGAGTCTTCAAGATCATATTCTTTGTCAATCAGAGACAGGTCATTGATCATCTTTCGGACAAGGACTCATCAGATCTTGAGTCAAAGTTTTCATACTCCTGAGTAAGCACTGTCCTTCTATTCTTCTTAATAGCAGTAGTTCTTTGACACTTGACTTCCAAGGTGTCCCAAATTTTTTTGGCAATTTTATATCCAATTACTCTGTTAGACATAAAACTGTCAATATACTGTGAAGAATATGCCTTACTTTTACATCTTTCATAATAGATAAAAGATCCTCAGGAGAATAGTCCTTCTTATCTTTATCAATCATCTTTTCTTCTTGGCCAACAATAGAAACATCTAGTTTCATTGGCTTGTGTGGACCATCTTAAATTCTGTTCAGATATTCAGGATCTGTTGCTTCCAGGCACATAGCCATCTTTACCTTCCAGATTGGATATTCATGATTCTTCAAGATTGTAACTTTGATAACCCATATCTACTCATATTATGATTGATAGATTCGTTCGCTGATGGAGAAGGTGGGGGTGGATTCTATTATTGTGGTTCTTTTTCTGCCATTAAAGATTGATTTTCAGATCTTAAACTGTTTGTATATCAACAACAGGCTCTGATACCAATTGGTAGGTCCGTAATCAACCGTAGAAGGGGGGTGAATACAGTTTATGCAATCAATTCAGTAAAGCTTTAATAGAATTAATAGTTTTTATAATAACAGATAAAAACTGTTTACTAAAGTACTATCTCAAATGATGAATAATCATCCTTGAGAGCTGCTAGGTTACATGAAAGATATAACAATTCCTAACATATATATTGTAAACCTAATATGTGCTTATATAGTGCACATTTACACAATCAATAAGGAATCCTATTCTATTTCAATAAGGAAACCTAATACATATCCATGCATGATTGTTTCTGAAATAAAGTCCTTCACCACCTTGAATTATGGTTCCTTTTTCCTTCTCGAATATCTACTGAAGTGATTAAATCCTGAAATCAAATGCTGATCATCAAGTACTAATGACGTCACCTTCAGTAAATAATGATATTAAGTTGTTACATATTAAATTCTCAATGATCAGAAGAAGCTCAGGATCTGGCTGTTCGGGTGGCATCAGTATCGGATGTATCGTCAGGATTTGATACATCATCAGCATTTGGATGTCATCAGTATTTAAAGCCAGTCTGCTTAAAGGATTTGTTATGTTCCTTGTAATGTGGAGCATATCTCTTTCACGACTGAGTTATAGGACTTTATCTATTCAGTTAAAGATATGTATCAGTTTCAGTTAGCTTTTGATAATACATATCTTAGATTGATTTGTTGTAGTTGTGTAGTATATAAACACAGTTTAGGTCATCACTTAGTGTATCGATCTCGAGTATCATTCGACCTAGCAGCTCTCAAGAATATCAGTATTTCTTGAGAGGATTTTGTAACAGTTTTTATTAGAATTATAAAAAGCTGCTATATTTTGTTACTTGTTCGAAATATTTATATAATTGTATCCAACCCCCCTTAAATAATTGTATCTTCACTGGGCAACAATTGGTATCAGAGCTCACTGATAAATTTATAATCAGAAATGATCTAAACATGTCTCTGAACAAGTATGAAGGCATTAAAATTAAAATACTGAATATCCAACATGGAAGGTGACGATGCTCATGCATCTGGAAGCTACAGATCCAGATTATCTCGATGTAGACAATGATGGTCCCTTCATGCCAACAAAACTGGTGCCTGCAACTCCCACTGTTGCTGAACATTATCAGCTGAAGGAGAAGACTGAGTGGACACCAGAAGAGAAAGTAGATGTGCTGAAAGATGCAAAGGTAAGAAACATTTTTCATAACAGTCTTGATTCTGTGATGTCAAACAGGGTTATAGCCTACAAGACTACCAAAGAGATCTGGGATGCTCTTGAAACTCAATGTCAAGGAACCATGGCCATCAAGAAGAACAGAAGGGCTGTTCTGATTCAAGAATATGAACACTTTGAGGCCAAGCCTGATGAAAGTCTCACTGATATCTATGACAGATTTCTGACCCTGCTCAACAATCTGTCTTTGGTGGGAAAGGTGTATGATTGAGAGGATTCAAACACCAAGTTTTTGAGAGCTTTGAATGAAGAATGGGAGACTCAAACTTCAATCATACGACATCAGTATGATCTGGAAGTAATTACTCTGTATGAAGTCTATGGCATGCTGAGAACTCATGATTTAGAGGTTCAGCAAAGGAGAGAGAGGAAAAGCAACAAAGGGAAATCTGTTGCTTTGAAAGTAAATGATAAAGCTTCTAAAGAAAAGTCTGTTGGAGCTGTAAGAAAGAAGAACAATTTTCCAGAATCAAATACTGATGATTTATCATCAAATTTTGATGATGATACTAATTCTGAAACTGATGAGAACATGACAGATTCTGATGTCATGCAAATGGCCGCATTGCTGGTTAAGGGCTTCAGGAGGATGCAATTCAGGAAGTCTAAAAATAACAGAAGCTTCAGGAAGAAGTTCACTGAAGGTGAAAGGAAGTCAACTGGGAGATAAGATGGAAACAACTCTAAAGCTGGGAAGGTAGATATGACAAAGATCAAGTGTTACAACTGTGACGAACCTGGTCACTTTGCCTCAGAGTGAAAGAAAACAAAGCATGATAAAGGAAAGAACAAAGCCCTGATCACTTCAAGCAAGAATTGGATGGACTCCTTTGACTCTGAAAATGATGACACATGCTACGCACTGATGGCTGGCTTTGATAATCCTGCTTCCTCTGAGTCTAAGGTACAAACTCCTTTCTTCTCTTTTGATACTGAGAATATATCTGAGTTAAATCTATTTTTAAATCTTTGCATGGTAATTTTAAGCATAAGACTCTAGAAAATGATAGACTTATAACTGAAATTGAGATCTTAAAATCTAGGAATGAACAGTTAGAGTCTGACTTAATAAATCAAATAGATTTGAAGAAATAATTTGAGAGAGCTAAACATACAGTAAAAATTCTTGAGGCTAGATACAGTATGTTAGAAAAAGATCTAGAAAATGAGAGAAAAACCCTTAAAACCTGGACTGATTCAGGAAAAAAGGTTCATGAGATAATCTCAAAGAAAAACTGGAAAGAATGCCTAGGCTATAAAGATAGAGTTAAGGATGTTGACACTGAAAATAAAATTACCCTTAAAACTCCTGTTAAGTTTATCTCTTCAGAAGCTGATGAACCCAAATCCACTTTTAAAAAGGGTTCAACATCGGTATCACAAGAAAAACAGGTAAGTGATAAAACTCAAAGAAAGGAAAGCAAGGAAACCATTAAGTCTGTTAATAAAGAAAAGAACATAGGACTTTTGTCAGCAAGACAATTGAAAAAGAAATTATCTGAGGTTACTGACAAACCTCAAGTAAAAAGTCCTAAAAGAAACAGGAATGGTAAGCAAGGTATTTTTAAGGATTCAAATTACAAGGTTGTTCCCAATGCTCCTAGAAAAACTTGTTTTAACTATGGAAATACTAATCATCTTGCTATTGATTGCAGGAGGAATAAGAAAATGAAAACTACTATTCCTGAGTCTGATGTTAGGGGTAGATCAGTATTTTATAAACCACAAAATCCTTGTTTTCATTGTGGTAGTAGCTAGCATTTGATTTATACTTGTAGTTCTTATCACAAGTTGTATCACAATTATTATGAACCTTTGCCTAAGTTTAATAAAGTTGCTTGTGTGCTTAATTCTGTTGGTTTTACTAAATCTGCTTCTGACAAGACAAATCCTGACAAAGGAAAAACTGTCAAAAGTACTCCTGACACACAAAGGCTTAAGTTGTCCAAAAAGAGGGCCCAACAAGTGTGGGTCCTTAAACATCCTTCTAATTAATTATTCTTCTGATTGCAGGGTAACAAGAAAAATACACTTGTCTTGGATAGTGGATGTTCAGGACACATGACTAGAAATAAATCCCTGCTGTCAGAATTTGAGAAGAAGGTTGGCCCAGATGTATCTTATGGAGATGGAAATGTAGGACACACTCTGGGATATGACAACTTGATAATTGGAAAAGTAGCGATAGAGAATGTAACTCTGGTGGATGGACTGAAGTATAATCTTCTGAGCATCAGTCAAATCACTGACAGAGGTTATCATGTTATATTCTATGACTCACGCTGTGAAGTTGTTTATAACAAGACAAAGAAAATTGTCTTGATAGGATACAGACATGGTAACATTTATGAAGCGAGGCTACATAAAAGTCTTGAAAAGGAAGCTACTTGCCTTATATCTAAGGCATCAGTAGATAAGAGCTGGAACTGGCATAAAAAGCTCTCACATCTCAACTTTAATTCAATCAATGAGCTTTCCAAGAAGGAGCTTGTAAGAGGATTTCCAAACATGATATACTCATCTGATGGTCTTTGTGATGCTTGCCAAAAGTCCAAACAAAGAAGAGTATCCTTCAAAAGAAAAACCGAATTCTCCATTTCTGAGCCATATCACATGTTACATCTGGACCTCTTTGGACCAGTGAACATAATGTCCATCAACAAAAAAGGTACACACTTGTAATTGTTGATGATTTCACTAGATATACATAGGTTTATTTTCTACATAAGAAGGATGAAACTCCAGAAATTCTTCTAGACCACATAAGGCAAATTGAAAATGGATCCACTCATAAAGTGAAAATTCTGGGAAGTGATAATGGCACTGAATTCAAGAACTCAAAAATGGAGGAATTCTGCAAGGACAATGGCATAGAACAACAATTCTCAGCTCCAGATACACCTCAGCAAAATGGTGTTGTTGAGAGGAAGAACAAAACCTTGATTGAAGCTGGAAGAACTCTGCTAGAAGAAGCAAAACTACCCACTTAATTTTGGGCTGAAGCAGTAAACACAGCATGTTATACTCAGAATATCACTCTGATAAACAGACATGGTGTTACTCCTTATCAAATGCTAAAAGAAAAGAATCCCAGTCTCAAACATCTACATGTATTTAGATGTAAGTGCTTTGTTTTGAGAACTCATACTGATCAGCTTGGAAAGTTTGAATCAAAGGCTGATGAAGGAATCTTTGTTGGATACTTACCATCAAAAGCATACAGAGTGTTCAATCTGAGAACATACACTGTAGTAGTCTCCATAAATGTATCTTTTGATGATAAGAAGATTCCTTGTTTTGAAGAAGACACTTATGAAAGCTTAATCTTTGCAAATGAAAGTGCTTTGTTGGAATCTGGATCAATCTCTAATGAACTGTCAAATCCTGACGATCCAAATCCTGATACTCCTTCAGATTCTGAAGATAATCATTATACTAACGAACCTGCACATATTGAGGGGGAAAAATAACAAGGATCAACTGATGGTACTAACACTGAAGAATCATCTCAAGATTCTTCTCAATCTAATATCTCAGAATCTAATGCTGATTCAACAGCAGATGAACATGATTCAAGTCCCAATATTTCATCAGGAGATAACATAACAGATTCAGGGGGAGCCTCAAATACATTTGATGAGGCATATAATTCAGGGGGAGCATCTTGCTCCAGAAGGACACTTCCCAGTGCCATAAAATGGACTAAGGATCATACTCCTGATCTGATCATTGAAAATCCTGATGATGGTGTAAAGACAAGAAGTGCAACTCAGAATGAATGTTTATATCATAATCTACTTTCAAAAGAAAAACCAAAAAAGTAGAAGATGCACTTAAGGATGCAGATTGGGTCATGGCTATGCAAGAAAAATTGAATGAGTTTGAAAGAAATAAAGTATGGAAGCTCGTGCCTAGACCTAAGAACAGGTCAATTGTAGGCACAAAGTGGGTGACTGATTCTGATGGAACAATCATCAGAAACAAGGCAAGGTTGGTGGCTAAAGGATATTCCCAACAGGAAGGTAATGACTATGATGAGACATTTGCTCCTGTTGCTAGGCTGGAAGCAATCAAAATCTTCTTGGCATATGCTGCTCACAAGAAGTTCAAAGTCTTCCAGATGGATGTCAAGAGTGCATTTCTCAATGGAGAACTTGAAGAGGAAGTCTATATTGAACAACCACCAGGATTTGTGGATCCTAAACATCCTGACTATGTTTACAGACTTGATAAAGCACTCTATGGACTAAAGCAAACACCTAGAGCATGGTATGAAACCCTTGCTCAGTTTCTACTTGAAAGTGGATTCAAAAGAGGTACAATAGATAAAACCTTATTTTATCTTAATAAAGGTAAAAATTTGCTTTTAGTCCAAATTTATGTGGATAATATCATTTTTGGATCAACTAATCAAACACTGTGTGATAAGTTTTCAAAGTTGATGCAATCAAGATATCAAATGAGTATGATGGGAGAGATGAGCTACTTCCTAGGCTAGCAGATTAAACAGAACGATAATGGCATCTATATCAATCAGTCCAAGTACACAAGAAATCTACTGAAGAGGTTTAATATGCAAGAAAGTGCAACTGCAAGTACTCCTATGGCAACTGCTACAAAACTTGATCCAAGTGAAGGTACAGCAGTTGATGTCACAACTTACAGAGGTATGATTGGTTCTCTATTATATCTAACTGCTAGCAGGCCAGACATTATGTTTGCCACTTGTTTGTGTGCAAGATTTCAGGCAAATCCAAGGGAGCCGCATCTAATTGTAGTAAAGAGAATTTTCAGATACCTCAAGGGTAATATCTCACTTGGACTTTGGTATGCAAGGGAAGCTGATTTTGCATTATGTGGTTATTCAAATGCTGATTTTGTTGGTTGCAAAATAGACAGGAAGAGTACATCAGGAAGCTGTCAGTTCTTGAGAGGCAGATTAGTCTCATGGTTCAGTAAGAAGCAGAAATCTATTTCTACTTCAACTGCTGAGGCTGAATATATTACAACTGGAAGTTGTTCAGCTCAGTTGTTATGGATGAGAAATCAGCTCATGGACTATGGATTATCATTCTCAAAAATTCCTATTTATTGTGATAATCAAAGTGCTATTGCTATGACAAGAAATCCGGTGCAACACACTCTTACAAAGCACATCGGTATCAGATATCACTTTATAAGGGAGCATGTCATGGAAGGAACCATAGAACTTCATTTTGTTCCTACTAATCAGCAGCTGGCTAATATCTTCACAAATCCATTACCTAAAACAACATTTACAAAGCTTGTGAATGAACTTGGTATGGTTAATTGGGACAAGTAAATTTATTTCAATTTATATTGGATCAAATCCTAATGTATACTGATCAAATTCTGATATGTCCTAAATGTTGTGTTTTTCGATATTAAGCCAAAAATATTTGTTATATTTCATTTTTATATGCATGATAAATTAAGTGAATTTATTTGCTAAATGTGCATGTATGAATAAATATATCAATATCATCATTACACATCAGTCTAGGGAGACGCGCCTTAAAAAGATATCTTTTGGTTAAATCATTAAGTTAACTCTACACTTAATAATTAATCAGTACTCTAGTCCCTTGATATTCCTTTGGCTATTTAACCGTCATTCTAGCTCAGTCATATCATCTCCTATTCTCACACAAAATGATTCTCTCTCTCTTTCTCTCTCGCTCTCTCTCTTATTTCTCACTCATTTCTTCTATCACAAAAATGGTTCTTGTAAACATGTTCATGAACTATGAGAATTTCAACTTCGAGTTCAGTTGTGATGACTGGGAGCAGGAATGGCACATCACTGCCATTCTCGATGAGATATAGAACTTGGTTTCACAAGAGATTCAGAAAAATCTCCTGTTCTTTGAGATGGACTATCAACTCCATCTCGATCTCTTGGAAGAAGCACGGAGAGAGGCTCTTCTTCAGCAAGAACAGATCATCCGTCCTGCGGTGCTAGTTGTCAATAGTAGGAGGAACTAATCATCAGCTTTGTCAGGCTTCTTAGACGAAGGCTGTTGATGTTCACCATCTTAGACTAGGACTATCTTGTAATCTTTTGCATGTAATCTACAAATTTCATGAAATGTACTCTTCTGAAATATTAATGAAATTTCTTTTGATTGTAAATTTAGTCTATGCTTATTTCGTATTATATGCATGTGAATGTTCTTCTTGAAGCCTGTTAATCTTCACATCATCTACTTAAATTATATTTCTTGATGATTGTTTTTGATTAAAATTGTGGTTTGCTAATAATTTGTGCTATCTTGATAATCAACTATTGAATTCGAATCGACATATCCTGAGATTATCAAATCCTGACAGAAGAAAGGTTTCGAATACTGACGAGAGGTCAGCATGTTCTAATTCAGATTATTAGTGTTAATTAATCTCTGAGTAAGTTTTATTGCTACAATTAAGTGTCTCGGTTAATTAATGATTAATGGTGGATTATCTAATAAACAAATTTCTACAGTTGTGTCTTGACATATCTGTATGTATTTTGTCTTTACTTTCGTAATTTACTCCACCGTTGAATTCTATTACTCAGTAATTGTTCCCTGTTTGAAGTCAAATTCACTAAGTTACCTTCTTCATACGAGTGTGTTATACCTATTTCTGAATAGTGAAACTATAAAACCAGAAGAAATTCTGTGACACAATTCATCATACACATAGTTTCACATTGCACATCTCATGTTACTCTCTCTTATAAGCTATACACATCATGACAACATCTGATGCTTCACCACTCTTTAGTCAAACCACAATCATTCATGGAAATACATTTGGCACTGACAATTACTTAGCTCTACTTACACATCAGCAGCTACCATCATCTTTTCATGATATTCAG
The DNA here is from genome assembly GCF_009905375.1 of Apium graveolens. Classification (NCBI taxonomy): domain Eukaryota; kingdom Viridiplantae; phylum Streptophyta; class Magnoliopsida; order Apiales; family Apiaceae; genus Apium; species Apium graveolens. Next base: position 97,714,485 of record NC_133652.1, read on the forward strand.
GATTTTCTACTTCAATGTCCAATTGGATATGCGCTTACGATTCCTGTTAAGGTGTCATATAGGGTTGTCATGCAGGTCTGGAATACAGTTATGGTAAATTCAATAAACACTGGCTTCTTCTTTGAATATAAGGGCCAAAGATATGAAGTTGATGCTGATATTCTGCTTCAAGCCTTGAGATTGCCTGCTCTGGATGGTGCTCCCGATACTCATACCACTGAGCAACTGTTTGATATGCTAAGGACTTTAGGGTATCAAGGAGAAATCACAACCAGTGGAAAACTGGCCAGGACTAAACTGAAAAGAGAGTGGAACTTTTTCTTTGACTGCATCAGTAGGTGTTTCTTGAATAAGACAACAAACTGTGATGCTCTTCCATCCACTTCTCTGAGAATTTGGTACTCTCTTCTTTACTTTGGTAATTTTGATTATGGTAATACTATATTACAGTTTATAATTGCTAGGAGAGCAGATGCTTCGGGAGTAATAGGGTATACTAGATTTTTACAACTGATTTTTAATTTTTTATGCCCTAATGCTATGTTTGATGATGATGAAATACTCCACGTTTTTCAAATTTCTGAAAAAGCAATCACTAATCATATTAAAAGGGATGAAAAGAATAAATTTTTAGGACCACCCTTTTTTCCTAGAGAGGTCAGGCAATTTCTGTTAAGAAATAGACCTACTCCTACACAAGTGCCTGCAAATCCTGATGTTGGCACCTCTGTCACAGTTCCTAACTACCCATCTTGTTTCTAACCTAAGCATTTCTTCTTCCAAACAACAAACACATCAAGCTCATAAATTAGCCTCCTCTGTTGTCTCTCAAAAGACATCAGTTGTAACAAAGAAAAGGTTGTTTAAGAAATCTGTCACATCTGGACAGAAAGCTAAACAAGCCTCACTGAGTGAGATTGAGAAGAAAGAAGACTGCTTTCCAATCAGGAAAAGAAGACTGATTATACAAAATAATTCTGACTCAGATGATCAGATACCAATAGGGTCCTTATCAAAAATCAAGAAGTCCATTGATCAACATCCTGATGACCTGATTGACACTACTGGAACCAAGTAGCCAACTATTGATGCTAGTGCTCTGCTTGACAAGCTTCCAGTAAATGCAGCAACTGCTGAAAACAAGAAAACTTCAAAGAGTCATTTGAAAAGAAAAAGTGAATAAGTAGTTGGATACATCAGAAAGAAGAAGAAGACTCAGTCTCTTGTAAAGGATGTCAGTACACAAGAACCTAAGTCTCAAAGGGATTTAACAACTGTAACACATCCAGTCACACAAGAACCATCTTCTCAAAGGGAAGATGCAAATAATGAGACTGCACAGATTATTGTTAATATTGCTCAGAATGATCTTCTTGCTGACTCTGTTCAACTACTACAGGAAAAACAAACTCATCAGGATATATTGTCTAAGGTGGATGCAATCATAAACGATCCTATTTTTGAGAAGAGCACACAAGAACCTTCACCAAGCATTGTTAAAGCAGCTCACATGACTCAGACTCCACAAGAGCCATCAGTTCAAAGTACCGATGCTGGTCTTTCACTTTCTCCTGACTGATCAAATCCTGATATTACAACGGCTCCTACTGAGAATCATCTTTCAACTGCACTAGCTAAAATTGATGATCCCTTACTGATTGCTAGTTTGCAAAAGCATCCTGATGTGCTATTTGTTCCTCCACTTGCATCACTTCCACTTGAGGACTCACCTTCAGGTATTGCTAACTTCTCATATATTCTCATGTTTGTATGATTATAAATTGTCTCTTCTTTGAGGTTACCTCTATTTATGTGACAAGCACACAACTCTTCTCAACCATCTCTTATTTTCTTTGCTAAATGTGTGATTGAGCCTTTCTATGAGACTGTGTGAAAATATCAGATTAAAAAATAAATAATTTTTTTGAGTGGCAGTCTCCTGTACTGGCAAAAGGAGAGGTAGCTTTGAGACAAGAATCTTATAAGTTTTTCTTTACTTATAAAATTTCTTCTGTGAGAATAATATTACTCTTAAAAGTAATACATTATGTGAGAAGTGATGAGATCACTTAAAAAGAACAAAGAGATTTAGGTGTTACCATGTTTCTGTTTCAGGATCTCATCAGCCACAGGCATCTCTTGCAAATAATCTGGATAAAGGTAAGGCAATTATGCCTGACTCTGCAAATTCTTCTGATGGCTTGTCTGATTCTGATAATAACAGTGATGACGATGATTCTGATTCAGCTGAGCTTAAGTCTGCAATTGATGCATCTAAGAAGTCCAATGTTGGTTCTTCTTCGCAATTCAATGAAAATCCTTCTTATTACAATGCTGATGCCGAGCATTTTAGACAGACAAAATGGGATTATAAATGGAGACTTGCGCATTCTTCTATCTCGTCTGCCGTTGGCCTGCAACATATTCATTGTGCCTATGATGAAATTAAAACTCCTGATCTGAAGTTGCATCTTAAGGCCTCAACCATTTCTGTTAAAGGAATTCACTCTGATCTTGATGAAATGAAGAAGTCTCGTGCTGCTGTCAAGGAGAAAATTGATGGATTTTTCCTTCAAACACCTACTTCAGCTGAATTCAAAAGTGTGAAAAATACTATCATAGATGTTGTTGAATCTCAACACATCATGGCTTCTAGAATTTCCTCCTTAAAAGAAAAAGGTCTCTTCTATAGGTGACAAACTAGATGCTCTGTTTTCTCTTCTTTCAAATACTGATGCCAAAAAGGGGGAGAAGATAGTTGCTACAAAATTTACACAAGATTCTATCCAGACAAAAGATAAAGATATTGATGATGATGGTGATAAGAATAATCCAGTTATAGATGTTAAAATTGCTTCTACTTCTCAACAAACTCAACATTCCAAGAAGAATGATTCTTCAGGACAAAGGAAGTCTATTGGTGCTTATAAAGCCAAGCACAAGACTACTGTTGGTGCTCTTGAGGATGATGACATTACAATCTCTAATTTAGCAGATGCTAAACAGTTGTTCTTTCCTTATAGGCATAAGAAAACAGGTGAAGAGATTGTCTTGTATTACAAAGACAAGAAGTTTGAGCGAAAGAATACTAGGAGTGCTCTTGGGTATATAACTGAAGAATTTCCTGATATAACACCTAAAGAAGCGGTTATGCAACAAAAGGAGCTTTTGGCTCAAATTGAAGCTGAAGCTAACACTTCTAAGGGAAGAGGAAAAAGAGGTGGTAGATCTACAAGAGCAAGAGGAAGAATAAGAGGAAGAGGAAGAGGAGGAAGAACTTCTAAACCAAGTCAAGTGACTGCATTTAATTATACTTTTCTGAATTTTCTATCCAGAGAAGGGTATGTTCATGTACAAGGACATGGAGGTCATGAAGAAAATGAAGAAGTTCAGAAGCCAGAAGAGTTGATTATACCAAGGAAGAAAAGATCAGCCACTGACATTGATCAAGCTGATATGACAAATCAGAATGTAACTCCTGATGCAGACACAAATCCTGAGGTAAAAGCAGATCCTGATGCTATGAACCTGATAACTGATTCTGACTCTGATGAAAAGGTGATCAAAGCATTAAATGATTCAGCCCTTACTCCCGTAGTCACTCCTCATACTTCAGAGGTTGATGAAAAAGAAAAGGTTGATAGGAGGAAAGCTGATCAAGCATACAAGGAATATTTGTAGAGAGTTTTAAAATCAAAGAGAGAGCTATGGCATAAAATAAAAGGGAAGATTAGTGAACTGTTTACAAGTTATGCTCCTCTCAACAAGAAGGATAGAAGATGGAAAGATATTCATACATTCGATTATCCTAAAGGGTTCAAGCATGTTGAATTTGTGTCAGCTGGGTTAAGAGATTCTATAACAAAACAGGAAGATGTTGATAAATCCATGAAGAAACTTTCTTGTATAGAATACAATGAGAAATTGAAACTTATCAAATCTCGAACCAGAGGAGGCATTGGTCACTCTAATATGGAGATTTTAAGATCTGATCTGCTGGATACAAATACTCTGACAAAGAATCTTGCTGAAAGAATTTCTCCTTCACATCTTGAGAAAGTTGAAGCTGTGAAGATTGTTCATAGAAAGATAAATGATAATGATGTCAAAGAAGAGATTCTGTACTTTTTTAGGGATGGTAAAGTAAAGAGCTTTACATTGCATCATCTCTTAATGAAGACTGTGACAGAATTGAAATACATTCACTATCTTCTTAGAATTAAGAACAGTGTCACCAGAAACTGGTCTTCTATGATACTTGAAGTCATCAGAAGAAGAGTCATGACAAAAGATGATAAATATAATGGTGATTATGTTCCTGAGTACAGAACTTATACTAGTCAAGAAATGCAGACGAAAAGGGGAGCTGCAGTACTACAAGTTTTTCTCAACAGTCCTCAGTT